>NC_080064.1:31343965-31647243 GCF_949987535.1 Balaenoptera acutorostrata | reverse complement strand
ATCTGGCTTCTTTAACTCAGCATAATTATTTTGAGAATCACTATGTTGTTGAATGTATCAGTAGTTCATTTTTATTGCAGAGTAGTGGTCTATTTTCTACATATAGCACAATTTGTTTAACCATTCACCTGTGGATGAATATTTGGGTTGTTTCCAGAGTTTGGGGCTATTATGAATACAATTGTTATGAACATTTATGTACAAATCTCTCTATTTTATATACATATGTATATATGTAATTTCTCTTGTATATGTAACTTACATGTACATTTATATACAAGTATATATGTATTATAAATATGTACATTATATATATAGTTTATATATTGATATATATTATATATATACATATATATAATTTCTCTTAGATAAATATATAGGAGCGGAATTTCTAGGCTATATATGTTTAACTTTATAGGAAACTCACAAACTTTTTGCAAAGTGGTTGTACCATTATATATTCTCATCAGGAGGCTATGACAATTCCAGTTCCTCCGCAGACCCATCATGTGATCTTGGAATTGTCCGTCTTTTAAATTTTAGCCATTCCAGTGGGTGTGAAGTGGTAGCTCACTGTGGTTTTAATTTACATTTCTCTGTTGACTAATATTTAATATCTTTTCATGTGTTTATTGGCCTTTTTTATATCTCCTTTTGTGAAGTGTTTGTTCAAATTTTGCCCATTAAAAAAAATCGAGTAGTTTATCTTCTTGTTATCGAGCCATAAGTGTTTTTTTATGTATTCTGGATACAAGTTCCTTGACAAATATATGTGATGCAAATATTTTCTCCCAGCCTGTGGTTTGCCTTTTCCTCATAGTGTCTTTTAGAGAGCAGAAGTGTTTTATTTTGATGAGGCCTAATTTATCCTTTTTTTTCTTTTGTGACTAATGCTTTGTCTTTCTGTCTCAGAAATCATTGCCTAACCTCAAATTGCAAAGATTTTCCTCCTATGACTTCTTCTAAACATCTTATGGTTTTAGGTTTATGTCTATGATCCATTTCAAATTAATTTTTGTGTATGGGATGAGGTAGAGGTTGAGTTCCCTTTTCTTTCAGAGGGTTTGAGGATTTTTCTAATCCAGCTGTTCTAACACCATTTGTTTAAAACACTGTCTTTTCTCCACTGAGTTATGTTGGTGCCTATGTCGCTGAAAATCAACTGGTCGTATATACATTGGCCTATTTCTGGACTCTCTAGTCTGTTCTATTGATGTATATGTTTACCCTTATACCAATATCATTCTATCTTCATAACTGGAGCTTTATAATATAAATCTTGAAATCAGCTAGTGTAAATCCTCCAATTTTGCTCTTTTGCCCCCATTTTGTTTCAGCTATTCTAGTCCAGATCCTTTGTATTTCCACTTAGTTTTAGAATCACTTTGTCAATTTGTACCAAAAAAAAAAACTCTAGTATTTTGATTGGGATTCTACTGAATTTATAGATTATTTTGGGGAGAATGAACAACTTAACAATATTGACTCTTCTAATTTATGACTGTGGTAAATCTCCCCATTTATTTAGATTTGTTTGATTTTTCCCAGTACTATTTTATAGTTTTCAATGTAGAGATATTGCAATCTTTTTTCAATTTATTCTAAACATTTTAAAACTTAACACTATTGCAAATCATATCATTTAAAAAATGTTCATTTTCTTATTGTTTATTGCTAGGGCCTACAAATACAATTGCTTTTTATGTATTGGTCTTTTTTCTGTGATACTGCTAATTTTTCTTATGTATCCATTAGGTGTTTTTTGGTAGATTCCTTAGAATTTTCTACAATTATGTCATTGGCAAGAAAAGATTATTTAACTTCTACCCTTCAAATACTTATGCTTTCTATTTCTAATTCTCTCTCTTTTTTTCTTGTTGTACAGGCCAGGACTTGTAACACATGCTGTACAGAAATGGTAAGAGTGGACATCCTTACCTTTTTCCTGATATTAGAAGAAAAGCATTAGGTATGATGTTAGCTGTATTTTTGTTTGTTTGTTTGTTTTTGCATAGATGCCCTTTATCAGGTTGAGAAATTTCCTTCTATTCTTAGTTTGCTGAGAGTTTCTGTTTTGGTCATAAATTTTTGCAGTATAATCCCACATTCATTTTGATTTAAGTACTTTCCTGTATGTGAAAATTAATAAATATTACACCAAGAGAAATTTTGGAAAGAAAAATATTAAAATGTAAAAATTAAAGCTTAAGGATAACTGAAAGGAAGCATAAGCAAAGATCTATCTTTTCAAACTTACTGGTGTGAATGTCCTCTCTAAGCATGGCCCCAAAAGAAGAAACCATGAAAAAAAAGTTACTAGATTAGACTATATAGAAACGGTTAATTGCTGTTCTAAGGATGTCATAAACAAATATTGAAGGCTAATTACCACCTGGTTAAAAATATATGCAACATACATGATAGATGAAGGGCTGTTATTTCTTATATATGAAGAGTTAATACACATAAAGAGGAAAATTTAGAACTATCTCATAAATGGGCAAAGGGCATGAACAAGCAGTTTACCAAAGAAATAGGAATATCCAAGAAAAGTATAAAAAGATGTTCCATCTCAGGAGTAATAAAGTAAATCCAAATCAAATAATAACAGATGTTATTTGGCAGATTGGCAAAGGTTAACAGATTGATAACATTTAGTGTCAAAGAGGGTGTAAGGAAGTTTTCATATTGTTGATGGGAGAGCAAATTGTTGTAATATCATTGGAGGACATTTTCTAATATTTATCAGAAGTCTTAAAAATGTACATATCCCTGGATGCCACAATTCTACTTCCAGGAATTTATTCTAAAGCAATAATTAAACAAATGAGAAAAGATTTATGTATAAAGATGCTTATTGCAAATTATTGATAACATCAAATTTTGTTTTTTTAAAATTTTATTGAAGTATGGTTGATTTACAATGTTTTGTTTAATTTTGTTAAACAAAATTGTTTTGTTTAATTTTGTTAAACAAAATTATGTTTTATATCAAAAAAGATATATTCATGTGTGTCATATTTTAGATTCCACATATAAGTGATAATTTCATATTTTGGATACAACCTAAATGTCCATCAGCAGGAACCCAATTAAGTAAGCAATTTATGCTATAGCCATTCAATGGAATACAATGAAACTATTTAAATGGATTATGTGGATTTATATTAATTGAAATGGAAAGATGTGCCTAGTTAAATTAAAGATGGTTTGTGTATATTAAGATTCCATTTTTTAATTAAGAAAGGAAATATATATATATATATATATATATATATATATATATATATACACCCAACACAATGATAGGCGCTCAATAAATGTTGACTGGTTGAATGTCCAAATTAAAAAGAAAAGTCTAGATGTGTGTATAGTATACCAAATGTTAACAATGAATATCTACGGATGGAGGGTATTAGGTGATTTTTTACGTTCTTTGCTATTTCTGTACAATTTGAAAAACTTTTAACAGACATGTATTACTTTTATAATCAGACATGGCAAAAGATCTATTTGTTTTCTAGAAAATAAAAGAATCAATAGGACTTGATTGATGGTAAGTGGGGCATGGGGATAATGAAGGTGCTGAGGATGATGGCCTGTATTTTGGTTTGGGTGACTGCCTTCAGGGTTCTGTCTGCATTTCAGACAGGGAAATCAGGAGAAGGAGGGTGTGTGTGTGTGTGTTTGTGTTGTTTGTTAAAATTTCCACCTATTGTGTTTGCAGTGCAAATGGGGTACCCAGTTAGATATATGGATCTGGAGCTCCAAGAAAGAGGTTGGATCACAAACCAGTTACTATTGATCATGTCATGAGTCAGCAGCCAATGTGTGTTAGTTACAGTTACTGCTGTGAACGCTGCTGCCCAGCAGAGAGGGCAGAGTGAGGAGGGGGGGCAACGGGGCAATCCTGCAGAACACTGTTATTTTCAAGGAGGGCAGGAAGGGTTTCCAGGAGAGGAACCAGAGGAGGAATAGGGAGTCAGGAAGGAGGAGAACCAGCAGAGAGTGGTATCCTGAAACGGGGAGACAGATGCCGCTGAGAGGTCAAACTAGGTGCAGGATGAAAAGTGCCCAGCAGATCTGGTAATTAGCAGGTCATCCATGACCTTGGTGGGAGTGGTCTCACTGGAATGGTAGGGCAGTAAGTGTATTCAATTCTAATGAGACACTTGGATGAGAGGGTAAGACAAGACCTAAGGTGATAGCTGGAGGGAGATGGAAGGTCAAGAAAGATATTTTTTACCAGGATGGGAGGGATTTGACCACTTTCATGGGCTGAAGGGAAGGAACCAGCTGAAGGGGAGCCCTTAAAGACACTGGAGATGGGAGAATGGTACTACCGGGGGTGGGGGGTCAGAACAGGTGGGAAGGGGTGTGATTTACCTCCGAGAGGATTAGTCCTAACGGAGGGGGCACCCCTCTTCCACAGTGATGGAGGAGAGAATGGATGTGGGTGCAGTGGCGGTGGTAGGGTGGAGGGCAATAATTAGAGGTGGTCCATTCCTGATTTTCTCCGGGAGCCAAAAGATGCTCTCTCTCGATGGCGTTTCATCATCTCAGTACCCAGAAAGACCAGAGTTTTAAGGTTCCCGCTTGATGAAGTTGGCTTGACGCAAAGCAATAATGAAAGTTGCCAATGGAGAATGTGGCAGGAATCGGCCCGGGTGTCAAATTCACTCAGTTCCTGTGTGCAGATAGATAATTACGAGGCCTCTGCACCAGCCGAACACAACGGACCAAGATTTTTCTCGTGCGTAAGCCGGCACATGTTGAAGATTTCCAGAATACAGATTTCCGAAATAATGATTCTAATAAACAGTGGTTATCTTAACTTTATTTTCAGGCCGTAAAACACATCCTTTGATAAATTATTTCGCCGTCTATCCCCAAGTGCACATCTCCGTGCTAGTCTCCCCTCCCCCGGCCGGCAGCCGCCCGAACGGCAGTTCCATATATTATTCATTCCAATCAAATAAGACACAGTGGTGCCTCAGTAAACTTGCTTTTCATATCAGAATTGCTCTTATTGAGTAATACACACTGCAGACCCCAGCTTCCAGCACCAGGCCTGAAATGAGCAATTCTCTCATTGTAATAATGTGCCTCTGTCACCTCCTTATTATCAGCATGATAAAAGATGAAATATTCACAGACGCTGCCCTCCTAACCTGATCACAGCTTGATATTTGAGCTTTGGAAATGAGTTTTATAAGCTTTAATATACTCCTTGGCGGAGTGACCCCTGAAATTAAACATTATTACAGAGCGGATATTTAAAAAGCTGGGGCCGCAAATTACATCAAAATGAAAATATTAAGGAGTATTACGAATATACCAAGTGGGAGCTCACAGCTCTGGAAGCTGTGAATGCCGGAGAACTCCACACGCGGGTGTCAAAAACATCAGAAAAAATAATAACAGCAGAGACACCTTGACTTCGGTTATTTTATACTTAGGACTAAACGAAATTATTTGAATGGAGTTTTTTTTTTCTCCTGTAAGCTAGCTTTCCAGGAGGGGAAAAAAAAAAAGCCCATTATTCTCAACTTTAAGTTCCTAATACATTTCACGCTTGGTTTAAAGAGGCACCTTTCTTTTTTTTTTTTTTTCCTGGTGCACGCATGGATAAATCAAAGAAATACCTAAATATAATGAAACCAAAGATCATGCTAAGAAAAAAGTGAGCAAACACGACTAGAAAGAGCCTCTGGATTCAATTTCCCCTGCGATTGGCACTCTGATGGACAGGATCTCAGCAACATCAGGGCTGCAGGAAACCAAGCGGGGGGTAGAAAGGGGGGTCACCTGCCTGCCGTAGGGCTGTGGCAGCTTCCCCAAGGGGACCTGGAGATGCTTGGGAGCATAGCACAGTCTGCATGAGCTTCAAACAGATTTCCTGTTTGCCTGATGGTGGGGTCTGGAGTTGGGTACCATGGATGCAAACCAGTGATTACTGGTTTAATGCCTGACTCTTCTGCTGGATTGAAAGTTTCATGAGGGCATGAAACTGTGCCTGGCTTTCCAGCTGTATTCCCAGCATTAACTCCAGAACTCAGATGTGTGGCCCTTAATAGAGACTATACTGATTAAATGAATGCATGCATGCAAAAGAACACATGACTTCCCAGTTCTTTTCTTTTCCAGTCTCCATGAAGAACTCGACAGAGTGGTTGGTTCTTCATCTCCATGGACCTGCAGGGAACACACAAGGGACCTTTCCCAGGCCTCATCTTTTTGTATTTACCTGGGGCTGTAAAACTAAGTTGCAAATTATGCTTGGAGGCTTTTGCAATTTTTTTCTAATGCAATATACACATATTGCTGTTCTGCTTGCCATGGAAAGCTCCTTTTTTGGATCATTGCATTTTTATATTCATTTCTCTGAGCCTCAGTTTCCTCAGCTGCAGAACTAGGCCACTAACACTCAACTTTCTGGTTGCCATTAGGATGGAATGAGCAAACATATGGGAAACAATGTGTTATCTCCCTTCCCCCTATAGTTCTTTTTCTGGCTCCAAGGTGGTACAGATGTATTGATCAATTCAAAATAAACTTTTTTTTTCTTTAAAGAAACAAAGTAACAAAATTCCTTCTCTTCAATGGCAGATCAATGTTTTTATATGCCAAGATTTTCTTTTACAAACCTCAAATGTATTTGTGTGATGGGGAAGGGAAAAGAAATCCATAGCATAGGGGATAAAAATATGGATTTTGGAATGGCTAGACTAGGTTTTGAGTCCTGACTTTGCATATTTCTAGCTGTGACACCTTAGGCAAGTTATTTAACCTCTCTCAGACTCAGTTTCCTCATTTGTAAAAATACGAATAATGGTAAAACTTATCCCATTTGCTAGGTTCATGCAAAGATATAGATGTAAAACATTAAATACAAAGTATAAGAATAAGAGGGAAGAAGCAAAAATAGTTATTATTTGCAGATCTGTGATTGACTACGTAGAAAACCCAAAAGAAAGTATAGATAAATAATTAGAATCAAAATGAGACTTTAGCAGCGTTGCTGGATACAAAATCAATATACAAAAGTCAATTGAGGGACTTCCCTGGTGGCATAGTGGTTAAGAATCCGCCTGCCAATGCAGGGGACACCGGTTCGATCCCTGGTCCGGGAAGATCCCACATGCCGCGGAGCAGCTAAGCCTGTGCACCACAACTACTGAGCCTGCACTCTAGAGCCTGTGAGCCACAACTACTGAGCCCGCATACCACAATTACTGAAGCCCATGCGGCTAGAGCCTGTGCTCCGCAACAAGAGAAGCCACTGCAATGAGAAGCCCGTGCACTGCAACAAAGAGCAGCCCCCTCTTGCCGCAACTAGAGAAAGCCCACACGCAGCAACGAAGACCTAACGCAGCCAAAAATAAATAAATAAAATAAATAAATCTATTTAAAAAAAAGTCAATTGAATTTTTATACACCAACAGCAATGAGTTGGAAAAATTAATTTAAAATAAACCATTCACATTAGCAACAAAAATAGAAAAATACCTAGGAGTAAATATAACAAAAACTATGATGTAACACCATGCTGTGTAGGATATTACTTCTTATATAAGAAATGGAGATAAGAAGAATAAATGTTAAAAAAAAAAGCTATGAATGTTTTTTATGGAGAAAATAATAAAATCTTATTGAAATATGTTAAATTAAGACCATGATATAAATAGATATATCATGTTCTTGGACAAAATACCCAATATTATAAAGATGTAAATTTCCCAAACTGCTCTTTTGATTCAATGCAATTCCAATTAGATTTACAATGGGGTAGGGACTTGACAAGGTAATTCTTACATTTATATAGTATAGTAAAGGGCCAAGATCTTTCTAAAGAAGAAGAATAGGCGGGGGGGGGGGGGGGGGGGATGGGATTTTTCTGTACTGGATAGCAAGATTTATCATAAAGCTATAGTAATCAAGGAAGTGATAGGTAAGTAGGACAATACAACAGAAGAAATAGCCCAGAAAAAAAGTCGTGCATACATGGAATCTTGACTCTTGATAGAGTGAACATTGCAGATCAGTGGGAAAAGAATGGAATATTCAGTTCACAGTGCTGGAAATATTGGTAATTCTTAATGAAAAAAAAAAAAGGAAATTGGGTTTTGCCCCATAATCTACAAAGAGATACATTCTATGTGGATTAAATCACGGAAAATAGAGGGAAAAACTAGAAAATGTTTAAAACACAGCATAGGAGAATATCTTCATAACCTTGAGGTCATGAAACATGCACTTTATAAAGACAAAGATTAATAAATTTGACTATATTAGAATTGAGAATGTATTCATCACAAGACACAACAGAGTGAAAGGACAAGCCACACCCTGGGAAAAGAAATTTGTAACACACATAACCAACAAAGGATTAATATAAAGAACATACAAAGAATGATTGTAATGTGTAAGAATAATACATTTGTAATAGACAAGTAGGCAAAAGGCATATGCAGATACTTTCCACAAGAGGAAACATGAATGGGCAATAAACATATGAAACGTTGCTCAACTTCACTGACAATCAGGAAATTGCAAATTACAACCACAGTGGTATTATGTCCATCAGATTGCCAAAAAAAAAAAAAGAAGAAAATAAAGACTGGCAGTACCAAGACTTGGTAAGGATGTGGAGTAACAGAAACTCTATCTACTACTGCTGGGAATGTAAATTTGGGCAACCACTTCGGGAAACTGGAATTATCTAGCAAAGCTGAACACACACATGCTATGACTCAACAAATCCATTTCCAGAGTATACCCTAAAGAAACTCTTGTATATGTGTACCAGAGATGTGTACGAAAGTGTTCATGATGCTATGAACATGCCTATCTTTAGTATAACAGATAATGAAACTGTTTCAAACTTAAACAATGGAATAGTATTCTAAAATAAAAATGAATATATTACTACCATATGCATTAAGTAGGATGAACTTACAAATAAATGTTGAGTGATAGAAGGAAGTCATAGGAGAACACCTATAGTATGATTCTATTTATAGACAACTCATAAACAGTTTAAGTAAACCTAAGGGATGATTAAAACAAATTGAGGATAGTTGTTATCTTAGGGTGGGGTGGGACCCATGGGAAAGGGTATAAATCAGAGAAGGAGTATACAGGGGGCTTCTAAGATATTGACACTATTCTATTTCTTAACCAGGGCTGTGTGTACATGGATTTTCATTTCACTATGATCCTTCAAACAGTACATAGGTGTTTTAAACTCTCTTTTGTATGATATATTTTATAATGGAAAATAAAGAAAGAAACAAGCTCAGAGGTGAGAAGTGACTTGCTCAGAGTAAGAATTAGAGCAAGGATTTAAATCATGGTCTTCAGCCTGGTGTCTCTTTCAGAAGCATTTAAGGGTAACCCTCAGCCTTCTCTTGATTGTGGCTCTCCCCCTCCATTGCATCTCTGTGCTCCCTGGGCCCTATGACTCCTTCTTCCAATGTGTAGGCCTCCCCCATGGGACAAGAAGCTAAGTTATGAGGTGATATTTCTAATCAGGACTGTGTATTTTCCTTCAGTCCATCAGTAGGAGACAACCTTGAAACCCAAATACCAGATATGTCAGTCATCAGCAAAAGGGCCAGTTTGTGGTCCAATTTCTTGAGCGTTTATAAATGCCAGAAATTCCTCACAAATGCTGGAAAGGAGTTGCCAGAAAAGCTGGCATCAGACAGGACTTTGGGGGATAACATTGTCCAAGCTACTCATTTTATTTAGGAGGTCATTGTGGTGTAGAGCGGCCTAGAAACTTACTCAAGGCCACAGAGCCAGGAAATGGTGGAGCTGGGACTACAATGGCTCAACTCCTCAGCTCACTGGGATGCTGCTTCCTGTGGCCCAGCAACAATGTCCTGCTGTTTTTAGATACCTGAGAACATTCAGAATCCTCAAGAGCAGAAGGGATTAACTAGTGCCTTTGTATGTTTACACACTGCTTCCCATGATTATGACCTCTGAGCTGCAAATAAGATAAAAGATCTTCTGAATCATCAGAGAAATACCCCAGAATGTTCTGAATCATTTTGCTGTTAACTATTGATACATTCTAGAATCTGCAATCAAGAATATTCCAAAATCTTGGCTAATAAGGGTATTCATTGATTCAGCAATATTTCCTCTTGCCTACTCATTGCAAAGCACAGAATTAGTGTGTATGGGGTTGGGGGGAGCAGGCAGAAGCAAAGAGGAAAGAGGCCTTGTTTTTAAAGAATCAAGACCCTTATAGAGTTGGATGGAGAAAGGCGAATCAAGACATTCCTGTAAAGCTGGTGTATTACTTTTTTATTGCCGTGGTAACAAATTACCACAAATTTAGTGGCTTAAAACAATACACATTTATTATCTTACATTTCTGTAGGTTAGAAATCAGACATGGATCTCACTGAGCTAAAACCAAGATGTTGAGATCACTGCATGTCTATCTGGAGGCTCTAGGGGAAAATCCATTTTCTTGCTTTCTCTTTTAGAGGTCACCCATATTCCTTGGCTCATCATGGCCCCTTTCTCCATCTTCAAAGCCAGCAACATTGTACCTATTTGACCATCCTTCCATAATCATATTTCTTTCTGACTTTCCTGCCTCCTGCTTCAAAACCTTTCAAACTTTTACAAATCCTTCAGATTATATGGGGCCCACCAGGATAATCCAAGATTATCTCCTTATCTACTGATTAGCAACCTTAATTCCATCTGCTACCTTAATTCTTCTTTGTCCTTTTAACATAACATATTTACAGATTCTGGGGATTAGAGCATGGACATCTTTGGGGGCCATTATTCTGCATACCACAAATGGCATACATGGCAATTTACCATAACCAAATTTCTTGACAAAGCAGATTTTCCTAGAAGAACTGAGCTCAGTTCTAAGAAGTATCTCAGAACATCTCTAAATGATCTATTTGTTTCCAACTCACAGATTTGCTTAGAACAGCCTTCCAGGGTTCCTCAATCATAACACCTACATAGGAGAATTATCAGCACATGGGTGGCAGGACAATATATACACGAGGGGTACAGGTGCATAAAACATGACTTCTGTCCTTGAGGAGCCCAAAACCAAGCAAGCCCATGTTGCAGTAGAAATTGCTGCACAACAATGACCTCAAATTGTAGTGGTGTAAAAGTACAACCATTTTATTTTGCTCATGACTTTGAGGGTCAGGAATTTGGAGCAGGCTTTACTGGGCAGTTTTCACTTGGGGTCACCTGAGTGTTTGCAATGGGGGCAACAGTCATCTGAAGGCTCAGATGAGCCGGACACCAAGATGGCCTCCTTATGTGGCTTGCAATTGATGCTGGCTGTCTACTGGAAGAGCTAGATGTGGTCTCTCTGAGCAGGTGGACTTCTTCCATGGTGGCTAGCATGGACGAGCGTACTGAGACAATCAGGTGGAGGCTGCTTGACCTTTTATGACCTAGTCTCAGAAGTTATATAGCAATGCTTTCATGATACGCTATTGGTTGAAATATTCACAAGCCCTCTTAGATTCAAGGGGAGGGAACATTGCCCCCACCTCTCAATGGGAAGAAGGCAAGGAATTTGTGGCTATTTGTTTTAAAACCACCACACCCACAAGACAGGAAATTCAGGCAATGATGGTGCGTGTCTTGTACACCACTATATCCCCAGTGCCCCGCACAGTGACAGGTATGTAGGAAGTGGTGTGTGAATATTGATTTAAGGATAATAACAATAACTAGAATTTTACTGAGTGTTTTGGAGTTCATGAACTCATTTTGTCTCCACAGCAACACTGGGAAATTGTGCTACTATTATCTTCATCTTATAGATGAGGAAATTGATGCATTAGAGGTTAAGGAACTTGCTATAATCATGTAGCTGTGAAGTGATGGAGCCGGGATTTGAACCTGCGTGGTCTGTCCTCAAGCCCATGCCCTTAACCATGGTTTCATGGCAGTAGATACATAAACAGTCCAGTAAGACTCATGGTGACTGTGCAAGAACCTGTGGGAGGATAGGGGGCCAAGTGGGAAGTAGGGGGAGAGGCAGGAAGTGTTTCAGAGGGGACTGCATCTTCAAGGGGAGTGTTTTTGAGGGTGGAGTTTCAGGGAAGGTACCTTAGGAAAAGCATCAGCATGAACAAAAGTCTGGAGGGATGTAAAAGTGAGTTAAGGTCCCTGAGAAGTTCAGTGGGCTGTGTGCAGGTGCTGAGAGGAAGGGAAGGAGGTTGGGGAGGTAGGTGAGACCCAACTCCTCAGCTCTGGAATATGATGATTGAGAGAATTAACCTTGAACCTGGAGGGAGTAGGAAACTCATGGTGGTTTTGAGAGGTCACCCCAGCCTTGTGGTAGATGGGCAGGCTAGCAGGGAGAAGGAAGTCCTTCTGAAAGCAGCCTCCTTTCCCAGCGCTTGGCCAGGTACGTCTGCATGTTGGTGAGCAGAGCCTGTGGTCAGCCAACATGATAGATGGCTCTGAGGATCTTTAAAAGGGACCTTTGAGGATGAGGCTCAAGGAAAGGAAATTGATGGTGGCAACAAATGTTGGGAGCCGTCTGGTATAGCACTGGATCCCACTGTAATCTTGGGGAGAAGGGAATGTTGTCCTTATCTGATAGATTAGAAAACTGAGTCCCAGAGAGGAAAATTGACTTGTCTATGGTCATACAGTGGTAGGTAGCATAGGATCTAAAAACCAAATCTGTCTGACCCCAAGGCCCAAGAGTCTACTCAGCTTAGACCTGCTGGATGACCACTATGAGCTTCCCTGCTCCATCTCCAGCTCCCCAGACCAGCCCCAAAGGCGGGAAGCTCAGAGAGAAAGATCATGCCTACAGAGTGCCAGAGTTGGCCACGTAATTGGCAGGGCTCAGAGCTCAGTGAAAACATTGGGCGCCTTGTTAAAAAGTAAGACTTTCAAGATAATGATAGCAGAACATTAAACCTAGCATGGGCCCTTCTAAGCATGGCGCCCTGGGTGATTGCACAGGTCACGTGACCATGAAGTTGACCCTGGCAACACAGAAGTAATTTTCATGGCTGCTATGGATATGATTTCATTCCCCACCAAAGCACAGGTCAGCTCAGAATCAGCTCAGCTGGGCCATCAGGGCACCCAGTTCAACTAAGTCTGTTCCACTCTTGGTTTTATGGATTGGATCTTTTGTAAGATGGTCTCCTGGTAAAAAGCCTCTGTTACTGTAAAAATGTTTGGGAACCACTGTGGTCCTCACTGACAGGCATCAACATTTCACCTTGCTCTATTATTTTGGGTACCACAGATTCTTCCATTTTGGTGTTCTCACCTCATTGTTCAGCAACATGGATTACATTAAAGTGACAATTTGATGACATTGTTCTGATGATGCCAATTCATCCCCAGCCACTTAATTGGCCATGAAATATCAATGAGAGGTAATTCCAAGGTCACCCAGCTCTGGAGAGAGCATGATCTGGCTAGCTGCAGGGCTGAGAAGCTGACCCTTCCCAGAAATATGAGCCTTCTGTCTGAGTGGCACTGATGGAGGCCAGTGCCCATTCCAACACCCTAGTACACACACATACACCAGTGACCCCAGCTAAACAGAGTCCACACCCCCTTACTTCACCCACCTACACATTCAGACTAACGGCAATCATACTAATATTAGCAAATATTTACTGAGCACCTACGGTGTGTTAGGCACTGCTGTTAGCACTTTATCTCATCCTCCTTACAGCCCCTAGGAATACTGTTATTATTCCACATTATTCCCCTGGATCTGGGGTTCAAACCCAGCTGGGCTGACTTCAGAGCCTTGACCACTCTGCATCCATTCAACTATTTATTATGTGTCTACTATATTCAGGTATGTGAAATAAGTAGTGGGCAAAACAGATACAGTCTCTGCCATTATGGAGCTAACAGTCCAGTGGGGAAGGCAGGCACCTGTCACTCACCCAAATATTAAAATCACAAATGGTGGTAAGGCTGTAGAGGAAAGATGTAGGATGCTACGAGAACATATGTTGGGGACACTACCTAGGTTGGGAGAATCAGGGAAAGCTTCACAGGAGGTGACATTCGAGGTGAAAGCTGAGTGAGCATTAACTAGCTCGAGGATTTCATTTTTACACTGAGGAAGGTGGGTACAAAACAGAGGGAGACCAGGACAGTGCAGGGGGGAGGGTACAGGCCTCTAGGACAAGAAGGGTTAGAGAGAGAAGATGACAGCACTCTTTTCACAGGAGACTTCATGTTAGCAGATAGCCCCAGACTTAGCAAGAGTCTAAGGGCAGCTGGAGAAACACCCAAATGCACTGATGGGATTTAGCACTACACATGCCCAAACTTGGGGCAGAAACCTATTTGGGGTGTGATGGGAAGACAGGACTGAGATCCTCTCTTTCCAATTTCCCTTCCTGAGCTCAGGGGAGCTCCTTTCAGATCTGGCTTCCTTCCCCTGAGATGGAGGTGGCTGCTTTTGGACCACGGCTAAATTACTTCTTGGCGCCTGGCATCAGGAGCTTGTTAATGCAGGAAGCCAAGAAATTCAGCCAGGTCTCAGTGTTATCCAGACAAGTAAGATGTGCGTTCCAGCTGTCTGGGGCTGTGACTGGGACTCTGTCATTGTCCTTCCCCCCTTTACTTTCATCAGAAGCAGGGTCTGCCTATCATTGGTCTCTCTCTCCCAAAGTTGCTTATTTGTAATTTTCTCCATACAAATTAAAACCAATGCTTTCAAATGTTATAAACTCAGTTGGAGTTGGCAAAAAATGGGAGGTAATTACAAGGATGTTGGAGTGTTTTATGAAATCCAAAGACAAAAATGAGGCTGAATCTCAGAAACAAACATGCAGGTGGGCCTGTTTCTGAAACCGATAGGGAGAATGGGGTCTCTGCTTCACTCCCTCAGTCATGTGTAGAACAGAGTGAGCTTAGGGAAGAGCTAGGCTTGCCCAGGAAGCGTAAAAATCCCGTGTGCAGGAGGAAGGGGATGTCCTATTTCTTGCCATCAACCACAGAAACTTTGTCCACTCGTAAAATACGGTCCAATGAATGTCTAGACCTGACCAATCAGATTAGCCATCCCTCTCCCATCAAGAGAATTCAGTGCAGGGATGTCCAGAGGAGGTGGGGTGTTGTTAGATGTAGCCCCTTTTATGACCTGAGTTGGAAATGTGAGGCAAAGAGAGAATTCCCCCAGTCCTGGTAAATTAAGTGGGGTCTCAGAATGTCACCTAAACCAGCAGGACACATGCAGCAGCCCTGGCCTAGGTCCGGATCTTGTTGCCTTTAGTGTTCTCCTGCTCTGCCGTGAAACGAGGGCCCTGGCTCCTCCTTGGTCCATCTTCCCCTACATTAGGGGGGGAGACTTGCTCCCCATTGGCTCTCACACTCCCAACGTTGTCTAGCAGAAGTGAAGGTCCAGCTGTACATTGGTCAGCCACTTCTATCTTTCTTAGTTCATCAAAATATAGTCCTGCCGGAAACAAACACGTGTTTACCTCAGCATTTGCCCATGAACATAAAGTTCCTTTTGCTTTCTCATCTCAGCTCTTGGAGAACATGAACATGCCCACTATTTGATTTTTAATTTGTCCCAAGGTAAGATAATCAGGAACAGAATTTTAAGAAAATTGTTGTTACACATTTTTAGGCTTTAGGTCCAGATGTGGCACAGAGCTGGAAAGAGGGCCGTTTCTTCTGCCTCTGCATGGAACTCATCCAGAGCCTCTCCAACAAGTTCTGGATCTCAGCACAAGGGGTGAGGGTTTGGGGCTGTATCTCAGCCCTTGGGTGGTCCTGGCTGCTCCTTATAGCTGCTACTCTGATATACTTTAGGCTTCTCTTTACTTACCCTTTGTTGTTCCTATAAAAATAACTTGTTACTCCTGTTATAGTTACTGGTTTTTTTGTTTCTTTTGTATTCTAATTTTATTAAAATTTAAAAATTTTTATTGAGGTATAATTAACATATAATATATTAGTTTCAGGTGTATAACAATGAGTCGATATATGTATTGCTAAAAGATGACCATAATAAGTCTAGGTAACGTCTGTCCCCATGCATAGTTACAAAAAATTTTTTGTGTGTGTGATCAAGACTTTAAAAATCTACTCTCTTCCGCGATGAAGAGTGGCCCCCGCTTGCCGCAACTAGAGAAAGCCCTTGCACAGAAATGAAGACCCAACACAGCCAAAAATAAATAAATAAATAAATAAACTTAAAAAAAAAAGTCTACTCTCTTAGCAACTTTCAAATATGCAATACAGTATCACTAGCTATAGTCACCATGCTGCTCACTATATTACATACCCAGGATTTACTTATTTTATTACTGGAGATTTGTACCTTTTGACCTCTTCACCCATTTTGCCCACCCTCCACCTCCCATCTCTGGCAACCACCACTCTGTTCTCTTTATGTGCTTGGGTTGGTTTGTTTGTTTGCTTTTTAGATTCCACATCTAAGATCAGACAGTATTTGTCTTTCTCTGGCTGACTTATTTCACTTAGCATAATGCCCTCAAGGTCCACCCATGTTGTCACAAACTGCAAAATTTCATTCTTTTTTATAGCTGAATCGACAATATTTTCCATTGTATATGTATACCGCATCTTTTTCCACTCATCTGTTGATAGACACTTGTTTCTATCATTCATCTGTTGATAGACACTTGTTTCTATATCTTGGCTAATGTAAATAATGCTGCAGTGAACATGGGGGTGTGTATATCTTTTTGAATTAGTGTTTTTGTTTTCTTTGGATAAATACCCAGGAGTGGGATTGCTGGATCATCTGGCAGTTCTATTTTTAATTTTTTGAGGAACATCCATATTGTTTTCCACAGTGGCTGCACCAATTTACATTCCCACCAACAGTGTAGAAGGGTTCCCTTTTCTCCACATCCTCGCCAACTCTTGTTACCTCTTGTCATTTTGCTAACAGCCATTCTAACACGTGTGAGCTGATATGTCATTGTGGTTTTTTTTTTTAAAGCTCTAGCCTAGATCACTAGCATGTGTGATTCCAGGTGGTCAAGCATCACTGATCTATTAATTATATTATATATATATATATTTTTGGCTACGTTGGGTCTTGGTTGTTGCACGAGGGCTTTCTCTAGTTGCGGTGAGCGGGGGCTACTCTTCGTCGCGGTGTGCAGGCTTCTCATTGCGGTGGCCTCTCTTGTTGCGGAGCACGGGCCCTAGAGCGCCTGGGCTTCAGTAGTTGCGGCACACGGACTCAGTAGTTGTGGCTCACAGGCTCTAGAGTGCAGGCTCAGTAGTTGTGGCTCACGAGCTTTGTTGCTCTGCGGCATGTGTGATCTTCCCGGACCAGGGATTGAACCTGTGTCCCTTGCATTGGCAGGTGGATTCTTAACCACTGCGCCACCAGGGAAGTCCCTGTCATTGTGGTTTTGATTTTCATTTCCCTGATGACTAGTGATGTTGAGCATCTTTCCATGTACCTGTTGGCCGTCTGTATGTCTTCTTTAGAAAAATGTCTATTCAGATCCTCTGTCCATTTTTTACTGAGATTTTTTTTAATATTGAGTTTTATGAATTCTTTATATATTCAGGATACTAACTCCATATGACATATATGATTTGCAGATATTTTCTCCTATTCAGTAGGCTGCCTTTTCATTTTGTTGATGATTTCCTTTGCTTTGCAAAAGCTTTTTAGTTTGATGTATTCCCACTTGCTATAGTTACTATTTCTTATATTAAACTTTCCCTGTTTAAATTACTATGTGTTTCTTCTCTCCTGATTGGATCTAGATTAATATATCCAGGTTGAAGACATAGGGTTACAGGAAAGAACAGAAATATAAAATTTCAAGTTAGGTTGTATTATTCCCATTTCACAGATGGGGAACTGAGACTAACGGGGATACATTTTCTGCAGCAGATGCTGTTAGTACCTTGCCCATTTCCCCTTGTCATTACCATTTCAGCCCATTTACATTAACTCACATCTGCCAGAACCCACGTGTCTGTGCCTGAGGGTTTCCCTGGTTGTCAAAGCTCACTTTTCCCACCTCTGCACCTCATAAAACTGCCAAGGGAGTTAAGCGATCTTCTGGAGCAGTCCTTAACCAATGACTGACCGGAGTTGGTACATAAATACTCAGTCTCCTTGCTCCCTGAGGATGGGATAACGCTGGCTGCAAGTCTACCCTGAACACCAGTGTTTCCTTAGTGGGATGAAGCTCCATTGCCCACTGCAGTAACTGGTGCAATAATGCACCCTTTATTGTTTGCCTTCCCTTCCCTGTGTCACTTCCCCACATCCCTGCCAGTGTTTCCCTCACCTTCCAAACAAACCACTTGCACTCGGACCCCTTTCGCTGGGTCTAATTCTGGAAGAACCCAACCAAGGCATTTACCCAAGGTCACACAATGAGGCAGTGGTGGGGAAGGGACTGGGACCCAGTTCTCCTACTCTCAGACCAGGTTCCATGCACTGCACTGCCCAGCCCCTCTGTTCTTAGCAAGCCCTGTTTCAAATAAGACTCCACTCTTGAACTTGTGGTTATTTCTCAGCAAATTCTCAAACTGCCAGCTTTCTATCTGGTTGGAACTGTCTGACATGTCAGTCATGCCTCTCCCAGACATATGCCCTTCCAAAAGTAGCCTCTTCTACTAAGGCTCCTGGTCACAGGGAGAGAGTCTCAGTGCCCTGTTTGTGATAACATGGCGGCCCTTTATTGGCATCTCCCCATATGCTAGACACTTTGCTAAGCCCTTACTGGCATTGGCTCATGCAATCTGCAGCATAATCTTGTGTAATAGGTCTTGGTTCGTAATTCCTTGATTCTAAGACACAACATCCATTTATTAATTGGGGGGGGAGGTCAGGGCCACTGTCACATTAAACACAAACATCAGTTGTAAGGCACATCTCAATTTCAGGATGCTAAAATGTGAAAAAATACAGGATTATCTTCACTTCACTTCACTTAATAAGGCACTGGAGACTCAAAGAGATTAAGTTGTGCGCCCAACTCACACAGTTTGTAAGTGGTGAGGCTGGGATTCCTAAAACTCGTGGGGATGAGAGGTAACCCTGTCCTTTCTCCGCCCTTTCTCCTGCCCTCCTCCCTGCCCCCCCCACATAACTGGTCCAGGTTTGTACACCTGATCTCCCGCTGTTCCAAGCATTGTCTTTCTCCCAGGAATGACGTGCTGGTGCTCCGGGAGACTGACTCTTCCTGGGGCTGCTTCACTAGGAACCCTGGGAAGGTCAGGGTCATGGCAGGCTGGGGACCCGGCCAGGCTGGAGGATGGGGAACAGAGGTTGTCAATGGCGGGAGTCAGCCTGAGGAGGGAGTAGATCAGTTGAGAAGGCAAAATGGAGATGCCGACTGCTGGGATCCTCCTTCACCCTCCTTTCTCCAGGAGGGTTCTGGAACATTCTCCTGAATAAAAATTAGAACGTTTATTGGTGAGCAGGCATTTATTTGTGTTGGCGAGTAAACCTTCTCATACGTCATCTCACATCACCTTCCGTAAGCCTTGGCTGTGCTCGGTCTTTACATACATGATCTCAGATCACCTCCCTGACAACCTTATGCTCCATTCTATTCTCACCCCATTTGAGGGTGAGGACACAGGCTCAGAGAAGGAACTGCCTGCCTCCGTCTCACTGTCGGAAAGTGACAGAACTGGCTTTGGATCCATGGGGTCTCTGTCCAGAGCTGTGCTTCTCAGCTCTCTACAACCTTACTTTGGGAACATTAGAAACAACATCGACAAACAAATAATCAAAACCCCCCAAGCCACCTTTTGATTCATGCTGGTTTGTGTAAGTGTCTGATCCTCGGCACTAGGCAATCGCGACAAGAACAGAAGTTTTCACAAAGGATTTTGTTTTCCCCTCTGGGTTTACTCTGTTTGACTACGGTATCAGTGAGAACATCTGCTTTGTATTTTTACAGAATCTTTTTCAAAGAGTGTACTTGCAGCATGACTGAGTTTTGGGGGTGGGCGAATATGTTTCATTTTTCTGATAACGCACCTCTCTTGGGCACGTGGTGACTGAACTGTCCGGATTATTTGATTTGTCTGAGCAGTCCGCGCCCCGAGCTCAGCTTCTTACCACCCTTTCTCCACCCCCTTGGGGGATGAATCCATTTGAATAGGGTTTTTTACACTTTCTACATAACTTGTTTACTAATTCACGTGCTCATTCAGCAGTCAGGCAGGTACCTAGCATCTATTCTTCCCTAGACCTTGTTCCAGAAGTGAGAGAGATTGAGTGACAGTGTCCCTACTTCAAGGGTCCCACAGGATGGGGTGTGGAGAGGAAGGTGGGAAGGAAGAAGGTTGCTGATGACCCCACAGCATCCCAAGTGATACCACAGAGGTAAGCACCGGGGTGATGAGACTCCAGAAGAGCAGCGAGTACATTAGACGGGGGTTCTAAAAAAGCTTTCAAATGAGTTGGTTGTCATGTTAAGGACAGGTGGGTGTTAGCTCCATAGAGAAAGGGTGGGAGGTGGGCAGCATTTGAAGAAGAGACATAGCAAGTATCAGAGTCAGGAGGAAAGTCAGGAGAACTGCAAGTCACCTGGTATCACAAAAGCACGGGTGAGTGGGCTATGGGCAGAATGACCAGAGATCATACTGGAGAGGGCCTCCAGGGACAGACCGAGAAGGAGCCTTACTAGCAAGTGAAGGAATTCCTTGGAAGGGTTTAAGCAGGGGAGTGTTGCAGCGGGGCTGATTTCTTATGGTGGCAGTGGGGTGGAGTGGCAATTTTCACTGTCAGAAAATCCAGTGGAGAAGCAGTTGTTCTATTCCAGGATGGATGAGAGAAGGATTTGAGGGTCGTTTGGGAGGTAAAACTGGCTGAACTTGAGGATCAAGTGGAGCTGTGGGTGAAGGAGTGGGAGGCACCCTTAGGTCAGTGGCTTGGGTGGCTGTATGGGGTGGCGCTGTTTACTGAGATGGTGATGGAGGTGGAGAAGCAGGCACGGGGGCTGGGCCAGGATGGAGAGATGAGTTCAGATCTGAACATGCTGAAATAGATATGCCTGTGGGATATTTAGGAGAATGTTGGGGATTTGGCAATAGAGCACCAGAGAGGGGTCAGAATTAGAGAGACCAGTGCTCAGACAGCATCCTACAGCTGCCCTGGGAGTGAGATGTGATGATGGTGTAAGAAAAACCCCTTCACTTATCTTAGGCATCCTGAATCTTGTTTTTTACAAGTTTTTATAATTTGGAATATTCCCCGTCTGTTTTTGGGGTGTGTAGTCAAATCGCAAAGTTGGTGCACCCAACAGCGATAGTTTCCCTAGACAGATCTATCTTTCCATCCATCTGGATGCAGCATGTGGGAGCTGATGTGGAGGGGTCTGCTCCCTTGCAGTTCATTGATACATTCCTTGCATTTGGTATCCACCGTCCTCTGGCCATCACCAAGTCAATGGGATTCTAATATTCCTTTCCCTGATCCAACCAAAGCTCTTTGTAAATTGGACTCAGCAGGAGTAAGTCCAGTGACCTCATAAATAGTGGAAATGATTGCAAATCAGAATTCATATATGTTCCCAACTCAGTGGGTATCCTTCTCCCCCACAAAGGAAGCAATCATCGCTTTCAAATTTCTGTTTGCCCTTTCACTCAGCTATGTTGAAAGAAAATATATGGAGAGATTTTGCTGGATAAGCCTGAAAGGTCCACTTTCTTCAACCTGAAAAAATAAAAGTCCTGTGTCTGGCCTTGTGTGGTCAGGTGGTCCCACTGGCGAAATCACCCAGAGGTGTGAGGGTCTGGCTGGGGGCTCATAGAGAGGATCTTCCATGGGCACCAGGGAAAATATCTTATACTCAAAGAGACACAAAGATTTGTGGCAGAGACTGTTGGTGCTCCATCCACATCTGTGTTTTCCCCTTCCTCCATGACTTACATTTCCCTGGCATGGAGGTGGGATCATGTGACTCATTTTGGTTGGTGGGACATGGACTGAAGTGATTATACTGCTACCAGGCTCGGCCCCTCCTGAGACCCTCCACATTCTCCTTCTGTCCGGTTTTCTGGCTTTTGCAGTGATCCAGTGAAGAATGTTTAGCTCCTAAGAGGTGATGGAGCAACCAGATGGAAGGAGCTTGAGTCCCTGAATGACTGCATGGAGCAGAGCCCCACTCACTGACTGCACTGAACTGCATACAACTTGAACAGGAAATAAACATTTCTTGTGCTTAAACACTGAGATTTGGGGGTTGTCTGATGGGGGAATTAGGTTATTCTTTCTGATACATATTTCTTCTCTGAGTACTGTTTCTGGAGCTCTGCTTGGATTTGTATGGAAATGGCTTCTTCTTTCCCCATCCTTCCTTTCCTGGCCTTCCCTCTGCTTTTCCCAAAAGAGAGATTTGTGAATCAGTAAATTCTGGTTCAGGTGCATCAAAGGTACCTAAGTAGGGTGAGAGCAAGGGACCACTTGGGAGAGAGCATGGAGAGTCTTACATTCTCTTCCTGCCGGTGGCTTTTACTAGCTGATAAATCGATTTTGTCCAATCTTGGTTTCCTCTGTTGCGGAATGGGTGTATACGAATGAGAAGAACTGCTGTGAGCATTTGATGAGTTAACGTATATGACGGCACTTTATAAACTGCAAAGGGCAATATGCCTGTGGCTGATTATCAGGGGAGTAGGAGGATGTTCAAACTTTCCTGAGTGAGGTCTCCACTCCCACTGTTGTCCTGCAATTCTGGGCATCCACATTCTTCTAGTGGAAGCACCCATGTTGTGCCCCCAATTCTATCATGTTGCACTGATGGAAATATCCCTTGGATAGCGTTTATACAAAGTTAAGTGTAATTTTGCTCACTCTCAATGCTGTTTTTCTCTTCTAGTTTTAGTCGTTGCTAGATTTATGGAAGGAGAATTCATAGCAGAGTTAATAAGTCAATTAAATTTCATTTAGTTTACAGAAAACCTTCATTTTCAAACCATCCAAGAAACAAAACTACCTCTCCTTATCAAATTGCAATGCTTTTCTCTGAATAAACAATTTCTTTTTGTGTTTTATTGTTTTTATGTCTTAAAAGGACAGAGAGATTCACCAGTCTTGGAGTTTCCATAATTTAAGAGCAATCATTTGCTTTTTCTAATTTGTCCTAATGAGCCCACATTTTTTCTTTATCAGACCCATTTTCTCTGGCAAAAGTTCATCACGGGCAATCATCCATGTCTGCTGGGTATAAATTGTTTTCATAACAATTTTCATTTGCCTTGGAAAATGCGCCAGGCTGAAAACATGGTCACTTTGTATCTATGACAGCACGCATCATATTTCCCCCACTTACTTTGAGAATATCAACCTTCCAAAGAATAATAAGCCACGGTGTTAGGAATGTGAGCTGATCCTGTGGACTGACAAGGCTCCTTCCCAGCCTGAGGCTTTTGCTTCCGGACCCTGCCTTCCATATCTACAGAACTGTCTTGTCTCCTCTCTGAGGCTCACCTGTGAATCTAGATCCCACACCATTATCTCCCTCCCACCTCCTTGGTGAGGTTTCCGGCTGCCCTTGCCTAGGACTTGGGCATCAATTCCCCAATCCTTGGCTCTTGGCTAAAGAACCTTGGCTCTTGGCTAAAGGCTGATCAGGCCTACTCTCACCTCCAGTCTCAGCTTTCACATATCATGCGCCAAGCCCGGGGACCCTGTGATAGTCAGAGGATGGGAGAGGAGTTAAAAAAGCACCACATTTAATATTTTATCTTAATTCTCCAAAAGCTCAAGCATGTAGTCTGCTGATTGATTGATTGATTGATATTGATTCAACAAATATTACTGAGCATCTACTCTATTCCAGGAACTGGGCACAAAGATCACATCCTTGCCCACACGATGCTTATGGTCCAGGGGTGGAGATAGACAACTATACGAGAAATTATTTTGCCACTGCGGGAAGTACAGAGACATCAGGGGAGCAGGGTGTCAGGATGAAAGTTTCTGCTCTGGCTCAAGGCAAATAGATACAATATTCTAAATGAGGGGTTAGACCAGCACTGTCCAATAGGAATATAAGCCACCAATGTAATTTAAAAATTTTTAAATTTTAAAACAGTAAAATTAAGTTTCTTTTTCTTATAGTGTTCAGTTCCAAGGATTTTAACACATAGAATAGAATGTACCCACCATTACAGATTAAAGAACAGTTCTGTCACCCGCAAATATTTTCCTGGACTATCCCTTTGTCATCACACCCTCCCCCCACCCATAATCTCTGGCAACACTCATCTGTTTTCCATCCCTACAGTTGGTCTTTTTAAGCACATCAAATAAATGGAATCAGACAGTATGTAATCTTTTGTGACTGGCTTCTTTCACTCAGCATAATGTCTATAAGATTCATCTAAGATGTGTTTATCAATAGTTTGTTCCTTTTTACTGTGAGTAGTTTTCTATGTATGGATGTACCACAGTTTGGTTATCCATTCAACCACTGAAGGGGATTTGAGTCATTTCCAGATTTTGGCTATCATAGATGAAGCTGCTGTCTAAAATGTCATAGACTGGGTGATTCATAAACAACAAAAGTTTATTTCTCACAGTTCAGGAGGCTGGAAGTCCAAGATTGGGGTGCCAGCATGGTTGGTTTCCAATGAGTGCCCTCTTCCAAGTTGCAGACTGTCAACATCTCATTGTATCCTCACATGGCAGAAAAGAAGGCAAGAGAGCTTTCTGGGGTTCCTTCTATAAGGGCACTAATCCCATTCATGAGGGTTCCACCCTTATGACCTAATTTCCCCCCAAAGCCCCACCTCCAAATACCATCACATTGGGGGTTAGATTTCAACATAAAATATTTGGGGCAGGGGTCACAAACGTTCAGTCCATAACAGCTGCTATAAACATTTGCATACAAGTTTTTGTGTAAATACAAAATTTCATTTCTCTAGGATAAACATCCAAACCAAGGGGTAGGATTGCTGGGGTATATATGGCAAGTGTACGTGTCCTTTTATAAGAAACTGCCAAAACTTTTTCCAGAGTGGCTGTACCATTTTGTATTCCCAGCAACAATTTATGAAAGTTCCAGTTGCTTCTCATACTCACCAGCACTTGGTATTGTCAATATTTTTTTTATTTTAGCCATTCTGCTGGGTGTGAAGTGGTATCTATTGTGGTTTTAATTTGCATTTCCCTAATAACTAGTGATGTTGAACATCTTCTCATGTGCTTATTTGACCCTGTTATACCCTTTTTGGTGAAGTGTCTATTCAAGTTCCTTTGCCAGTTTCTTACATTTTGAGAATTCTTTGTATATTCTGGATTACAAATCCTATGTCAGATATGTGGTTTGAAAATATTTCTTACCACTCTGTAGCTTGCCTGTTAATTCTCTTGTGAGTGTTTTTTGGCAGAGCACAATTTTAAATTTTTATGAAGTCCAATTTATCAGATTTTTCTTTTATGGATCATGTTTTTGGTGTCATTTCTTAAGAGCACCATGTATTTAAAATTTTCTAGTAGCTATTTGAAACAAGTAAAAGGAAACAGGCAAAATTAATTCTAATAATATATTTCCTTTAACCAACTATTTCCAAAATACTAATTTCAACACTTAATCATTTAAAAAATCATTAAGGAGATATTTTACCTTCTTTTTTTGTACTTAGTCTTCAAAATCCATTGTATACTTTATACTTACAAGCCATCTCCAACAGGGCACATTTCAAGTGCTCAGTAGCCACCTGTGGCCAGTGGCTACTGTATTGGGAAACTCAGAGCTGAACCATGTGAAAAGTTTTCAAGGGTGATGGCTGCTAATTCTTGAACTCCTCACCTACACTGAGGGTATAAAATGGAAAGGAATCAGAGATTTGGAGAGGGTTTGTGGGAAGAATTACTTCAGAGGAAGCCATGCTGCGAGTTCTACCTTCCTTCCCCAGAGAAAGGGGGATCTGACTCTTAACCGTAAACCAGATGAGAAGGACCACAGGGAGAGGAAGTTTTGGGTGAAAGGAGCTTTGGGAAGGGATGGGGCTGTGCTGTGAGCCCCAAGAGAAAGGGAGGATTGTGGGATACCTGCCTCTTACCTCGAGTCTTGAGAAAGAGCTTATTGGGTCACTTGGAGACTCGTCCCTTCTAGTTTGAGAGATACAGTTAACTGGTGTTTGATTTACACCTAAGAGACCTAAAGGTCAAGAGACTGACTAAGGCAGCGTGTGGCAGCCTAGTAGAAGTGACTGCATTTGGAAGCTCTGTGCTCCCTTCTACTGGGATAAAGAATCCAAGAGAAAGGATCATGAGAGATTACTACAAGCAACTATATGCCAATAAAATGGACAACGTGGAAGAAATGGACAAATTCTTAGAAATGCACAACCTTCCGAGACTGAACTGGGAAGAAATAGAAAATATGAACAGACCAATCACAAGCACTGAAATTGAAACTGTGATTAAAAATCTTCCAACAAACAAAAGCCCAGGACCAGATGGCTTCACAGGCGAATTCTATCAAACACTTAGAGAAGAGCTAACACCTATCCTTCTCAAACTCTTCCAAAATATAGCCGAGGAAGGAACACTTCCAAACTCATTCTAGGAGGCCACCATCACTCTGATACCAAAACCAGACAAAGATGTCACAAAGAAAGAAAACTACAGGCCAATAACACTGATGAACATAGATGCAAAAATCCTCAACAAAATACTAGCAAACAAAATCGAACAGCACATTAAAAGGATCATACACTATGATCAAGTGGGGCTTATCCCAGGAATGCAAGGATTCTTCAATACACACAAATCAATCAACGTGATACACCATATTAACAAATCGAAGGAGAAAAACCATATGATCATCTCAATAGATGCAGAGAAAGCTTTTGACAAAATTCAACACCCATTTATGATAAAAACCCTCCAGAAAGTAGGCATAGAAGGAACTTTTCTCAACATAATAAAGGCCATATATGACAAACCCATAGCCAACATCGTCCTCAATGGTGAAAAACTGAAAGCATTTCCTCTAAGATCAGGAAAAAGAAAAGGTTGCCCACTCTCACCACTATTATTCAACATAGTTTTGGAAGTTTTAGCCACAGCAATCAGAAAAGAAAATGAAACAAAAGGAATCCAAATTGGAAGAGAAGATGTAAAGCTGTCACTGTTTGCAGATGACATGATACTATACATAGAGAATCCTAAAGATGCTACCAGAAAACTACTAGAGTTAATCAATGAATTTGGTAAAGTAGCAGGATACAAAATTAATGCACAGAAATCTCTTCCATTCCTATACACTAATGATGAAAAATCTGAAAGTGAAATTAAGAAAACACTCCCATTTACCATTGCAAGAAAAAGAATAAAATATCTAGGTATAAACCTACCTAAGGAGACAAAAGACCTGTATGTAGGAAACTATAAGACACTGATGAAAGAAATTAAAGATGATACAAATAGATGGAGAGATATACCATGTTCTTGGATTGGAAGAATCAACATTGTGAAAATGACTCTACTACCCAAAGCAACCTACAGATTCAATGCAATCCCTATCAAACTACCATTGGCATTTTTCAGAGAACTAGAACAAAAAATTTCACAATTTGTATGCAAACACAAAAGACCCCAAATAGCCAAAGCAATCTTGAGAAAGAAAAATGGAGCTGGAGGAATCAGGCTCCCTGACTTCAGACTATACTACAAAGCTACAGTAATCAAGACAGTATGGTACTGGCACAGAAACAGAAATATAGATCAATGGAACAGGATAGAAAGCCCAGAGATAAACCCACGCACATATGGTCACCTTATCTTTGATAAAGGAGGCAAAAATATACAGTGGAGAAAAGACAGCCTCTTCAATAAGTGGTGCTGGGAAAATTGGACAGCTACATGTAAAAGAATAAAATTAGAACACTCCCTAACACCATACACAAAAATAAACTCAAAATGGATTAAAGACCTAAATGTAAGGTCAGACACCATCAAACTCTTAGAGGAAAACACAGGCAGAACACTCTGTGACATAAATCACAGCAAGATCCTTTTTGACCCACCTCCTAGAGAAATGGAAATAAAACCAAAAATAAACAAATGGGACCTAATGAAACTTAAAAGCTTTTGCACAGCAAAGGAAACCATAAACAAGATGAAAAGACAACCCTCAGAATGGGAGAAAATATTTGCAAATGAAGCAACTGACAAAGGATTAATCTCCAAAATTTACAAGCAGCTCATGCAGCTCAATATCAAAAAAACAAACAACCCAATTCCAAAATGGGCAGAAGACCTAAATAGACATTTCTCCAAAGAAGATATACAGATTGCCAACAAACACATGAAAGGATACTCAACATCACTAATCATTAGAGAAATGCAAATCAAAACTACAATGAGGTATCACCTCACACCCGTCAGAATGGCCATCATCAAAAAATCCACAAACAATAAATGATGGAGAGAGTGTGGAGAAAAGGGAACCCTCTTGCACTGTTGGTAAGAATGTAAATTGATACAGCCACTATGGAGAACAGTATGGAGGTTCCTTAAAAAACTAAAAATAGAACTACCATACGACCCAGCAATCCCACTACTGGGCATATACCCTGTGAAAACCATAATTCAAAAAGAGTCATGTACCAAAATGTTCATTGCAGTTCTATTTACAATAGCCAGGACATGGAAGCAACCTAAGTGTCCATCAACAGATGAATGGATAAAGAAGATGTGGCACATATATACAATGGAATATTACTCAGCCATAAAAAGGAACGAAACTTAGTTATTTGTAGTGACGTGGATGGACCTAGAGACTATCATACAGAGTGAAGTGAGAAAGAGAAAAACAAATATGGTATGCTAACACATATATATAGAATCTAAAAAAAAAATTGGTCATGAAGAACCTAGGGGCAAGATGGGAATAAAGATGCAGACCTACTAGAGAATGGACTTGAGGATACGGGGAGGGGGAAGGGTAAGCTGGGACAAAGTGCTCGGACAAAGTGAGAGAGTGTCATGGACATATACACACTACCAAATGTAAAATAGATAGCTAGTGGGAAGCAGCCGCATAGCACAGGGAGATCAGCTTGGTGCTTTGTGACCACCTAGAGGGGTGGGATAGGGAGGGTGGGAGGGAGGGAGATGCAAGACGGAAGAGATATGGAGACATATGTACACGTATAGCTGATTCACTTTGTTATAAAGCAGAAACTAACACACCATTATAAAGCAATTATACTCCAATAAAGATGTTAAAAAAAAAAAAAAAGAATCCAAGAGGGTTTCCTGAGAATGTGCAAGAGAGAAAGCCAGTGTGAGGTCCTGTCCAGGAGGGTCACCTGGGCACCAGACCTCAGCAGAGAGAAACTACAGGTGTCACCCAATGCCTTGGGACTGAAGAAGGGCAAGTGACTGCCTTAAGCAGAGATACTTTTGCCCTTGTCAAGAGGACAGCAGCTGAGAGAGAACGGGGGCCCCAGAGAACCCAAAAGCAAAAGGGAAGAAGTCAGCTTTAAACATCTGCTAAGTTCAGAGCACAGCAATGCTAGATCTCCATGTACTAGTCAAAAGAGAACTTTCTGGCTCCTTTTACCCCAATTTGCGTTTCATCCCTGGAGGATTCAGAAGGGTGGGTAGCAAATGGGAAGGGAGTAGAAGCACAGTTGAGGAAAAAGAAGAGGTCTACCATGTCCCTCTGCTCGGATGGCAGGCTTCCTACCTGTGATCGTTTGGAGTGGGCAGAGTGGCAAATCTTTCATTTTAAATCAGGTTTAGTGGTTTCATTATTACACAGGACAGGACGTTTAAATTACTGATCTAAATTATTTTGTGACTTAGGTGAACGTAAGATGCTGTACTTCTCACCTGTTTGATGTCATGGTCTCTTGCTTCTAGATTTCCATTTGCTTCCTCTGTGATCCATCCTGCTCTCTGACTTTGGATGTAGCCTACTGAATCTCAACTCTGATCATGCCACACTC
Source organism: Balaenoptera acutorostrata (assembly GCF_949987535.1). NCBI lineage: Eukaryota > Metazoa > Chordata > Mammalia > Artiodactyla > Balaenopteridae > Balaenoptera > Balaenoptera acutorostrata. The sequence goes on along the minus strand of NC_080064.1, from coordinate 31,617,300 downwards.
CTCAGAAACCTTCCATGTGCAGACCTCTAAAGGCCCTCCATGGCGTAGAAGATGCTTCCTCTACTAAGTCCAAAGGCAACCTTGTGGTGGTCGTGGCGGGGGGTTGATGATGGCAGTGGTAGGATAAGGAATGGCAGAGATCACACTGTCTCAGGTACTCCCGGAGTCCTCGCCCAGAAAGTACAGAGAGAGTTGAGCTTGCTTGCAATGGGGATCAATTGCAATCAAGCACATTGTTAAGTGAAATTGATCATCTGGAAATGTTGAAATATCATTAGATTGTCATTGAGTAAAAAGAAACCAATTAATCAATCATCAAATGGGTTTAGACTAGATTGGGGGATTGGTTAATTCAAGAACTATTTATTGAGCCAAGCACCATAGTAAAGAGCTGGAGATACAGTATGTTAGTCATAGCTCCTACCCTGATGGAGTTTGCAGTTTATTAGGTGAGATGTTTGTAAGAAATTATAGTGAGGATTGTTATGGGGGAGGAAGGGCTGGGTGCTTTGGATGCCTACAGTAAGGACTAAATTGTAAGGTTTAAAGTCTTACAATTTGGGGTTTCTATCATTCTGGGATCAAATCTACAATCATACATACACCTGGAAAGAAAACAAATATCAGAGGGCCCCAGCCCCCAAGAAAAATAGAAAAAGAAATAGCATTATTGGGTAGTAACACAATGAGGAAGGCAAAGGCTAGAAAAGAGCTGAGCTGTCCAAGGATAAATGGGAAAACAGGGTGACACTCACCAATCATGGAAGAAAAAAAGGGACCAAAGCGTTCATCATTTGCTTTTTAAATCATTTATTGATCCCCCTACAATGGGAATAAGACATTCATACCTTCCAGATAATGATTAAAAATGGATGTTAGTTTGAGGCAGCCTTTCTGTGGTGGCGGTGAGAGTTCACCTCTCAGGTTTCTGGAGGCTGGGAATGTAACTGATCAGTAGCCCCTTTGCTGGGCACTGAAATCCTTTGCACACTGGCCTGAGGCCATGCCTCCTATAGGCTGTCCCCAGCCAAAGACTGAACATGGCGGGGATACAAAGGCAGGCTTGTTCCTAGGAGACATGGGGTCCTTTTGATGGTTAACTTTGGCTTGAGAACTCCTTGACATCCTGCTGCATTTTCCCTGAAATCTCACTGTAGTCCCAGATGTTTTTCTCCAAAACTTCCTTCCTTCTCTCCTTTAATCAGGGTGAGACCTACATCCTAGCCTCTCCTGGCACCTTTCCCACTTTCTTTTGAAGATGATTTCCCCAGCAAATTTTTGCACATCTAATCTCAGAGGACCCGGACTAACACATCTTCTCGAAAGAGTGTTCCAGAGGAAATGAATAGGTGTTTTTTTGAGGCACCAATTTATTCAGGAACCAGTGCTGTCAGGGTGGGTGCAGCAGGGGACGGGTACCAAGCCAGGCCAGGTGGCATCACATGTACTTGACTCAAAACTTGGCTCTTCCACTTAAGGGTGTGTGATCTGGGGCAAGTTACTTATTCTCTGCTACCTTCAGTTTCCTCATCTGTAAAATGGGATACTCATTTTTCCCTCACAGGCTTTTTGTGGGGATTAATTGAGATCATGCAGGTAAAACATTTGAGATCATGCACCACAGTATCTGGAAAATATTGGGGCTGGCTTCTGAGGGCTTCATCCTCTTTCTCCTTCACACTCACCCTCTGCAGGAGAAGGCAGGAAACTCAAGTGCATTTGGTCTTCTTTCGTATAAGGTGCCTTGATGTACTATCCTTGTAATACTGCTTCAGCAGGCCCTCCCCTTCCAAGAAGCCATCCCTGACTACGGCAGTCCTGATGTTGACGTCTTTTGCTTCTTTCTCTGACCTCCCATTAGAGCCTCCCTCTTGGTTCTGATGGTGCAGGACCCTGTGCGGTTTGTGGGCGATCTCTGCAGCTCCTCTTTTCCAGGAACTGCTCCTCCTCCATCCACCTGACCATCATGGGAGCCATGTTGGTGTGCTGTAATTCTATCCCTGGACACAGTTGATTGTTCCGGGGGTTGCACCCGTCTCAGAATAAGCCATCAATGCCTTCCCTAGGAATTTTGGATTCAGAACCAGGGGTGTCAGATTTGTCTCTCTCTGGGGGCAACTGAGGTCATCACATCTCAATCTCTGAAGCTATTGGCAGCCCAGACATGTGTTCCATTGTGTGTGTGTGTGTGTGCGTCTGTGTGCGTGTGTGTATAGGGGAGAAAGCCAATCCACAAGGAGATGAAAGATGTCACGCAAGAAAGGGAGACAAAGAGAGGTCCAGCTGCACTGAAGTCCTGGGTTCTGGTTATTCCTCAGGTTCTTTGGGACATCACAACATTCTCCTAATCAACTGCCTCCTTGCTTAAGCTAGTTTGAATTGGGCATCTGTCACTTACAGCCCAAAGAGTTCTGAGTAATAACGACGTGTCTTTGTTCCACGTGTTGATCCTGCCTTCACACCTTGACTGTGAGCCTCTCAGGAGCAGAGACTACGCCCCTCCCTCCGCTTCTGTCCACAGTGCCCGGAATAGTGCTTGTTCCCTGCAGCTGCTCCAGGCAGATGTGTGGTTGACAAGGAGGCTAAATCAAATATTCTGCTCATGGAAGGTTTCTATATATTCCATGCATGATGTCACAGGACCACTTTAATCTATGCTCTAAATGCTGGTTTAAATGTGCTAAAAATTTTTTGTGGCAAGACCCATGGAACCTTTTGGAAAAGAGCTCCTGGCAGGAGGCATGGTGGAGTTTCAGGTTGGTGGGTGTTGCTAGGTGGATCATGGTACTTAAAATGAAGCCGTGTTACCAGCCACTGCACCCCAGGCTCCCCCACTCTCCCTTCCCTCTCCTGCTCCACCAAGCTGTCTATTTAAAACCGTAGATATTGAGGACAGTGAGACCACAACCTGGCTTCTCTGTGGTTGTAGATGTGCAGAGGGTTTGATTCTTTCTCAAGGTTCTTTGCACACATGATTCCATTAAGGGGTAAAATCCACGAGGACAGAAATTTGATTTTGTACGTCATACACAACATAGCCTGGGCTGGGCTTTTCAGTAAACACTTTGGACTTCTATATTTGTTACATGCCTCCATGAGCCTGGGCCTGAGGTCTTTCTCATGTGCTGTCTCATTTAGCCCAGGAACCCCATGATCTAGGACTTGTGATTCCCATTGTCCAGATAAGCAAGCAGACACAGAGAGGTTAAGCAACTTGTGCCAGGCCACACAGCTAGCTGGTCAGTGACTGAGCTAGGACTTGATTCCATATCTAATGCTATTTCCACAATGACATGTGGGATCGTAAATGATGGAGGAGCCTCATGGGTGAGCTGTTCTTTCAAAAAGAGGAAAGTGGAAAATGAGTCCCACAAATTGGGGAAAAATTAGTGCCAACCAGGGTTCCTCTTCCTGATTCTGCAACATGAGCAGGATTGGGATCTAGGTGAGCTGAGTGGACACTTACCTTGATGTAAAATTTAAGGGATGCCCCAAACTCAGTCACATCAAGACAAATAATATTTTAAAAAGTCAAAATTAATTGAAAAATTCTATGATGAACAAAATATCAGCATGTTAGTTAAAGATGGGGTCTGTTGACAGGGCCAGGATTAGAGAGAGGTGAACAAGATGAACTGTCCAGGTGTGGGGTTGAACCTTGAAATGTATGGAAAACACTGCTATGAATTCACCAAAAGCCATTTGCCTTCCTCCTTGGCTTAGAGATGGCTCATGTCTCATTTTCTTTTGCAGTTTAGTGTGGCCCTGTGGCTAAGTTCTAGCCAATGGAACATCAGTGGAATTGATGTGAGCCACTCCATACCGGCCATAAGAATCGCCAGCATTCAATTCTCCACGCTCTTTCTTTCCCTCTCCCGGCTTGATACCAATGAGCAGGGTGACCTCAGAAGGCAAGGATTGAAAATGACAGAACAATCAGATAAAAAGAACCTGGGAAATGGAGTCATTAGTGGAGGAGAGCAGCCCACTGAGGGTCAGATCAAGACGCTTTTTTTGGACTTCAAGGAAATTAAAGAAAATTTTAGTGTTATATACTAATACTAATGTGGGTCAGTATAGCTGTTGACCCACTAAGGTTTTGAGGGTTTTATGCTCCAGCAGCTGGCATTACCTTAACTAATACAGAATTTGGTACTGGAAGTGGGATACAGCTGTTATAAAAATTTTAAATATGAGACATTGCCTTGGTAATCAGGTGGCATGCAGCAAGGAAACTGATCTTGGAGGCTGCAAATACAGACCATGGTATACAGGAGCAAAACCTTTGGTAAAACTGTCACCTGTGATAACTTGGAAGGCAGACCACGTGTCTACTGAGCCTGTTGCTCTAGGGGACACAGTTGGAGAGAGCCAAAGTGACAGTGTGCTGGATTTACTCCCTGCTTTTGTCAATGTATTACAAGAAAGAGATGAGCTCAAGAGAGATTTGGCTGATTAGCCTTAAATCAACTCCTGAGTCCCTGATCCTGCACAGGAAGAAAGCAGCTGCAAAAGCTGCATGGGCTTAAAGGAGGGAATAGGCTTCAATACCCACTTCACATCGGGCCACAGAAGATAATGGATGAGGAAGAATCTCTGAGAGCCCAGAGTCAGGAGCTACCAAAAGGAACAAATGTGGGAGATTCACCCAGAGAGCAGACTTAGCATCTAATGAAGGAAATTTCCCCACTGTGAGGGCAGACACACCTCTCCTTACTCCTGTAAATTGTGGTGGCAGATTATTTACTGGGACCTCTCTCATCTCACCCTCCCTGGGCCCTGTGTTCCTTGATATCTGGAGTGGTGTGTAACCTGTGGGTGAGATTATGGTGAGATTAGCGTTTCCCATTCCACTAGCAAACCATACAAGCTTTTCTGGAACACAGCATATGCCAGGAGCCTTTAAAATGCTTATATTCTTTAGATCCATAATTCCATGTCTAGAAATCTAGTCCAAAGAAATAATCTGATGTATAAATAAAGATTTAAACACAAAGGTATCCAACACACTGTTATTTAGAAGATAAAAAAATTGGAGACTACCCAAATGCCCAACAGTGAATTAAATAAATGATTTAGTAAATTTACCGTATATTTATGGGGTGGAATATTCTTCATCTGTTAAGTTTTTTTGTATATGCAAAGTTTTTAATGACTCAGGGTAATTAATGCTTCTGATGTAAAATTGTATGTATGCTAACACTTCAACTATGTAAAAGATATATACACAGAAAAAAGCCTGAAGGGGAATGTTAAAATGTTATTGGTGATTTTATGGGGAATTATAGGATTTACTAGAAATAATATCTTGGAGTTTTTAGTAGTATACAGATTTTTCACAAAGGCATATATTGCTTTTATAGTTAGGGGAAAACAACATCCCTTGAAAGAGAAACAATTGATGATGTACTGAAATCTTATCCTTGCTACTCTTCTTATTCTAACTACTGGTTTGGGTGGGCAGAAGACAGCACTGGCCCAAGCATCAGGAGTCCTGAGTTCTAGAATGTTTTGCTCTTGGGTCTATTCTCCCATTTGTACAAAGAAGGGGCTGCGTGGGACAAGACTGAACTGGCCTTTCCAGTTGAAAAAGTTTATATACAAATGTGCTGAATCACACCCCCCCCCACCCCCAGTTTATCACTCCTTTTCATTCCTTGAGGTAAAACCAACCCCAAATCTTGGAGTCTGACAGACTCTGAAATTGGCCCTCATTTTAATTCTCAAGTTCTTAGCATGAGAGCAACATTCAATATGGTTCTGAAATATCTCATGCAAAAAAGTGCCAGAGTCATAGACTGAAATATTTATTTGAATATAAATGAACTCAGATTTGCCAAAATACGTTCCCCCTGTTGTCATGGACACAAATGCCTGACTTTCGGATTTGCATTTCTTTTCTAATGGGTACAATATGTTTCAGCTCCTCATTGGTGCCGGGGTTGGTTAGGAGAAACTCGCCATTCTGTGAGCTCCCCAAAATGTCAGCCAGTGGGGAACTTTTGTGCCTTTGATTCTGCTTCCATGTAGCCAGATGGGAGGACATTTGTGTCCCTCTGGGGTCAGGACAGCTGCTCATAAGACTCCTGGTCCCTCCCTGCCAGCTCCCCTGGAGTGGATTTCAGAGGTGCCAGGGTGCCTACTGCCTCTCTGCGTCTTTTTTCCAGCCCAGTTCCTCCCTCCTCTTGGAAAGCTTCACCTTTGCTTTCTTACTCTATAATAGTGAGGGTGGTAGGAATTCTCGAGTAGATATTCCTGGTCTCTGTGGACATCTGCTCTTTCTCCTATGGGCTCCCTCTTGATCTTAAGTTGGCATCTGTCCCTCCCTCCAAGCTCAGATCCTCCGAATCACATCCTCCCTTTTCCTCTTCACCTCGAAAGAGACAATCATCAAATCCTCCTCATTCTACCTCCTCTGGACCATCCCCCACCCCCCGCTTTCACTGAGCATCCTTCCAACATGTTTTTTATGTAACAGGAAGAAAAGTCTTTCCAAAATGCTAATGGGATCTTGTCACAATCTTCCTTAAAACCCTTTAAGGGTTTGACCCTGACAGTGCGATAAAGTCCCAAATCCTTACCATGGCTCTCGAGGCCCTGTTCTGTCTCCCTTTTCAATCTCATCTCAAGCCACCCTCTCCTGTGTTTGCTGTATTCCAGGCACCTGGCCACTTCTGTGGTTTTCTGTTGCGCCATCCTCCTTCCTGCCTCGTGGCCTCTGCACATGCTATTCCTTCACTTGGAACACTTTCCTCCTGCTTCCTGAGCAGGTACTTCTCAGTTTTCAGGTCTTACCTTCAATGTTGCTAGTTCAGGGCAACCTTCTCGTATCCCTAGTAGATTATATATTTCCTAGATATATGTAATCATCAGCCTCGGGGCTTTCCTGCTATTGGTCTGTCATGATTGGGATGAAATTGTATAACGTCTATCTCTTCTCCCAGTCCGCAGGCTCCGTGATGGCCAGGATCGTATCTATTCCATTCACCATTCCATCTCCAGCCCTTTGAGGAGTGTCAGGGACAGGGTAGGTGCCAAATAATTACTTGAATGACAATGAATTCTTCAGAGCGACTGTCAGAATAAATTTCTGAATCACAAATCTGCTCACATAAGCCACCAACCCACAACGCTCCCCTCCCCTGACAAAACCAAGAAACTCAAAACTTATCCCTGGGCTCGCTGCTTACGGAGAAAAAGGCCAAGCTCGCCAGCAACGCATGAGGCCTGATACAGTCTGGCTCCAGCCCATCTTCCCAGCCACGTTTCTTCACGCTCCGGCTGGACTCTCCGCACCCCAGGCACACCCGCCTCTTGAGAGACTCCTGACTGGCGCTTCTGTGCCCTTATTGCTAGATTCTTCTTTCCCCTCCTCTGGGTGGAGAACTTCAATACACCCTTCAAAACCCAGCTGGGATGGAGGAACCAAGGTCTGCCCTCTCCTCCGGGAAGCCCCTCCCATCCCTTGACCAGCTCATCCAGCGCTGCTGGGTTGTTATTCATGTATAAGTTGTAGTCAATTTCACCCTCGTGTGAGTCACTGTGGGGCCGGAACCTCGTCTTATTCTCCTCGTGTCACCTGTGCCCATTGCAGGGTCTGGGCCACAGTGTCATGAGGATACGTTTCTCCCCCTCTCCCCGTATTTCCTCCCTGCTCCTAGATAAGACAGCACTGTGCTTCTCCCTTCATGCCTGGGGAAGGCCCCCCTCTAGTCTCTGCCTAACCGCGCACCTCCTGTCCCTGTTGATAATCTGGTCAGAGTAAGGACATCCTCTAGAACAAATTGTACTAGTGGGTGGGGTGTCTGCGTCTTCGAGGCAGGAACAGAGTCTCTGCACCTCCGCCGCCTGTTAATCCCGTTAGACACCCGCCCTGCTACCCTCCTCTCTTTGCAGCTTCTGTGTCCGAGCCCGGGAGGAAGTCACGCGGGGCGGCTCGGAGGGGCTCCCGGCTCAGCTTCAGGAGTGCTGGGGAGGGAAGCCTTGCTTGGGCCCCCTGGCAGAGCTTTCCTCCCCGCCTCAGCATCCCCACACAGTCCTGCACATGAGGGGGTGAGGAAGGGATGCTGGACCCGTAGCTAGCTGCTGGGAATAAAGGGCTGCTTCCTTTTTCATTTGACTGTGGTGCCCTGTGTGTGCTGCACCAGCCAGGCCCCCGAGGCCCATGCTGACTCCCTTGTGTGGACAATGAGAACAAGTGTTCTCGATAAGCAGTGCCCAGGTTCAAATCCCAGCTCGACTACTTACTGACTGAGTGACTTTGCACAAGTAACTAGGCCTCCACTTCCTCATCTAAACAATGGGGACAACAAATAGGACCTAATTAAACTTAAACATTTTTGCGCAGCAAAGGAAACCATCGACAAAATGAAAAGACGGCCTACTGAATGGGAGAAAATGTTTGCAAATGATGTGACCGATAAGGGATTCATACCCAATGTATATGAAGAGCTCATACAACTCAACATCAAAAAATCAAACAACCTTATTAAAAAGCGGGCAGAAGAACTGAATAGACATCTTTCCAAAGAGGAAATGCTGATGGCCAACAGGCACATGAAAAGATGCTCACCATCACTAATCATCAGGGAAATGCAAATCAAAATCACAGTGAGATATCACCTCACACCTGTCAGAATGGCTATCATCAAAAAGAACACAAATAACAAATGTTGGCAGGGATGTGGAGAAAAGGGAACCCCTGTACACTGTTGGTGGGGATGTAAATTGGAGCAGCCACTGTGGAAAACAGTATGGAAGTTTCTCCAAAAACTAAGAATAGAACTGCCATATAACCTAGCAATTCCACTCCTGGGTATAGATCAAAAAACAAAACAAACCAGAGACACTAATTCGAAAAGATATATGCATCCCAACGTTCATAGGAGCATTATTTACAATTGACAACATATGGAAGCAACCTAAGTGTCCATCAACAGATGAATGGATAAAGAAGATGTGGTATATATACACAATGGAATACTACTCAGCTATAAGAAAGAATGAAATTTTGCCATTTGCAACAACATGGATGGACTTGGAGGGCATTATGCTAAGTGAAATAAGTCAGACAGAGAAAGACAAATACTGTATGATATCACTTATACGTGGAAAAAATACAACAAACTAGTGAATATAACAAAAGAAAAGAAGTGGACTTGCAGATATAGAGAACAAACTAGTGGTTACCAGTGTGTGGGGAGCAATTTAGGGTTGGGGGATTTGGAGGTATAAACTATCGGGTGTAAGATAGGCTACAAGGATGTATTATACAACATGGGGAAAACAGCCAATATTTTGTAATAACTGTAAGTGGCGTGTTAACCTTTAAAAATTGTATAAAAATAATAAAAAATACTTTTAAAGAAAAAGAAAGGAAATGGGAACATCAATAGTATTGATCTCTTAGGGCTGTTGTGAGGATTAAATGAGAGATTTGAGCACAGATGCCTGGCACTCAGGAAGCACTGAATAACAATTAGGGATTCCTCTTAGGGGAGGAATGTGGTGTCTTTCTTGTTCAGGGCTGTATCTGTCATGCCTGGACTGAGCCTGACACACAGCAGGTGCTCCGTGAATGGTTATTATATGAGTTATTATTGTTGCTATTGTTCATAATGTGTAGGAGGTACTCAATAAAGCTTTTAAAATGAGTGAATGGTTGGATGCATGAATGTCTAAAGCCAGTCTCCAGTACACAGACTCACTGGAAGATAGAGAAGAGGCTGTTTTAATAAAAGCAAGTATATGGACATGGACCAGGGAGACCTCTACTTTGCAGTTATCTGAAATTTCAGAATTTTCTAGGTTTGAATGGCACTGGCATTTCGTTTTCTGTTTTTTGGGTTTTTTTGGAGGGTTTACCTCTTTTCAAAAAAAATTTTTATTTTATATTGGAGTATAGTTAATTTACAATGTTGTGTTAGTTGCAGGTGTCCAGCAAAGCGATTCAGTTATACATGGCCCTGGCATTTTAGAATGATCATGTGATGGGAACAGTGTCATTCATTCATTCCAGAGGACTTGTTGGGTCCCTATCCCAAGTTCTCTTCTGGGTTCCAGAGACACAGGTGAACCAGGCCCTTCCCTGCCTCAAGGAGCTCCAGGCTCACAGGTGAGAGCCTGGGCAACACCTGTAGGATGGTCTCAAGTGCCCACCATGTGAGGTTCCAGCTCCAGCTCTGTCAGGACCTTGGTGAATTCCCAGAAGATGCTCCTTCCTCTCTCTGGACCTTTTATGATGGATCTGGACTAGGTCAGAAGTTTTCACTCTTTTGAGCAGAGGAATCCTTTGATTCAGGGAAAATACTGTGTGGAAGGTGAGGGTATAAAGAAGATGAAAAGGAGGCCGGTGGGGATGGGAGGCAGGCTCTGCCTGCATACTCAGTCCCCGACCTCCCTCCGCCACTCCCCCTACCCCTCAAGAATTCTGAGACTGGTGAACAAAGGGCCCTCCAGCATTATTGATGATTCTGAGGTCATGCAACAGAAGCAGGTCTGTCCTGGACTATCTAAGGAGGCTTTCCTGCTCTTGGTTTTGTTTTTAAAATAAATTTTTGTTTTAAATAGTTTAGATTTAGAGAAAAAGTCTGAAGATAGTACAGAGAGTTCCCATATAACCCATACCCAGTTTCCCTATCATTAACATCTTACATTAGTGTGGTACACTTATCATAATTAACGAACCAATATTGATACCTTTTTATTAACTGAAGTCCACACTTCATTCAGACTTCCTTAGTTTTTCCCTAATGCCCTTTTCTGTTCCTGGACCCCACCTGGGATCCCGTATTATACTTGGTCATCATGTCTCCTTAGGCTCCTCTGGGCTGTGATAGTTTCTTAGATTTTCTTTTTCTTGACGACCTTGACAGTTGTGGGGAGTACTGGTCAGGTATTTTGTAGAATGTCCCTCATTTGGGCTTTGTCTGATATCTTTCTCATGATTAGCCTGGGGTTCTGGGTTCTGGGGAGGAAGACCCCAGAGGTGAAGAGCCATTCTCATCGCATCCTATCAAGGGTCCATGCAATCCACGTGACTTATCACGTTGATGTGAACCTTGACCACCTGGCTGAAGTGGCGCTGGTCAGGTTTCTCTACTGAGAAGTTACTCTTTATTCCCCTTTTCTGTACTGTCTTCTTTGGAAGGATGTCACCAGGCACAACCCACATGTAAGCGTGGGGAGTTATGCTCTACCTCCTTGAGGGCAGAGCATCTGCATAAATTATTTGGAATTCTTCTACATGGGAGACTGGTCTCTTCTCCTCATTTATTTATTCATGCACTCCTTTATTTATCTCTGTATGGACTCGATATTTGTTTTATACTTTGGGTTATAATCCAATGCTAGTTAAATTATTGTGTTGCTCAAATTGTATCCAAGGTCTTTTGATTTCAGAAAGACTTGGATATCAGATGGTCTTGCCCCAGGAAAGAGCATCACAGCCCGGAGATGGAGTTTGGTGTAGGAGGAGGGAAGGGAGGCCTCCACTCCGTCTGTGCTCTGAGCTGCAGTAGGGTCCCTGGCAGCTGCTGCTGCTGACTTTTTGGGGAAGTGAGAGAAGTAGAGGCACCCTCCACCCCTACTCACCACCCTCGAAGTATTAGAAAAGAACTAGAGAGCTAAAGAAAAGCGGACCTGGGGCTTCCCTGGTGGCGCAGTGGTTGAGGGTCCGCCTGCCAATGCAGGGGACACGGGTTCGAGCCCTGGTCTGGGAAGATCCCACATGCCGCGGAGCGGCTGGGCCCGTGAGCCACAACTACTGAGCCTGCGTGTCTGGAGCCTGTGCTCCGCAACAAGAGAGGCCGTGACAGTGAGAGGCCCGCGCACCACAATGAAGAGTGGCCCCCGCTTGCCGCAACTGGAGAAAGCCCTCGCACAGAAACGAAGACCCAACACAGCCATAAATAAAAAAAAAAAAAAAGAAAAGCGGACCTGGATGGAGCCCGTTCTGCTCCCCTGAATGGTTTTGATTACAGGATTTAAAGGGGCAGCCATGTGTACTCACACCATATGCTGTTACGGGTGTCACACGTTGAAAAGCATGTTAGGTAAACTGGAGAGCAAAGGTAAAGGAAAACCTTGATGGTTTCATCTGCATGTGTGCCTCAAAAGCAAGACCTCCTTAGTGGGAGAAAACAGAGTTAGGGTGTGTGTGTGTGTAAAGACTGGTCCTGATGGTTCACAGCATCTGTAGAGGGGATGGCAGGACCCCAGCATGAGAATTTGGCAGCTGGAAAGCGGCCATTGGAGGAGGAGACGCAAGTTCCAGTGCTGCCCCATCATCCACTTGCCATGTGACACTGGGCAGGATGTCTATGTCACACATCTCTGAATCTTGGTTTCTTTACCTGTAAAGTGTGGGAGTTAGGAGCAAAGAGTATCACCAGTGGAAACAAGGCCCGTGATAATATTGCCTTTCCTTAGGTTTTTGCTGTGTAGCAGATGCTGTGTTAAGTGCTTTACATGCATCGTCTCATTTCATCCTCATAACAAACCTGAGAGGTCAGTGATATTGTCCCTATTTCACAGATGTGGAGCCAGGTTCAGGTAAGGTGAGACAACAGATCAGGGAATAATTGCCATGGCAAAGGTAGTTTGTTACTCAGAGTTCCCAAGAGACGGGGGCATGCCATGCCATGCAGGGCCACATGGGGAAGCACCAGGGCTGGTCAGGCATGCTGTCTTGTGGAAGAGAACACAGCTGATGGCAGAGCTGGAATTTGAATCTTCTCTCCAGGACCGGAAATTTCATGATTAAGAACTCAGGTGCTGGGGCAGCTTCCCTGAGCTTGAATGCTGTGCAACTCAGACAATTTGCATCAGCTTTCTGTGTCTCCACCTTCCCATCTGTAAACAGGATCATAATAGAATTTGCCAAGAGGAAGGAGGCTCTGTCATCTGCGAGATGGTCCTTGAAGGAAAGCCTGTGTAGGGGAAGCTGAGACAACTTCAGGATGCAAATGCATACAGTTCCAGCCCATTAATTCAGACCTCAGTAGTTTGCAGTCTAGGATGATTTGAAGCCAGTAAAAACCGGGCTTCCTTTTCACTATTAATAAGAATGTAAACAAGATTAGGTGGAGAGTGCAGGGAAACTAAGGTAGGCCATTGTTATCATAATATTGCAAGGGAATGGTAATTCGCACAAGCAAACAAACTATTTTCAACTACTCTGAGGCTGCTGTTTACATATAACACTGTGTTAATTGCAGATGACTTCCCTTTCCCTCAGTGCAGCTTTGGGTCCACTCTGTTAGGTTTCAGTGGGAGAACCTTTTACATGTGAAGGCAGTTAACCTGCTTTGTTTTTAAAATACTCTGTAATTCAGACTTTTCACTTTACCTTGGCATTCACCCATCATTTGAGGCTCCCGAAGATTCAGGAATGATGCATACAGGAGAGTGCTGAGCTGGGGAGAACTGCAGAGACCCTCAGGGCATGGAGATGCCCAAGAGAAGGTGTCTCAGGAAAAGTGAGGGTTGACTTGGGTCTTGAAAGATGATGAGTTTGGCCTGACTTGGGACTTGTTCCTCAGCTCACACCCCTCTCACCTGTCCTCTGCACCCCACCTGTCTGTCCAGCCCCCTTTTCTTAACCTGCTCTACCCTTCACATGATACTCAGCTGCCAGATCAGAGCCGAAGGACCAGCCCCTGTGGGTAGACACCACTCCTCGGGGGATGTGGTTGGGCTGTGTGGATATGGGAAGCCCTAGGAATTGCCCCTCCTTTGAACTCCTAGGAGAGGATGGGAGAGTAGTAGTTCTCAAATCTGGCTACACTGCAGAATCACATGTGAAACCCTAAAAACAATAGGATTCCCAGGTCCTACTGCAGACGAATTAAATCAGTAAGGTAGAGAATCGCAGCTGTAGGGTTTATTACTTACACTGCTCAAAATTATGCTTAATCCGACTATGCCTTGTGTGGCTGTCGGACTCCTCTGTGTGTTTTCCTTGCTTCTCCCTCATTAATGTGCATAACTAATTCATTACTTAAATTAAGTCAGCCAGTCTTTACTGTCTGCTTTATAAGAGGCATGGAACCATAATTTGGGGATCCAAAGATGGATGACATAATTCCTGCCCTCAGGATGTCACAGTTCAGTGAGAACTGTGAAAAGACGATGGTACCCGAGTGCGGTTAATGCTGTAGTAGGTGAGGAAGCACTATTGTGTGGGAGCATGGAGGAGGCCATGGAGGAAGCTTGGAGAGGATGGGGAACACTTCCTAGAAGAAGTAGCATCAGGGGTGAACCTTGAAAGGTAAGTAGGAATTCTCTAGGCTAAGAAGAGGGAAGGGAATTTTGAACAGAGGGAACAGCACATAAGAAGGACAGGAAGTATGAAGCTGGGTTGTGCATTTATCACTCTGTGTCAGGCACTGAGTTAAGCGCTTTACATTCATAAACGCTTCATAATCTTACAAGGTAAGAACTACTTTTACCTCCAATTTACAAATTAGGAAACTGAGGCCTAGGGAGGGTGAACAATGTGGCTAAGTTCACACAGTCAGTAAGTGGAGGAGTTGAGATGAAAAACACGCTGTACCCAATCCCAGAGCAAGAGCTAGTTACGGGGATGAGAGTAGGATGGGGGCGGGTGTGAAGCAGGGTGGAGAGGTGCATGGCAAGGGTTATGCTCGCAATGGAATCTCATGTTTGTTGACCGTTTATATGGTGCACCATGATTGCTAAAACACATTTTCGTTCCTTTGTACCCAAAAATTCCTGGTTGGACTGACTTTCAGTGCACTGCTCCTCAGCCCTCTCTTAAGCCAGATGGATACAGGAAGGGCAGCTGGGGCTCTGGTCCAGTGGCAGGGTCCGCAGAACTTCTGCACAGGGACCACCAGCCTTGGAGCTCCCAGGCCAGGTTGTGCGGCTCTCTCACTCTGTTGGGGGAAGTGTTACTCTGTGGTTCCAGGACACAGAGGCCCTCATTTGGTGACTTCAGGGGTTCTCGTGGGCAAGGATTTGGAGCAACAAGGACGCTTGTTTTGGTGCCACCTTTGGGTCCCTACTAAATGCCCACAGTCTCTCTGAGGTTGTCCATGGTAGTGATACTGCACGCATATATCATTTGTAAGAATGACATCCTTGTGGAAGAGCTAAGAGATAGCTTTTAAAAAGCAAGAGCTCTTATAGTCCAGTAAAGATGTTTAAAAAAAAAAAAAAAAAAAGCAAGAGCTCTGAACTTTGCTTTGGGTGGACCCCGTCTCCCTGTTAGCGCAATAAGTAAGTGAACTGCTCATAAGGCAGGAGGGGTTGGGTGGTCTCACTGTAGGTAGGGTCAGGCTGCTCCTTAAGTGCTCACCGGGGGGTCATTTGTAACTCTTAAGGCCAGTTTCAAGGGACAAGTACCACTTGGTATTATAACAGAGCTCAAGTGGAAAGCTATAATCACACACATTACACTGACAAAAAAAAGTTAAGACTTGTTCAGAAACACGCATCTCCGGGGAATCCTCTCTCAGAGAGACAAATGAACTCATTTGAGAAACAGGCTCAGTCTATGTTAAGCACAAAGGGGATGAGAGAATTAATTAAAGGGAAGGGGCAGGATTGATCTCAGTGCTTGAAGCCTTGAGCCTTGGTTTGACACATCTGTGACAGCCTGATGTTTGTGCTGGGATGCCCTTCGCATTGTCTTTTCTCCGCACAATGCAATGGAGAAATGAGATTAGTAGGCATCATTGGGGGCATTCATGGACTACGGTTCTTAGATGAGTCTTGTCTAAATGGCACCTTGATGGGAACCAGAAAATGGAGCCCCTTCTGGAAGGAAGCAGCTCAAATGTGCTCCGCGTGGCAACAGGGGGAAGCAGATTTCTCTTGTCCCTTTGCTCCCTGCCGGGTGTCTTTGTGAAAACAGCACGACCATGCCTAGCAGCCCTGTTTGCAAGGGTCCTGTGGTTGAGGTTGGGGCCTTTGACTGTGAGACCACTCCTTTAGGGGGTAACCTGGAGCTGACCTGGGAGCCAGATAAACCTGTGTTTGAATCCTGGCTCTGTCAGTGGCTGGCTTTGCTGCCTCCTGTGTGAATTGGGAGTGGTCAGTACCTGCCTCATTGGACTGCTGAGGGCCAATGAGATAGTGCAGGGAAAAGGCCAAGTGCTGCACCTGTGACCCAGGGAGTGCTCACTGAAAGGTAAGGTTAGCAGAATGCGCTGGGGGAGTTCACAGAGGATCTTTTATAAAATGTAGACTTTATTGTTATTCAGGTATAGTGAGGCCAACAGATCAGCACACAATTGCCAATGAGAAGATAGTGTGTTACTCACACTTCCCAGGGACAAATGGGTAAGCATGGGTCACTCAGGAGGCTGGAGGGGAGAAGGGGAGGAGCGGGCAAGGCAGAGTAAACAGGCGTGGGCTCGGGAGTGCAGGGGCTGTCCTGAGTTGTCTGGTACCTGGCCCTGGGGTGATTCTAGCCCCGCGTGTAGGAGCCCCAAGAGAGCCTGATAAAGAAGGTGGTTGGGAGTGGGTTTGCATTGGTTGGTTTGATCTGAAAGGCTCACTTGCAGGGGAGTCGTTTGCTGTCTCTAGGAATTGGCAAGTCCTGGGAGAGGTAGTTTCTCCCTGGTAAGCGAGGCCCTAGATGCCAGAGCATGAAGAATACAGAAAATAGGAAAGCATAGTTAATGCACAAGTGAAGAAGGCACGTAGGTAAATGGGTGATTCCCAAGCACGGTGGTGAGGACTGTATCCTGGTACTGGACTCAGGGAAATGGGGACATGAGAGGAGCCTCCTGAGAGGGGGCTGTGACCCGAGCTGGGGCTTGAAGGAGGGGACGGGGAAGGGCTTTTCCAGCCGAGGAGCAGCAGATGGAAACAATCATCAGCGTGCTTTAGGGCAAGAGGAAGTGGGGTGTGGTGTCCGGAGGACAAGGCTGCAAAGGTCTGATGGGGCCCCTTCATGAAAGGCCTTGGAGGCTCTGACAAGGAGTCTGGAACTGATCCTATCCGAAAGAGTGTGTGTGTGTGTGTGTGTGTGTGTGTGTGTGTGTGTGTGTGTGTGTTGCAGTGAAATATTCTGAGCAGGTATGTGTCCTGGCCCGAATCGGCTTTCAGCAGGTTCAAACGATGGTGGGTGTGGCTCTAGAGCTATGGTTCTCAGCCCTGCTTGTGTGGGTGACTCACCTGAGAAGCTCTGCAGAAATACTGGTGCCTGGGCTCCTCCCCAGACCACTGACAGCAGAATCTCTGGAAGAAGGACCTGGATGTTGGCATGTTTTTAAAAGTTCCTGGGCAACTGTAATACGTACCTGAGAACCACTGTCTAGAGGCAGAGAGACCAATAAGGGGGTGCTGACGCAATGCTTTAAAAGCAGTGGGTTGAGAAATCACTTAATGAGTTGGGATCAACATTTTTACAGCAAAACATGGTAAAGTAAAACATAATCAGAATGCATCACACGTATTAAGTGCTACCTTGCAAAGACTTTAGTTCTACACACACACACACACACACACACACACTCGTGTGAACTGGGTGGTGGTATGAAATGTATTTGGGTGGATCTTCGTCAAGAACCTAGAAGGGAGAAGGTGGAGTCATTTCCACCCAGTGCCCCAGGCTACGGGACATGCTCAGATGCTCTGTGCTGTCAGGTGCCTCCCTTTCTGAAGGGCAGGGACCGTGCCACGGTCCTCTCTTTGGCCCTCAGCCTCAGCCTGGAACAACCGGGTGGCTGGACAGGGGCAAGCAGAAGCCAAGAGGAGGTGGAGTTTGTGGTCAGCCAGAGACATCGCATCACATTCTACCCCCAGGCCTGCCTGCAAGAGGCCATGGCACTTAGCACCCCAAAGAGACCTTCTGGAGATGCTCCCCAGAGCCTGACACAGACAGCATCACCAGAGAATCACCTGTAAGCACCTCTTACGTGCCAGGGGATGTCATAGGGACCAGATACGCAGCCAGGCGCCGTGTTGGTTTCCTATTGCTGCTGTAGTGAATGACCACGAATTTAGTGACTTAATAAAAACTTAGGGACAATAAAAATTTATTCTCTTCCTATTCTGGAGGCCAAAAGTCCAAAATGGGTTTTATTTCTCTAAAATCAAGGTGTTGGCAGGGTTGCATTCCTCTGGAGGCTCTTCAGGAGGATCCACTTCCCTGCCTTTTCCAGCTTCAAGGGGGGGCCAGTATTTCTCAGCTTATGGCCTCTTTCTTCATCTTCAAAGCCTGCAGTGTGGCATCTTCAAATCTTTCTCTTTGACTCTGACCTTCCTGCCTCCCTCTTCTAAGGACCCACATTGTGATTACAATAACCTGGATAATCTGGGATTATCTCCTCATCTCAAGATCTTTAACTAAATCATATCCGCAAAGTGCTCTTTGCCACGTAAGGTAACATATTCACAACTTCCCAGACACAGGACTAAGATGTGGACCTCTTTGTGGGACCATTGTCCTATCTTCCACAATACCTACACATTGCAAATTTTTGTTTGCAATGTCTGTGTCTCCATTAGACTGTGAGCTTCTTGAGGATGGGATTTTTATGTTTGTATCCTTGGCATGTGTCACATTGCTTAACACAGCAGCTGTTGGCAAACAGTAGTTTTTTGAGCAAAGACACCCTGACCTCTTCACCTTATGGATAAGATCACTGAAGCCTAGAGAGATGAGTGGCTTGTTCAAGGTTATGCAGATCTAGTGGCAGAGCTGTATTCAGAACTCAGGTCATCTGAGTCTTTCCACTTTCCCACCTAAATAGACAATGGCCCAAAGTCTCAGTGCCCAAGATATTTTTATCCTATTCCCCTGGGATGACACTGACATTTCTCCCCACGCTGCAAGCTGGGATTGTTTAGAAAGACATGACTTATCCATACAGAGTATAAGAAGGAGTCCAAGCTACAGAACGTAGAAGACCTAGGTTTCAATCCTGCTTCCATCTTGTATCAGTTAGCTATTCCTGTGTAATGAACCACCCCATAATCTAGTGGGGTAAAACAACATAATTTATAATTTCTCATTAGTCTATAGGTTGGTGGAGGGTTCTGTGGATCTAGGCTGATCTTGGCTGTGTTTGCTCACGTGTCTGTGGTCACCTGGTGGGTCAGCTGGGGGCTGGCTGGTTGAGAATGGCCTGAGCTGGGCCACATCAGCTTGGCTCGATGTAGTCTCTTATCCACCCCTGGGTAAGCCTGGGCTTGTCGTCATGGTGATGGCAGGGTTCTGAGCGAGAGTAGAAGTGCACAAACTCTGAACTGTCACATCATCACTTTTGCTGCATCCTCTTGACCAAATCAGGTTGGAGACTGGATTCAAGAAATGTCCCCACTTCTTTATGGGAGGACCTACAAAGTCACATTGTTACAAGGAGGGGTGGAAAATTGGGGCCAATTGTATAAGTAATCTACCCTATGGCTTGACTTCATGACTGGTCAGTTTTTGTTTTTTTTTTTCAATTTTACAGGCTTATCATTTTTTTTTTAAATTAATTTATTTTTGGCTGTGTTGGGTCTTCGTTTCTGTGTGAGGGCTTTCTCTAGTTGTGGCGAGCGGGGGCCACTCTTCATCGCGGCGCGTGGGCCTCTCACTGTCGCGGTCTCTCTTGCGGCGGAGCACAGGCTCCAGATGCGCAGGCTCAGTAGTTATGGCTCATGGGCCCAGTTGCTCCGCGGCATGTGGGATCTTCTCAGACCAGGGCTTGAACCCGTGTCCCCTGCATTGGCAGGCAGATTCTCAACCACTGTGCCACCAGGGAAGCCCTGGTCAGTTTTCTTAATTTCTCTGATCCCTAGTTTCCTCATCTGGAAAATGGGGAGTAGTAATAATACCACATTGTGGTGAGAATTAAATGAGATAAGACATGCAAAACACTGAGCAGTGCCTGACAGGGTGCTCCGAAAGGACAGCAGTTGCAGTGCTCAGTAAGATCGGCAGTTACTATTATTACTGTTGTTGTTATTATTTTTATTACATAATAATTGGTCCTATTATTATAGCTATGAAAAGGACTGGCAGAAAACCATGGTCCTGATGAGAGATGACAGATGCTGGCATGGGAAATCTCTTTGCTGGGAAAGGGAGGAGGCCAAAGCATTGCCATTTTTCAACACCCAGTAAACACAACTATTATCGAGCAAGCATCATCCTTGTCTTCTATTTCAGAAGGAGGTGACTATTGTTAAAGATATATTTGAAAACAGCCTTGTGGGATGGTGTGGGACTTAAATTCAGAGGACCTGGATCCAAGTACTAGTTCTTCCTCTTATCAGCTGTGAAAATTTGGACAAATTCATTACCTCTCCGAATCTCAATTTCTTCACCTATAAAATGGAGATAATAGTACCTACTTCACAAGTCTGTTATATGAATTAAATCAATAGATATAGGTAAAAAAGAGTTTTGTAAGCAAGAAAGCACTAGGCAATTATTAGGTCTTAGTCCTTTCCTTTTTGTCATTTGCATCTGTGACCTCAGCATCTCAGGCTGTCTCGGGATGATGGAGCTTTAAGAAGATGATGAAAACTTCCTGGTGCTCTGGTTATCTGTGGTGCTGGAAACTTATTTTCACTTGTGTGATTGTCCAGCAGTTATCCACACTTAAAAGTTTTCATAAAAAGGGACAAACTCCAAATGTTCAACCTTCTAAAATCAAAAGGAATGACTCACAGGTCATTAGCATCCCTGGAACATAGTGGCTTCTGTTTTATTGCTATTAAGTAGGATTTAGCTCTATTTTATTAAGACAATGTTTACAATCATGTGAGAGGTTAATGCATTTCGCACATAATCCACTGCCTAGCTCACTAAATGCTGAACCCGTTAAAGCCAAGCCATGCAAGAGAAGATTTCAAGACAGGGTGACAAATTATGAGCAAATGTGGAATGAGTGACTGAAAGTATCTGAGGGAGTTTTTTCTCTTCTAAATTTAAAATTTGTTCTCAAGAAGGAAAAGAACAGGGCTGTCCTGGCAAAAATACTTTTTAAAGGAGCGTATTACTGCAGTGGGTAACCTCCGCTGGACAGCTACGGGCTGATGTCTAGGTGTTAAACCTGGGGGCACTTAGAGAGCATCCTTTCAGCACTTCCCGGCCTCCTTGCCAGTTAGGTCTCCTTTTTATTATTTTTCTACATCCCAGGACCTGAAAGACAGTGTCTGCCAAGAACACTGCATTTATTAAGCAATAATGGATTTCTCCTCCCACGGTACTCTCTTCATCAAAGACATAGCTGGTTAGAGTTTTGAGCAGTAGCTTCTCACAGTGATCCCATGGATCTCTGAAGCCTGGAGAAGGAGGCAGGGGCTAGATGATGAAAGACTTTGTGAGTTTTTAAAGAAAGTTTGAGCTTTATCCTTTAGGACATAGGAAGCAGGGCAAGTTTTTCTTCTGTTTAAATCAACTTTACTGAGTTATGTTACACACAGTAAAATGTACCCACGTACCCATTGTAAGTGTACAGTTTGATGAATTTTAACAAATGTATTCACTCAAGCAAGCACCACCATAATCAAGATACAGAACGTTTTCATCACTCCCCAAAGTTCCCGTGTGCCTTTTACACTCAATCCCCACTCCCACCCCCTGCCCAGGCAACCACTGATCTAATTTCTGTCACCTTGTAGGTTCGCTAAGCTTATTTTAGAATTTTGCCCTGTGTTTTTGATCCATGTTGTTGTATGTTTCAGTACTTGGCTCATTTTCATTGCTGAATAGGTAGTCTGGTGTATCAGTTTCCACCATTTCTTTATCTATTTGTCTGTTGATGCACATTTGGATTGTGTTCTAGTTTCTAGTTTTACAAACAAAGCTGTTATGAACATTCACATGCGAATCTTTGTGTGGACACGTGTTTTCATTTCTCTTGGGTAGATACCTAGAAGCAGAATTGTTGGGTCAGATGATAAGCGTATGTTTAATTTCTAGCAAACTGTCTTCCAAAGTAGTAACGTTTTGTTTTCCTACCAGGAGCTCTACATCTTTTAAATTTGAGCCATGCTGGTAGGTTTGTAGTGGTATCTCATGGTGTTTTAATTTGTGTCTCCCTAAGGACTAATGATATAGACATCTTTTGTGAGCTTATAGAGGGCAGGATTTTAAGCAGTGGAATCATAGGATCAAATTTGTGAACCAAGATGCCAACCATGTTCTCAGATGTATTTCTTCTCATCACTCCACTGAAGTGCTGCAACCAATGTAACAGGGACATTCTACAGGATTTCTGAAAACCACAAATTGACCTTAGCCACTTATCTGCAACATCCGACAGTTTTTGCAAAAAATTAAAAAAAATAAAAATGGAGGAGGAGAGTGCCAACAGAGGCAGGTGCTGATGGCTCACTCTGCTATTCAGTGGTTGATGGAGTGAATGAAGCAAATCCACTCTGCTTCAGCCCTTCGATTCTTCCTAGTTCAGATGGAATTAAAGAAGGGAACAATTCTATGTCAGGATCTTTTGGCAAGAGAAGAAAGAGCAGGGCTCAATCCTCCTGCAGCCACCCCACGAATGCAAAAGAAAAAAAAAGAATAATAAAGAAAGAAAGAAACTTCCATTTGTACCCTATTACGTATTCTCCCCTTCTTTTATAGCAGTGGAGATTTTAGCTGGTCAAGTAGCCACCTAGAATATGATTGAGTTCTAGCCACTGGAATGTGAGTAGAAGTGGTGAGGGTCATTTTCAGGAAATGTTCTTTATTCTTCCTCACCTTCCTACTGCTGGCTGGATTATGGATTTGATGGCTGGAGTTGAAGCATCCTTTTTTTTTTTTTTAACATCTTTATTGGAGTATAATTGCTTTACAATGGTGTGTTAGTTTCTGCTGTATAACAAAGTGAATCAGCTATTCGTATACATACATCCCTATATACCCTCCCTCTTGCATCTCTCTCCCACCCCCCCATCCCACCCCTCTAGGGGTCACAAAACACCTAGCTGATCTCCCTGTGCTATGCGGCTGCTTCCCACTAGCTATCTATTTTACATTTGGTAGTGTATATATGTCAATGCCACTCTCTCACTTCGTCCCAGCTTACCCTTCCCCCTCCCCATGTCCTCAAGTCCATTCTCTACATCTGCGTCTTTATTCCTGTCCTGCCCCTAGGTTCTTCAGAACCATTTTTTTTTTTTTAGATTCCATATATATGTGTTAGCATACGGTATTTGTTTTTCTCTTTCTGACTTACTTCAGTCTGTATGACAGACTCTAGGTCCATCCACCTCACTACAAATAACTCAATTTCGTTTCTTTTTATGGCTGAGTAATATTCCATTATATATATGTGTCACATCTTCTTTATCCATTCATCTGTTGATGGACACTTAGGTTACTTCCATGTCCTGGCTATTGTAAATAGAGCTGCAATGAACATTGTGGTACATGACTCTTCCTGAATTATGGTTTTTTCAGGGTATATGGCCAGTAGTGAGATTGCTGGATCATATGGTAGTTCTATTTTTAGTTTTTTAAGGAGCTTCCATACTGTTCTCCATAGTGGCTGTATCAATTTACATTCCCACCAACAGTGCAAGAAAATATTTGCAAATGAAGCAACTGACAAAGGATTAATCTCCAAAATATGCAAGCAGCTCATGCAGCTCAATATCAAAAAAACAAAAAACCCAATCCAAAACTGGACAGAAGACCTAAATAGACATTTCTCCAAAGAAGACATACAGATTGCCAACAAACACATGAAAGGATGCTCAACATCACTAATCATTAGAGAAATGCAAATCAAAACTACAATGAGGTATCACCTCACACCGGTCAGAATGGCCATCATCAAAAAATTTACAAACATTAAATGCTGGAGAGGGTGTGGAGAAAAGGGAAACCTCTTGCACTGTTGGTGGGAATGTAAATTGATACAGCCACTATGGAGAACAGTATGGAGGTTCCTTAAAAAACTAAAAATAGAACTACCATACGACCCAGCAATCCCACTATTGGGCATATACCCTGAGAAGCATCTATTTTGATGTGGCCATTTTTAAAGTCTTTATTGAATTTGTTACAATATTGCTTCTGTTTTATGTTTTGGTTTTTTGGCCGCGAGGCATGTGGGATCTTAGCTCCCCAACCAGGGATTGAACCCATCCCTCTTGCATTGGAAGGTGAAGTCTTAACCACTGGACAACCAGGGAAGTCCCAAAGCATCCATTTTGGACTATGAAATAGAGATCATATGCTGAGAAAGGCGGATCAGCAAGGTTGAATGAACCAGAGCCCCTGACACTGTAGAACACCATAGCAAACCTAGGCTGACAACATCTGGATTTCCCTCACCTGAGAGAGAAATAAACTTGTATCTTATTTAAACCACTGTTATTTTCAATTTTCTGTCCCTTGTAGCTGAAGCTAATCCTGATTTATAAACTCTAGTGTTGATTGTGCTCATTCATTTTTGGAAGGAGGTATAGTGACTTACTGATCACCAATGGACTATCCAAAGCAAACCAGCCATAAACATCATCAACAAGTATGGGTAGGGGCTTCCCTGGTGGCACAGTGGTTGAGAATCTGCGTGCCAATGCAGGGAACACGGGTTCGAGCCCTGGTCTGGGAAGATCCCACATGCCGCGGAGCAACTAGGCCCGTGAGCCACAATTACTGAGCCTGCGGGTCTGGAGCCTGTGCTCCGCAACAAGAGTGGCCGCGATAGTGAGAGGCCCGCGAACCGCGATGGAGAGTGGCCCCCGCTCGCCGCAACTAGAGAAAGCCCTCGCACAGAAACTAAGACCCAACACAGCCAAAAATAAATAAATAAATAAAAATTAAAAACAAAAACAAAAACAAAAAAAACAAGTATGGGTAAATGGTGAAAAAGCTGCTGGTTTTGTGCAAAGACTTAGTGATTCAAAGAGAGGGACTGAGGGACCAATCTGAACATTCAGCACAAATAACACCCAGCAAAAGAAATACTTTCAGGAAGAAGGGAGGAACTTTAAAAAGACCTTTTATTGATACTTGTATTTTCAGTGAGAGCTGAGATGCTGTTATGTTGATTTAAAAAGACCAATCTGAGAATAATACAGAGTTCTTAAAAAGGAAAGGCATGATTTCCATTTCTTTCTGCCCCATCAAGGCTGTGCATAGCTGAATGGAAACTTCAGAAACCAACCGAATTAATTAGAAAACCAGCTTGAGAAATTCTTCCAAAACTCAAATGAAGATTATGAGGAGGAGGAACAGAAATGTTAAAGGAAAAGGAAAGAACTTTAGAAAGAATGGGGAAATTTAACCAAAAATAAGCACAGAGAGCCAGATACAGGACATTCACCATGTATTTACGGGAAATCCCAGCAGCAGAGAGCTTTATAGAAATAAAAGTATGATCGCAGAAACACTAGAAGAAAATGTCTTTGAGTTGAAAAGCATAAACACATCT
Source organism: Balaenoptera acutorostrata (assembly GCF_949987535.1). Taxonomy (NCBI): domain Eukaryota; kingdom Metazoa; phylum Chordata; class Mammalia; order Artiodactyla; family Balaenopteridae; genus Balaenoptera; species Balaenoptera acutorostrata. Next base: position 31,591,948 of record NC_080064.1, on the reverse strand, counting down.
TCAAATAAAAATATGCACCAAGGGTTGGGAAGAAACACTGAAGGAAATTCAAAACTTAAGAGCTTATCCTACAAGTATCAGACAGAAAAAGCAACAAGAAAAGAGGATCAGATTGTTGTCTGATTTATCTTCAAATGATACTCAAATATAATAGAAAATATTTATAAAATTCTGAGGAAAAATAATTGTGACCCTATAGTTTTCCCATTAAAATAATAACAGTTTGGTTACTTACTATGTGTCTGGTACTGTTCAAAGTGCATTTGTTGAATTATTTCACTTAACACTCTCAGCAACTCCATAAAGGAGGTACCATCATCCTTTTTACAGATGAGGACATTGAGGCACAGAGAGGTTAAGTAACTTGCCCAAGATCACACAGCATAGGTAGAAGGGACAGATTATGAACTCGGCTCATGCGCGTAACCACCACATGACACTTCTTCCTAAAATAAGATGAGAAATATCAATCTCCTAGTTGGGGAACCAGGCTTTAATCAAACACTCCTATATATACATGATAAGTGCAACTATGATAAGTATCATTAAAGGGTGCTATGGAATTTTTATGCTGCGGAATCCAGTCTGTCATTTCACAGATGAATGACATATAGTTACTGTTTACTGAATGCTTTCTTTTTACCAGGTACAGAGTGTCACCCAAAGGGAAAAGCTAAAGGGAAAGACCTGGGTGACAATTTTCCACCTGCATGGAGCACAGAGAAACTCAGACTTGGAAGGGACCACGCCTATCAGAGGAGAGGAGCATCTTCACCATATCTAGTGTTTGCTTATAAGCCCCATCAAAGGGGAGTTCACTTCCTGCTGCAGGACGTGGTGTCTTCATTGGACCCCTTGGTCCGAAACAGTCCCAACCTCAAATGTGAGGTTGTCTTTGAAGATCTGAGATAGAAATTGATCATGAAGTCTTGGCTGGTTTACATTAAAATGAAAGGAACAATGCTCTTATCTCCCATTATAAGCTTAAATGTCTTTCTAAAGGGCAGATCGTGCTTGTAATAAAAAAGGAAGAGTTTATAAAGATTGTGATGCAGCTGCCCAGGGGTTGATCTTACAGACATGCCTCCTGGATGTCTGGAGAATCCTCAAGGGCTCAATGGGTCTCCCCATTTCCTGATTCACTTATGCATTCATTCATGCTTTCATTCACTGATCCATTCATTCGATCCTCCATTTATTTGTTTCATTCATTTGTTCATTCAGTAGGCATTTGCTAGGCCCCTGATGGTTTACGTGCAGGACAGGGAAACAGGATCCATCTCTGGGAGGTTCTGCCAGGTATATACTCAGACTCAAGTTACTGACTATGAAAAAGCCTGCAGATTTCCAAAGTGTGTGGAGTCTGTGAGAGTGGGGACTGCTCCCAGCATCCAGCTAGAGGACCAGAACTGTGAACGGAGGGGCGAGGTCTGAGCACGTGTTATAAATCCTTTAGCCCTGCTGTCCCATCCTAGAGAGGCAATTCATTGGAGAAATGTGGCCATAAAAACTAATGAATTGGGGCTTCCCTGGTGGCGCAGTGGTTGAGTGCTAATGCAGGGGACACGGGTTTGTGCCCTGGTCTGGGAAGATCCCACATGCCGCGGAGCAATTAGGCCTGTGAGCCACAACTACTGAGCCTGCGCGTCTGGAGCCTGTGCTCCGCAACAAGAGAGGCCATGATAGTGAGAGGCCTGTGCACCGCGATGAAGAGTGGCCCCCGCTTGCCACAACTAGAAAAAGCCCTAGCACAGAAACGAAGACCCAACATAGCAATCAATCAATCAATCAATCTTAAAAAAAAAAACCCAAAAAACTAATGAATAAATAAAAAAGCACTCAAGATTTCCATCTAGTTCACATTTGATAATGAGGATACAGGCTCAGGTCACATTTTCCTGTGCTGCTATCTGAAAACAAGGTATGAGTCTCACTTTAGTGCATGGGAACAATTAATTAGGAATCAGTTTGAAATCATTTACACTGTCACCAAATTTACAGTTTTAATATCTTAAGCCAGACATGACTGGGGAGTAAGAGAGGGAGCCAGCAGTAAGAGAATATTTTTAGTTTTAATGTAGGCTAGAGGATGAAAGAAAGGCAGGATACCTCTTGCAGGACAGAGGAGTGCTTGGTCAAGGGTCAGTGTCAGGGCCAAAGGTGGGCAGAGTGGAAGATGGAGAGAGAATAAAGCATGAAGGGTAAGTGGTGCTCAACCCAGGGATTTTGCTAGAATCTGGCATGTAGTTTACTTCAGGCTTGGCTTGACACCAACAGCACCTTCTCCAGGTACATCATTTCTGGAGCTCCTGCCTGTGCCTCCTACTGCCACCTGGGTGTCCCCCAAGGCAGGGTTCCCAGGTCTTCAGGAGCAGCATGTGGCACAAGGAAATTCCCACAGAAGGTGTAAAGGGCCAGGTCCACGAGTGACCACTTCTATCTCCATTTCTCCCTCTCTCTAGCTCTCTCTCCTTCTCTTTCTCTCCCTCCTTCTTTCTCCCTTCTCTCCTTCCTTCTCTCTTTCTCTGTCTTTTTTCCACTTTCTCCGAGTCCCTTCTTTTCTCTTTCCATTGACCTGTCCTTTCCTTCTACCTGTATTCATTTTATATCATTGCAACGAATAAAAAGCATGCTTTCCAATTGCCAGAGGCCAGAGGAACAGAGACGGAAGGGTCAGTGTCCCCCACTGCGGAGCAGCTTGGAGGGGAGACAGACAAGTGCATTGCCAAGTTAGGAGGAAAGTTAAGGTGCAGTGAGAGCACGGAGGAGGGAGTGATCATTATCAGTGGGTATCGGGGGGGGGTGGGGGGTGGGAGTGGGGGGTCAGGGAGAGTTACAATGAGGAAGTGACACTTGAGATTGGCTTTGACCAAGGGCTGGGAGTTCACAGGTGGATGAGGGAGAAGGGCCTCCCAGGAGAAGGAACAGCATATTCCAGAAGCTTGGAGGCAGGAAGAGCCTGGTGGTCCAATGAGCCTGGATCTCAAGGGGTGTGGACTTGGAGGGAAGTAACAGATAATGGATGCTGGTGATAAAGATCCCACTGCTTTATCACTTGGAGGGGGAAACACATTCCACAGTCTGAACAAAAGTGTTCTGCACAAGTTCAAGACCCTGGCCACAAGGAATTTGGGAAGGGCTCCCCGCTTCACTTTCCAGTTGGAGGGAGCCTATGAGCTGTGAACAGACAGGAGACAGAGGCTGGGTGCTGGGCTACCCGAAGCTCACTGCTGGGCCCTGCCCTGCCTTGTCCTGTCCTGCTGTCCCGGTGTTACCGACCAGGGTTCTTGGCCTCCTTAATCAATAGAAATTGATCAGGGACCAGACAAGAAATCCAGGCAAGGCCTTATCAGGGTCCCTGCTACAGCAGGGGGGGAGCGAGAACAAGTAACGGATTCCCGGGGGTGTGAGCTGGTTCCTTATATGGGGTGAGGGTAGGGGTGTGTCCAGGGATCGGACTGGAGGGGTGGCTTAGGTGTGTTCTGCCCACGCCTTTGTGATGTTGTGTGCAGGGGGCATGCGCAGTACCCTGCTTTTGCTCCTGCCTCTTCAGAAGTGGCCGTTGGTCTTTTTTTGGTCTTTTTGTATCTTTTGTCCAGAATTTGCACCAACTGCACATGCATGCAGTTAGTTTTAGTCCCTTATAGTTTCTTTGTATTTTGTTGCTTGAGGAGAGATTTGTCCAGGTGCAGGCATTGCGGCAAAGGGTCCCAGGTCCCAGCCTGTCTCACCGGACCGTCAGCGGTAGGGAGGAAGGGAGGCAAGGGGAATTGCAGGAGAGACAGCTTTTAGTTTTTCACTCAGCAGCTGAGGTTCACTGGGCCTGTTTGCCCATTGGTTATTCAGGGTAAGGCAGGGGCAAATTTTCAGTGAGAGAGAGAGGAAGGAATCACTTTTCTAAAAAGGAAGTCAGTGACACCTTGGGCCAGAGCTTCCTGTGTAACGGGGCTTCTGGCGCCCCTGTGCAGGCAGCCTGAGTGATTCCCGTGAGGCCTCATCTGGCAGTGGTGCCTTCATGGCAAAATAATCGGCAGCAGCGTGCAGGCCAGAGCTGGACCAGGCTGCGTGATCTGTGGCTCCCTGTGAAGCAAGGCCCAGGCAGAGACCCTTAATGAGCCACGGAAGGGCTGGCCCAGGGCCCAGGTACCTGGGACAGGGGTCGTGGCAACAGGCTTGGGACGCTGTGGTCCTGCTGCACGAGGGTGCTGGGCCCCCTTCCGCTGTGTGTCTACAGGGGGCTCTCCTCTCCTGGATGCCAGGGGGGAGAGTCTTCCCATGGTGTCTCCGTACTGCAGCCATCATGCCACGTGGCCAACTGTGCAAATCGTTGCTCAGCCTTGCAGCCCGGAGCTGCACCAGAGTCCTCTCCACTCATTGCTGTAGCTCTTCTGGAACTTGGCACGGTTACTAGTATTCCTCAAAGTCATAATTACCACCACTTAGCCTGGGTTACTGATCTGGAGCAGGGAGCAGCCCAGCCGGGGCGGCCTCCTGCTGCCAGCAGACTGGCTACTGGTGATAGCTTCGTGGTTCATAATAATAATCATGATGCTAATAGCTGTCATTTATTGGACACTCGCTGTGGACCCGGCTCCGGGGCTATAGGTGTTTTACATGCAGAATAGGACCTACTCCTGCTCCTCCCCTCATTCTCTCCAGCCACCTCCCCCCACCCTAGGTCTGGAACATTGATTTACAGGGCAGCTTTTGTTTAGAGCAGGGGAGGGCTGTTCTGGGCACTAGGTGGGAGAAGATAACATGCATTATTTCTCATCTGGTCCCTTGTGTGGTATGGGCTTGAGCATTTTGGCCAGGAGGAGAAGGCCAGGGATAGACAGACTCTTTTCTCATGAGATACCTGAGAAGATTCTGGGCCAGAGATACTGGACAGAAATGGACAGAAATCCAGGGAGACTTATGCTCTGGGCAAGGCAAAGCTGCTTTGGAGGGCGAACCTCTCCCCATCTCTGCCTGGACCCCAGAGATCGGTGGCTTTGGAAACAGCCAGAAGCAGCCCTGTGGGCACAGACAATGGCCACCTTATGATGGACAGTGTGGTGATAAGGCTCTTGTGGAGGGTCGAAGCCTCCAGAGGCAGATGCTGGTAATGAGATGTTTTGAGGGCTCGGCATCTCTGGAGGAGAGGGAGTGAAAGCAGGATAGGGTGAGAAAGAAGCTCAGCTCTGGTGCAAGCCCAGCCCGGACTTGGCCGCCCTGAGGAGGGGCTTTGAGATGAGTTTTTTCAGCTGAGTGTCCATATCTGGTAGAAATGGTCGCCCTCCCACCGCCACGTCACTCGGTCACCAGGCGCAGGCTGCCGCAGGAAGGGTGACAAAGGTGAAAATCTTCTGAGGCAGTCTCCGAAGGAGCTGAGGCAGCTGCTGACCACACTCCCTGTGGCTGGGATTCCCCAGGTAGCGTCACGGTGATGGGGGGTGGGGAGGGGGGGATGGTGGAGCTGAGGTGGGAGAGGAGGAACAGGGCTGATACCAAATGGTGAGGGCAGCTGTCTGGTTTTGTGAGATTCCCTTTGGCGATATCGAGAAAAAAAATGGGGGACACTTTGGGTAGACTAATTTCCATTCGTCGAGCTGGTAAGGCCTGGAACCACAATCGTTTGGTCATGAGAAGTCGACGTGACCTTGTTTTCTCGTCAAAGGCTGGTGAGATCACAAATATGGGATCTATTGATCCCACACATGAAGCCCATTTTATAGATGAGAAGACCGAGTCCCCGCGGGTGAAGCAGCTCAGGTGCTTAGGTCACACTGGATGCAAGACTTGAACTTGGGTCTGGCAGATATCGAAGCTCACTCATTTCTGTGTGTTCTGCTGCCTGTCTCATTGGTGCAGGGAGCTGGTGGCCTCAGGCAAAGTTGTCCCTGGTGAAGCCTCACTGTGATTTGCTCCATTTCAGAAACTGAAGAGCAGGACTGTATTTTTTTCCTAGAGCTGCCCTAACAACATACAAAAACTGAGTGGCTTAAAAACAACAGAAACTTATTGTCTCACCGTTCTGGAAGCTAGAAGTCCAAAAGCAATGGGCAGCAAGGTTGGGTCCTTCTGAAAACTCTGAAGGAGAATCTGTTCCATGCCTCTCCTGCTTCGTGTGGCCCCAGGTGATCCTTGGCTTATTTGCATCACTTCAATCCTCTGCCATCATACAGTAGCCTCACTATTGGTCTTCACATGGCCATCTTCTTATAAGGACATCAATCATATCGGATTAAGGACCTGCCCTCCTCCAATATGACCTCATCTTAATAATTATGTCTGCAACCACCTTATTTGCAAATAAGGTCCCATTCTGAGGTATTGGTATTCTAGGACTTTAACATATCTTTTGGGGGACACAATTCAAACCAGAACAAGGGCTTATAAAACCTTAGCTCCTAGGTACCTTCCCCAAATCCATCAGTTAATTCCTCTACTGCCCTTGGTTCAAGCTGCCAAGAAAGCAAGGCTACACTTTGGGGTTCAGCTACAGGGTAAATGGCATCATGCTGGACCCTTCCTTGCTGGAGGACATAATTTCCTTCCAAACCACGGGTACTTATGGCATCATAAAGCATCATAACGGAGCCTCCCCAGAGAGGCAAACTAAACCCTGAGTCCCTGGATAGTGGGACCTGAGACTCAAGCTTCTCCCGTGTCCACCATATTGCACATGGCAGAACTTGGTAACTGCAAGGAACTCTCAAGAAATTGACCAGCCACATAAAGTACAGCACAGTGGCACGAGAAGGAATGAAAAGGTGACTATCAGACTTAACAGGGTGGTGGCCACTGGCGACCTGGGGAGAGCAGTTTTGTGGAGGCAGAGAGTCAGAAGTCGTGGTGCTATGGGTTCAAGAATCAGTGAGCACCAGGAAGAGAAGGAGGTAAGGGTCGACACTTCTTTGGGGGAGTTTCTCTGTGACTAAGACAATTTAGACAATAGCTGGCTGTTGGGAAGTGGGGCTGTGGAATAAAGTGAGGTCTTTTTAAGAAGGGAACACGAGGACTGATGGCAAGTGCTGGGTGTGAGGGCGAGCTTGACGGTGCAGGCAAGAGAAAGGAGCAGGTTTGACTAAAGCAGGCAGATTTCTCTACCTTTGCATTTCTTGAATCCACACCAACTAGAGATTTAATCCCCGATTCAGCAACAGCCTGTTATCCTTGGCAGGGACACGTGGGGAGGTAATAGGATCAAAGCTTGCATTTTTGGTCCCAGAGTAGGGACCGGGGACCCTGCATTCCGTCAGATGACACCCTCTCCCTCCCCGGGCTGAGTCTGAAACTCACGGTGGAATTTTTGTGGTTTAGTTGCCAACCCTCCTCTGTGATTCCGTCGATTTCTAGGCCCTTAATCAATGTTTGCTGAATGGTGAATGAATGGATGGAGCCCAAGGACAGGGTTACTGTGGAGCTCCCAAGCATTTATCTTGAATCTGGAAAATGCAAGAAAAATTGGCCCATCTGTTTCTGTATTATATCAGGATAGCAAAAAGCCACAGAACTTAACCGTAGCCAACTCAATCATGTGTGACAACCTAGCAGTAACGCAGGATGAGTTTGTGTACAACACTGTGTGTGCGCGTGTGTATATGTGAGTGTATCTGCCAGAGTTGGATGTGATTGCATGTAAAATTGTGTGTGTGTAAGAGTGTGCATGTCTGAGTGTGTGTGTGAATGATTGTGCACGCCAGTGTTTGTGTGTTTGTCTATGTGTGTATTTCTAAGTGAGCAGATATATGCAGGAGCATGTGTGTGTGTGTGTGTGTATGTGTGTGAGTCCACATATACACGCATGTGCTCAGACGAGCAGGTGCACTGCACGCTGCCGTCTGGTTGTGACCATGCTTTATGTCCCCTCCCCAAATTCTCTTGCTGCTAAACTCCTGGTGTCCAAATGTATCTGAGAACTACTCTACCTCACTCATTCAGACTAATCTGAGCTGAGCCAGAGTGAATGGGTTAAAAACCCAGAATTACTGAATATTTAGAAAGATAGGCAACCATTACTCTACAGAATAGCTAATAATGAAAGCAAACTTACCTCCTACCCCATATGGCATTGCTTCATCTCCCAGGGCTGCCCATAGACCCTTCCAAGATGGTGGAAACTTCCTGTGCCTGCCCTTGTTTTGCAGGACTCAATGCTGCCCATATGTTCAACACTTGAAATGTGGCCGCTATGACTGAAGAACTGAATTTTTAATTTTAATTACGTTTCATTAATTTGACTTTAAATTTAAATAGCCACAGGTACTGGACAGTGCAGATCTAGACTGTGAGTTCCGCACTGTTCTTTCCCCACCGCATCCCCAGAACCCAGCCTAGGGCCTGACCCTGGGATGCTGCTGAGCAAACACCAGCCAGGGCAGGTCTTGGGGGATTTGCATTACTGAATAGAATGATAGAAACCGGACATAATAAATGGAAAAATAAATATTGTTTGTAAATAAATGAATGCTTCTGAAGGGTTGGATAAATATCTTCCCTGGAGAATTACACAGTAGATCTATGATGGAGTTTATCCTAAAAGTTTATGAAAACTGCCAATTTGTCTTCTCTCCACCCCTGCCGTCCTCCAGCCTAGCACAAGCAAATCTCAAGCTCATGCTTGGACAAGGAATTAATTTCTCCCCAATGGAGGTTTAATTGGTGATATAATGGAGCTACTGTTACTACCCTCCCCCCACCTTTGTGTGCCCTTGTGAGCTTGCTATCTCAATGCCTGTGTTGTTCAAAAGACCCTCCATCTCCAAATGCACATCATGGAAAGGACAGAATCTCTGAATTGGAAGGGGACTCAGCAGCCACTCCATCTAATCCTTGCAGCCCACCTTTCTCAAGCTCATCTCACCAGTGGGTCACAGTTGGTAAGGAAGGTGTCCACATTCCTATTGATCTGGTGACTGAGATGGAGCAGGAAGTTTACAAGAACTCTTTCACCTCTTTCACGTTGCCTGCTGTTCCTCATAAGAACCACTAACCAATCTTTTTTTTTTTTTTAAATTTATTTTATTTATTTATTTATTTATTTATTTATTTATTTATTTTTGGCTGTGCTGGGTCTTCGGTTCGTGCGAGGGCTTTCTCTAGTTGCGGCAAGTGGGGGCCACTCTTCATCGCGGTGCGGGGACCGCTCTTCATCGCGGTGCGCGGGCCTTTCACTATCGCGGCCCCTCCCGCTGCGGGGCACAGGCTCCAGACGCGCAGGCTCAGCAGCTGTGGCTCACGGGCCCAGCTGCTCCGTGGCATGTGGGATCTTCCCAGACCAGGGCTCGAACCCGTGTCTCCTGCATTAGCAGGCAGATTCTCAACCACTGCGCCACCAGGGAAGCCCCACTAACCAATCTTAAGGCAGTTAGTGTTGCTCAACGTAAGTGCATGACCCCATGCGAATCACCTCCTGTGAACTCTCTGTGCCTCAGTGACTTCACCTATAAAACGGGGATGATATTAGGACCCATTGTACCTGCTTAACAGGGTTGTGGAGACAAGCAAATGCCTGTGAAGTACTTAGACATACAGTAAACTCTAAACAGATGTTAATGATCAATATTAGCATTGTTATTTTAAGTGATTATTTCATCTTTTTAGAATGATGATTGATCAGTCAGTTGAGATGAGTTGTTTAATTGAAGATACTATTGATGACTATCTTTTCTTTAAATAAAAAATTGTGAAGTTGATACCTATGGCATTTTATGAATGTCTTTATATACCATACCTGTGCTTAAGTCTATAAACTAATAGTTTTAATGTTTTTAAAAATCATGAATTCAGCAATATCAAACCAGCTTTACAACAAATGCTAAAGGAACTTCTCTAGGCAGGAAACACAAGGGAAAGAAAAAACTTACAATAACAAACCTAAAACAATTAAGACATACATACATATCGATAATTACCTTAAATGTAAATGGATTAAATGCTCCAATCAAAAGACATAGACTGGCTGAATGGATACAAAAACAAGACCTGTATATATGCTGTCTACAAGAGACCCACTTCAGACCTAGGGACACATACAGACTGAAAGTGTGGGGATGGAAAAAGATATTCTATGCAAATGGAAATCAAAAGAAAGCTGGAGTAGCAATTCTCATGACAGACAAAATAGACTTTAAAATAAAGACTATTACAAGAGACAAAGAAGGACACTACATAATGATCAAGGGATCAATCCAAGAAGAAGATATAACAATTGTAAATATTTATGCACCCAAAATAGGAGCACCTCAATACATAAGGCAAATGCTAACAGCCATAAAAGGAGAAATCGACAGTAACACAATTATAGTAGGGGACTTTAACACCCCACTTTCAGCAGTGGACAGATCATCCAAAATGAAAATAAATAAGGAAACACAAGCTTTAAATGATACATTAAACAAGATGGACTTAATTGATATTTATAGGACATTCCATCCAAAAACAACAGAATACACGTTCTTCTCAAGTGGTCATGGAACATTCTCCAGGATAGATCATATCTTGCGTCACAAATCAAGTCTTGGTATTGAAATCGTATCAAGTATCTTTTCCGACCACAACGTTATGAGACTAGATATCAATTACAGGAAAATATCTGTAAAAAATACAAATACATGGAGGCTAAACAATACACTACTAAATAACCAAGAGATCACTGAAGAAATGAAAGAAGAAATAAAAAAATACCTAGAAACAAATGACAATGAAAACACGACTACCCAAAACCTATGGGATGCAGCAAAAGCAGTTCTAAGAGGAAAGTTTATAGCAATACAATCCTACCGCAAGAAACAAGAAACGTCTCAAATAAACAACCTAACCTTACACCTAAAGCAATTAGAGAAAGAAGAACAAAAAACCCCCAAAGTTAGCAGAAGGAAAGAAATCATAAAGATCAGATCAGAAATAAATGAGAAAGAAATGAAGGAAATGATAGCAAAGATCAATAAAACTAAAAGCTGGTTCTTTGAGAAGATAAACAAAATTGATAAACCATTAGCCAGACTCATCAAGAAAAAGAGGGAGAAGACTCAAATCAATAGAATTAGAAATGAAAAAGGAGAAGTAACAACTGACACTGCAGAAATACAAAGGATCATGAGAGATTACTACAAGCAACTATATGCCAATAAAATGGACAACCTGGAAGAAATGGACAAATTCTTAGAAAAGCACAACCTTCTGAGACTGAACCAGGAAGAAATAGAACATATAAACAGACCAGTCACAAGCACTGAAATTGAGACTGTGATTAAAAAATCTTCCAACAGACAAAAGCCCAGGACCAGATGGCTTCACAGGCGAATTCTATCAAACATTTAGAGAAGAGCTAACACCTATCCTTCTCAAACTCTTCCAAAATATAGCAGAGGGAGGAACACTCCCAAACTCTTTCTATGAGGCCACCATCACCCTGATACCAAAACCAGACAAAGATGTCACAAAGAAAGAAAACTACAGGCCAATATCACTGATGAACATAGATGCAAAAATCCTCAACAAAATACTAGCAAACAGAATCCAACAGCACATTAAAAGGATCATACACCATGATCAAGTGGGGTTATCCCAGGAATGCAAGGATTCTTCAATATATGCAAATCAATCAATGTGATACACCATATTAACAAATTGAAGGAGAAAAACCATATGATCATCTCAACAGATGCAGAAAAAGCTTTTGACAAAATTCAACACCCATTTATGATAAAAACCCTCCAGAAAATAGGCATAGAGGGAACTTACCTCAACATAGTAAAGACCGTATATGACAAACCCACAGACAACACCATTCTCAATGGTGAAAAACTGAAACCATTTCCTCTAAGATCAGGAACAAGACAAGGCTGCCCACTCTCATCACTATTATTCAACATGGTTTTGGAAGTTTTAGCCACAGCAATCAGAGAAGAAAAAGAAATAAAAGGAATCCAAATTGGAGAAGAAGAAGTAAAGCTGTCACTGTTTGCAGATGACATGATACTATACACAGAGAATCCTAAAGATGTTACCAGAAAACTACTAGAGTTAATCAATGAATTTGGTAAAGTAGCAGGATACAAAATTAATGCACAGAAATCTCTTCCATTCCTATACACTAATGATGAAAAATCTGAAAGAGAAATTAAGGAAACACTCCCATTTACTATTGCAATGAAAAGAATAAAATACCTAGGAATAAACCTACCTAAGGAGACAAAAGACCTATATGCAGAAAACTATAAGACACTGATGAAAGAAATTAAAGATGATACAAATAGATGGAGAGATATACCATGTTCTTGGATTGGAAGAATCAACATTGTGAAAATGACTATACTACCCAAAGCAATCTGCAGATTCAATGCAATCCCTATCAAACTACCAATGGCATTTTTCACAGAACTAGAACAAAAAATTTCACAATTTGTATGGAAACACAAAAGACCCCAAATAGCAAAAGCAATCTTGACAAAGAAAAACGGAGCTGGAGGAATCAGGCTCCCAGACTTCAGACTATACTACAAAGCTACAATAGTCAAGACAGTATGGTACTGGCACAAAAACAGAAATATAGCTCAATGGAACAGGATAGAAAGCCCAGAGATAAACCCACACACATATGGTCACCTTATTTTTGATAAAGGAGGCAAGAATATACAATGGAGAAAAGACAGCCTCTTCAATAAGTGGTGTTGGGAAAACTGGACAGCTACATGTAAAAGAATGAGATTAGAACACTCCCTAACACCATATACAGCAATAAACTCAAAATGGATTAAAGACCTAAATGTAAGGCCAGACACTATAAAACTCTTAGAGGAAAACATAGGCATAACACTCTCTGACATAAATCACAGCAAGATCCTTTTTGACTCACCTCCTAGAGAAATGGAAATAAAAACAAAAATAAACAAATGGGACCTAATGAAACTTAAAAGTTTTTGCACAGCAAAGGAAACCATAAACAAGATGAAAAGGCAGCCCTTAGAATGGGAGAAAATATTTGCAAATGAAGCAAGTGACAAAGGATTAATCTCCAAAATTTACAAGCAGCTCATGCAGTTCAATATCAAAAAAACAAACAACCCAATCCCAAAATGGGCAGAAGACCTAAATAGACATTTCTCCAAAGAAGATATACAGATAGCCAACAAACACATGAAAGAATGCTCAACATCACTAATTATTAGAGAAATGCAAATCAAAACTACAATGAGGTATCACCTCACACCAGTCAGAATGGCCATCATCAAAAAAATCTACAAACAATAAATGCTGGCGAGGGTGTGGAGAAAAGGGAACCCGCTTGCATTGTTGGTGGGAATGTAAATTGATAGAGCCACTATGGAGAACAGTATGGAGTTTCCTTAGAAAACTAAAAATATAACTACCATACGATCCAGCAATCCCACTACTGGACATATACCCTGAGAAAACTATAATTCAAAGAGTCATGTACCACAATGTTCATCACAGCTCTATTTACAATAGCCAGGACATGGAAGCAACCTAAGTGTCCATCGACAGATGAATGGATAAAGAAGATGTGGCACATATATCCAATGGAATATTACTCAGCCATAAAAAGAAATGAAATTGTTATTTGTAGTGAGGTGGATGGACCTAGAGTCTGTCATACAGAGTGAAGTAAGTCAGAAAGAGAAAAACAAATATGGTATGCTAACACATATATATGGAATCTAAAACAAAATAAAAGGTTATGAAGAACCTAGGGACAGGACAGGAATAAAGACGGAGATGTAGAGAATGGACTTGAGGACACAGGGTGGGGGAAAGGGTAAGCTGGGACGAAGTGAGAGAGTGGCATGGACTAATATATACTACCAAATGTAAAATAGATAGCTAGTGGGAAGCAGCCGCATAGCACAGGGAGATCAGCTCGGTGTTTTATGACCACCTAGAGGGGTGTGATAGGGAGGGGGGAGGGAGATGCAAGAGGGAGGCGATATGGGGATATATGTATATGTATAGCTGATTCACTTTGTTATAAAGCAGGAACTAACACACCATTGTGAGGCAATTATACTCCAGTAAAGTTGTTTTAAAAAAAAAGAACAAAAATCATGGACTTCTTTATTTAATGGAAGCTCAAAATGTACAACAGATATAAATGGAGTTTATCTGGGTGAAGGGAAAGTGCGGTATAAAGACCCTCCCTGCCCAAGCTGTCCTTCCATGGGCTTTTTGGAAGCCCTGGGCTCTGGGAGCATCCTTTAAAACCAAGGAAATTATGCTTGAAGGAACGTCATTCACATCCTGAATTCTTCTTCACACTGTGATCAGGCAACATGTGTCATTTCATTACTTTGTTCCTTTAAATGTGCTGGTTGACGATGTCGGTTGCCTTCATTTTCATGCTTCTTCTCCCTCTCAATCTGGAGGCTTCATCCATTGTCTTTCATTGATTTACACCCAAACCCCCTCTTAACCTCTTCAGAGAGATTGATTCATAATTTCTGATGTCCAAAGTTCTTCCTGCAGGGAGATTTATGGACACTCAGTAGAGATGCTGTTACCTCTAGGGCTCCAATGGTTCATATACGCCCCCACCCACTCCAGCATCTGGAGTTTCAAACACGAGGGACAGAGCTAAGGTCTTCCTTTCCTTTTTGCAGCCCGCTACAAGGTCAGGCGCAAAGTACGCACTCAATAAATATTTGCTGAATGAGAGATTTTCTTAGGGAAAAGAGAGAGTCAGAAGACGTATATTTAAGTCTTGGCTCAGCTGTGTGACTCTAGGTAAGTCCACTTAATCTCTGAGCCTTAGTTTCCTCATCTGTAAAGTAGGAATATGTATTTCATATAAGGCTGATGTAAGGAGTAAATGAGGTAAGATAGAAAGTTCTCTGTAAAAAAAAAAAAAAAAAAAAGAATTCTCTGTAAACTGTAAAGGATGTGCACGAGGAGAGAACTGTTGTTATTACATCCATAGGGGCCAACTTTGGCCTGGTGAGCCTCCTGGGCTCACTTCTGGGGCTGAACAATGGGGATGGATTCATATGCAGAAAACATTTGCTAATTGTCTGGCTTGAATAATTATCCAGGGATCCTGGAAACAGCCCTTTCCACACATCAAACTGTCACATCTGCAACCGACCTTTAAGCAATCTGAGTGGGGGTAATTACAAAGGGCTGGTTTTCTCTAAATATAGCTGTTCCCCAGCTAAAGGTCAGCTCAAGGGAGCACAGTTTGATAATTGCATGTGGTTTGATAATGAATTGGGGCAAACATTCCCAGGGGTGCAGTCAGCGGTTTCCTCTTACAAGGACCAGGGTGTGGATGCCCTGATGGGAAGGACCTGGCTTTCTGACACCAGCTGGAGAAACTCAAGGCTCCCATTTTATCAAATTTCCAGCCATAAAGTGATACCATTTATGGGAATGTAATTGTATTGAAAACTTTTATAGGGGGTGGGGTTAGCCCTTCTGCCCCTGGGGTCCCAGAGTCCTATAGATTCTGGTGCTCTGGTGTGGTCTACTGCTTGTTTTGTAGCTGCGTGTCTCGTCTCTCCAGCGGGAGACCACTAAACTCAAACACCGGAAGGTCTAAGATTAGAGAAGACCTGGGTGTGAGGCCTGGCCCTGCCAGGATTCCTTGGGGGGATGGAGGGGCTTTGGACAAACTACTTCCTTCATTGAGCTCAACTTCCATCATCTATAAAATGGGGCTTGTGAATGACTGTCCTGCCTGCCAGGACAGATCATGGGGAGATCCAATAAAGAAATAACTGGGAAAGTGCTTTGCAAGCCTCAAAGTCCTCATTAGATGCTGGAGGAGGTCAAGACAAACTCATTCTATCTCCTTACCTTGGTCTTAAGCTCCTCTGGGGTGGCCTCATACTTCTCTTGCAACTCTTGTCCCCTCTCCTCACTTTCTCTTTCCCCATCTGGTGCTTAAATTCAATAAAAAATTGAGGGAAGGGAATTGAAATAAAAGAGGGAGAATAGGAGAATTAAACTGAAGGCAGGTGACTGCCCTGCAGAATGTGAGGCTTGGTGGCTACAGTCTGAGGGTCAAAAGCCCCACCTCGGGCTTCCCTGGTGGCGCAGTGGTTGAGAGTCTGCCTGCTAATGCAGGGGACACAGGTTCGAGCCCTGGCCTGGGAAGATCCCACATGCCGCGAAGCGGCTGGGCCCGTGAGCCACAACTGCTGAGCCTGCGCGTCTGGAGCCTGTGCTCCGCGGCGAGAGAGGCCGCGGCGGTGAGAGGCCCGCGCATCGCGATGAAGAGTGGCCCCCGCTTGCCACAACTGGAGAAAGCCCTCGCACAGAAACGAAGACCCAACACAGCCAAAATCAATCAATCAATCAATCATACGCATCTGATTCAAGATCCTCATTAAAAAAAAAAAAAAAAAAAAAGCCCCACCTCATGTTCCCTTTTTCTTCACTAGACCCATGCTCCACTCCCACCTCTCTTCTACCTCCAGCCCCAGGCTCCTTTTTAAGTATGTATCATAGGTCCAGAAAAATTTCTCCTATGCACCTGTTGTTGGTTGAATGGTGACCCCCAAAAGACATGTGACCCAGAACCTGTGAATGTGATCCTATTTGAATAAAGAGTCTTACAGCTGCTATTAAGCTAAGGCTCTCAAGATGAGATCATCCTGGATTATCCAGGTGAGCCCTAAATGCAATGACAAGTATTCTTTTAAGAAGAGGAGAAGACATAGATGGAACCAGAGAGCACACACAGTGGAAGGTCAGACAGAGACGGAAGCAGAGGTTGGAGTGATGCAGCCACAAGCCAAGGAATGCCTGGAGCCACCAGAAGCTGGAAGAGGCAAGGAAGGATTCTTCTCTAGAGCCTTCACAGAGTGTGGCCTGTTGATGCCTTGATTTCAAGTTTCTGGCCTCCACAACTATGAGAGAATAAGTTTGTTGTTTTAAGCCAAAAAAAAAAAAAATCCCAGTTCTATTGCTTACAGTACCTGGAAAAGCACCTCCTCCTCCTTTTGTTTAAGCAGTGATAAGGTTTAATAGAGTTGGGTTGCAATATCCCAGTTACCAGCAGGTGTCACCATTGAGCACACAATGTGCTCATTCATCCATCATGTTTATTGAGACTGCTGTGTACGGGGGCCCCCTTCTAGGCATTACAGGTTCAATAGTGAACAAAACAGACAACATCCCTGCCCTCATGAATAAGGACAATGACTAAACACTTAGATATATAATGCAATGTCAGACAATGATGAATGCTAGTGAGAAAGGGCAGGCTAAGAGGATAGAGGCTGAATGGGGGGTGAGAGCTGTTTTAGATAGGGTGGCAAAGGAAGGCCTCTGAGAAGGTGATATAAAAAAGCTTAAGGTCACAGATGGCATGTCTAGCCATTCACATGTGTAAGGCATATTGCCTTAAAAGTTGTTTTTTCTATTACTAAATCGAATATTTTTTTTTTTTTTACGATTAGCTATTTTATTTTATTTTTTTGGCCGCTGCTGTGTGGTATCTTAGCTCCCCAACCAGGGATCAAACCCGTGTCCCCTGTGGTGGAAGTGCGGAGTCTTAATCACTGGACCACCAGGGAAGTTCCTAAACTGAATTTTTCCCTCCGAACCCTTATTTCATAGAGCTTGAGGGGGTAGAAATCAACCTCAGTCTTCCTTTGGGATTTCCTCTCCCAGGGAAGAGTTGCCTGGGCTCTTAGGCAGAGCCTAAGCATTGGGGTGGAGGGTGAAGGAATAGGCCTCTTGCTCCTGGTCATTTGTCCCTACAACACTCTTCTATGGCTTCCTATATGGTCCAGTGGCTTTCTGCAGTTTCCAGGTCATGCTTGAGGTGGGGAATGATTTATGGGCCGTTCACAGTTCTATCTGCCTGGGTGACCCTCCTGGAGGGGCTGATGAGAACAGGTGTTCCTTCTCCTTCTGTTTGTCTCTCTTTCCTGCCCTGGTGGGGGAGAAGGGGGCGAGGTGGTTTCTATCTGGTCCTCTGAGGATGGGCTAGAGAGTAAAGCTCAGCTCTCCTCCTGCTTCTGTCCAGGACGCTTGACCAGGCCCTGAGAAGTCCTCTTCCCCTGTGAAACACAAAGGCCAGAGACATTTGCAGGTTATCTGTTTTTGCCCGGCTGTATCTCTCCCCTGAGGCAACAAGCACGGTGCTGATTACTTGCTTGGGGGTGGAAGTGAGCTGGGAAAATACAGGGGAGCAAAGTCACAGACTGGATAGATTCGTATCTCAAAATATCATCTCAGCCACACCTGTTAAACAAATTCCAGCCTTCCTTCATCACATCTCCAAGTTCAACATTTTGTGTGTCACATGTACTTGAAACGAAGGTCACGGGACAGCTGTGCCTGTGTGCCCACACCGTAGTTCAGATCCACGCCCGCTTCCCCTAACGTAAGTCTCGTTTCTTCTGGTTAAAGGGTGGAAAAAATGAAGTATTATTCATAGTTTTTCTTTCCGCCCTAAATGAACAGTGGTGCTGCCAGGCAAAAGGCAACAAAAACATTTCACTAGCTTTCGGGTGACTTGGAAACTCTTGTCTAAAAATACGGACAAGCAGGAGTGTGAAGGAGTGTGTAGGACGGCTGTCCCCATGGTTCTCCACAGTCAGGACAACTGGGACCACTTGTGGGAAACACACCAACGTGTCCCTGCTCGGAGCCTCTTTTAAAATAAGCTCCCCTCCCACCCCAGGGTTTACGGGAAACTTCTCAGCAGATGTGGGCAATTTTCTCCAAGTCCTTGAAATGGAAGACAAAGGCAGCTGACTGACAGGGCATCAGAATGTGGAGAAAGGGATTGTCAGGGCAGGCCGGACCAATTAGCTGCCTTCTGGCCCTCGGCTCTCTGCAGTGGTCTCCGAGAGTTTGGTGGGGAGCTGGTGGGCCCGACGTGCTTGACACCCAATTAGTGCTCATTCGCCAGCTGACCGGCCAGCCTGCTCCCTCCCAGCTGCTCAGCAGCCAGCTCAGCCGGCAGCTCCGGGAACAGAGGGTGCTAATTGGATGCTGAGACTCAGACGCTTCTCCATCAGCCCTCGTACAGGCCTGGGCTTTCTTGGCCGAACTCCTGTCCCTGGTTCCGTCACCAACTCATCCTCTCTGGGAAAATGCCATTCCTCTCAATAGAAACAGACGAGCTGGCCCAGCAGCTTCTGCCAGGATTCTTGAAGAGTCCAAGTCAGGACAGAGTCAAGGTCAGTAGAGGGATGGCCTTGGGGCCATTGGGTTCCCTGGGGTGTCGGGAAAGCACTGAGGTGGGAGGCCGGGAGCCCTGCCACTGACCCTCTGTGGTGCTTTTCCTTTCTTGGGCCTCAGTTTCCCCATCTGCGCATAAGGAGTCCAGTGAGAGGCCCCGTAGGCACCCTTCCCAGCCTGGTGTGGAGTCTCTGGACCAGGACTCTGGGGTGTCTGGCAGATCCTGTCTGTGAGGTGGGCTGTGAGCAGCTTGCGACGCTGAGACATCTGAGTCCTTTTGGAGCCCAGTGAGGCTCTGGATCTGGAGGGTGAGGGCCTGAGCCTGCCCCCTTGAAGACCGGGTTCTCCAGGACACGTCAGGATATCTGGGGCACAGATACTGGGCCTGCAAATCCAGATGCCCAAGTTGTTCTATTGTTTCAATGATTCCAGGGAGGTCACAGGGTCACATGTGCTCTCTGGAAGGAACCACAGCTCCACCCCCCATTCCCACGGCAGCTGCAGATGTGCACAGAGTCACAGCCTCGGTGTTGGGCTCACTGCTCATCTCAGGTGCGCCAGGCTGTCCCGCTGCAAACGTAGGAATGGGTGTCCTGGCGGGAACTTGAATGCCGCTGTCTTTGTTGCTCCAATTCCCTAGTCCCTCCCCAGGTTAGAATGACACATCCCCGCCCTTTGTCATGGTACTTTGCTGTTTCTGCAACCACAGCGGGCAGTGTATATTTCTCCGCCCCATTGGTGGTCAACGAACAGGGTCAGATGACTTGCTTTGGCCATTGGAATATGGAGAGCAGTGATCATATGCCAGCTTGGAGCTGAGACCTAGATCACATCCCTGTTTCTCCTCAGCCCTTCTTGTGCCCCTGTCACCTGCTATGGAAAGGGCATGCTCTGTGCAGCTGCTGCCCCTTCAGCCTGGGCCCCAGAATGCAACATGCCCAGGAGACTTGAACCCAACCCCAAGTCTGGGTCCAGCCTGCGTGAACTCACTCTAGATCAGCCAAACCTAGGTTGACCTGTAGACCCACGAATTTGCAAAGAAATGTGTGTGTGTGGTAAACCACTGTGATTTTGAGGTTGTTTGTGACAAAGAACCGACTAATATACCAATGAAGGTGAGAAACCTCCAGGAAAGGGCCAAGAATGAACGCCCTGCAGGTGTCCAGGGGCTGGGTGTGATAGAGAACCCATCACACCGTCAAGGCCAGGGGCAGCAGGATGCCCTGTCTCATGGCAGGCCAATCATGGGTACCTCAGGGGCTGCCTTCTTCCACCATCCAGGCCAACCCAAGCTTCAGAGGGACCTCACAACCCTAAATGTCCTGAACTGTATTTTTCAGAACATCCCTAAGGTGAGGCCTGAAAGTAGTGGACACTACTGTATCCACGTAATACGCTATGAACAAACGTGGTCAGAGGGGAAGAGGGCAGAAACAAAACCCCCAGGACTGCCAGGAGTATCTGGGATGATCCTGGAAGAGTTAAGGTCCATGTTGATTTGGAAGGCTGGCCAGCAAATTTACTCACTGCTGAGATTCAGGAATGACGCTGAAACAGGGAAAATGATTCCTAGTCAGTTTAACGGGACGACAGATGACTCTTTCCTGGGAGTCTGGCACTGAGAGAATTGCTGTCATTGCAGGCACTTGGCAGAGAAATCAGGCGCCTGCTTCTGGTCCCTTAGGCTGCATCCCCTGGGGGCCTCCAGTTCAGCGACTTGGTTCCCCGAACTGAGCCGATCCCTCTGTGGATGTTGATCACAGCCTGTCTGCATGTGGCTTGAATTTGGGTGAGGGGCTTTCTAATTACAGCCTGATTTGTCATTTAAAATATGCACAGAAATTAGGATGCGCATGGGATTTTAATTCTCGCATCTCTTTGTGCTTGGAGAGGCAAGGCTTCTGCCTTCTCCCAGGGAAGGCTGCAGAATATGCTACACAAGGGAACCTTGGCTTTTCAGGAGTTTCAATTACTCGGGGAGAAATGGCAACGGGGCCTAAATGTCAGGAGTCTTGGTTTCCGTCCTGGCTCTGCCACCAATGTCTGTGCCACTTTGGGCAAGACTGGTCATTGCGTTGTGTGTCAGTTTCATTTTCTGAGACATGGGGATTATAAAAACCAGGCTTCAAGGGATGTTGTGGAGACCAAATGAGATAATGCAAGTAAATGCTTATCACCACGCCTGGTACCAAATGCCGTGATAGTATGGTATGTGGTACCTATATGGTAGCTTCTGTTTTCACTACTTTTAATAATAGCAAAGTGCTTAGCGAATAGTAAGTATTCCATCAGTAGGTAGAACTATTATTGTTATTATGATTATTAAAACAGATCTGATCATGTGCATCTCATGTCTGAAACCCCTCATGAATCCTCCTGCCCTCAGAAGTGGTTTTCATACGTACTGTTTGGTGCCCTAGGAGTTCTGAGGCTGAGTACTTCTCTGTTTGATGTTTAGGAAAGCTGATGCTCAGAGTGGTACCTAACCGTCCAAGGTCACTGAGATATGAAGTTACAAAGCCAGAAGGCCAACCTGGTTCCCTCTGCACTTCCTCCCAAGGTAACTCCTAGTCCAGGCACACTGAACTTCCCTCCTTTCCTAGAGATCCCGGGCACCTTCATACTGATGCTGCTTTGCACAAATCATTCCCTTGTCTGGAAACCTCTTTCCACTTCGCTGCTTGTCCAAAATACATCCTGGTCTGGGAAGCCTCCCCAAGCCCCTTGGGCAGTCACTGCTTCATGCTGGGTGTCTCTGTGGGAGCCTGATCCTGGGTTGTGAAGGTCTGTCTTTGCATTGGGCTGTGACCCCCCCAGGTCCCAGGGCCTGGCCCATCTCCTCCCTGTTATCCCAACCTTATCATCGACCAAGTGCAGTACGAGCGATAAATGAATCAAACTGAGGCTGATTCTAGGCTGTTATAAACATGCCAGGAGGGCTTAGGTGAGACCACTTGATCCCTGCCTTACTCACACCCTGAGCTCATATGCTCGAGGGGAGAGCCAGCAGGACAGCCAGAGTCCTGCAGGAACCCGAGTCCTGCACATATGAGCTTTGTGTTAGGCACCACGGTAGGTCTGCCAGATAAAATATAGGATAAATCTCAGATACTTTCTCCCCTCCCCACTTTTTTTTTAGTATAAGAATGTTCCCATGAAATATTTGGGACTTATACTAAAAATTATTTGGTTTTGATCTGACATCCAAATTTAACTGGGTGTCCTGTATTTTTATTTGCTGACTCTGCCAGCCCTACGACACAGGCACATCTATACACGCTGCCCTGGACAGGCACCCCAGGAACGTCTGCAGACGTTGGTCTCTGAGGCAGCTTCCCCGGGTGTGTCTATGCATGCTAGCTCTTGGCATGTATCCATACAGGCCAACTAATTTTCTAATATCATACATTTCATAGACGGCATCTAAGATTCCCACTTTTTCCCCTTTTAGCGTCTCTGTAATCGGGACCCATC
Source organism: Balaenoptera acutorostrata (assembly GCF_949987535.1). Lineage (NCBI taxonomy): Eukaryota > Metazoa > Chordata > Mammalia > Artiodactyla > Balaenopteridae > Balaenoptera > Balaenoptera acutorostrata. The sequence goes on along the minus strand of NC_080064.1, from coordinate 31,569,337 downwards.
TCTGGGCATGGGTGGCGATGTAGCCATCACTCACTCAGCAAGTGCAGTCTTTGTGGTTATGCTGGGAAGCCCCACGGGACACTAGCTGCCCCTCGGTGGGTCAGTCAACAAAATATTCTGCAACCATTTGAGGAAGGAAATACGTTTATTGTCTAAAAACCGTCTGTTGACACCTTCTGGAAAGATCAAGAAAGAGTCAGCATCACAAATACAAAATGGGTATCCAGCTGAGAAGAAAATCCAGAGATTCTAGTGGAGCGCTCTTTGAAGAAACCCAGCATCATCTACATTCTTGATGTCTCAGAGGGCAATACTGGGTGGGAAAACATGGACATTGATGACTCTGAGTGAAAACATGATCCAGAGAGTTGGACCCTGAATAGGAATGTTAGAAATACCGGAACAATTCATTGCACTTAGAATATTCTTTGCACTTATCATATTCCTTTATATATATTAACAATTAAAGAAGTATTAAATAACACTTTCAACAGTAGAAAGTAGACAGCTAAGTGATGAGAAAGCATTGTGTCACAGCATTTTTCCTTTCTCATGAATATATGAAACAATGATTCCCTTTACGATCAGCGACATCTTAGATTGGATGAAATACAGGTAGTTGAATTCAGTTAAGCCAGCAGTCAGTAAACCTAGACTAATTGACTTAAATTTAAAGGAACCCAGGAGGTCATGAACCTTTCCCTGGTGAGATGGCCTCTGCGGTGATGGGTCTTTATAGACAGTCATTTTTCAGGAAAATCATGCTCTTTATATGAGGGCTGCCTGGGTTGGGGGGAGCTAGTGTCATTTTGGAAGGGGCCTTTCTTCATTATGTGGGAGAGTTCTGTGCATTACAGGATGTTGGCATCTTTGGCTTCTACCAAGTTCTCTAGTATCTCCAGTCATGACAGCAACAGACAAAATCTCCAAAGTCCCCATACATTCCAGACGCCCCCCTGGGGCCAGTACCACTCCTGGCTGAGTCCACTGGGCTACAGGATGTGGAGGGTTGGATGCAGGCCTGCTGCCTGTTGGCACAGCTCCATCCTCCCTGCTCTGTAGCCTCATGTACTCAACTTCCAAGAAGTCACAGTACTGCCAGGATTATTCAGGTCTGAGGTGTGTGCCCAGCCTGGCTTGGAGGGGCTGGGCGCACAGCCCCGGGCATGTCTGCCTCCCCACCGTCAGGCCCCAGCCGGCCTTGGTCTGCCCTGTGTCCTGCCAGGAGCATTATCTCTGCGTTCCTCAAGGCAGCCTCGGAGAGAGAGCACGTCATCTCCTTTTCATTTACATGGGGATCACTGGAGACCAGAAAAGCGCTTTAAAATGATATAATGTCTCTGCACCTCATCAAACCCTTCCCCGTCCACCAATTTCTGCCTGATTTACAGTTAATACTGCACACTCCCGTCACCCTGCCGGAGAAGCGGTGATTATTTCTCCATTGCCATAAAGAATGTAAAGGAGATGGGAAAAATCAGGTGAATTCAGAGAAAGTTTAGTGTAAAAAAAAAAAAGTGCTGGGGGAGGGGAGGGGCTGTCCGGGGAGGCAGTAGAATAATGGGAGCAAAAGTATTCCTGGAACCAGTTTCAGAGTCAAGCGATTCCTCCAGGCCTCGCAGGGGAGCCAGCAGGCGTGGGCCTGCTGGTGCACTTGACAAATGCTCGGGGCCAAGGTTGAGGCAGGTCCTGGTGTGGAGGCTCGCCTGGATTCATCCCCCCAGGGGTCTGATCTGGATAAAGGACCCCATCAAGGAGTCAGCCCACCCTAAGGGAGGGTGAGAGGACTTCCCATCCTCTCCCCCTTCCCCTGGACAAGAGGGTCTGGGGAGCATTTAGGCTTCTGAGTCTCTGAAAAGCAGAAGGTTGCTCTGAATTGAGAGCTCCTGGATGGGGATTAGTTTATTCTGCTTGATTTAGTTGGACACTAACAGCCCAAATGTGGAGTCTGGGCTCAGATCTTGGCCCTGATGAGTGTTGGCTGTAAAACCTCGGGCAGTCATTTCACATCCCTAAGCCTCAGTCTTCTCATCTATAAAATGGGCTTATGGTAAATGCTAATAAAAAACAGCTCTGATTGTATCAAACAATCAACCAATCAACGCTCGGCAGCAGATGTCATTGCCATCCTCCAGCAGGTGAGTGCATGTGACAGTATTCTTTCAAGTTTGCTGTTGTTGGTGGACCTTTGCTGATTTTACCATCAGAGAGTATCATTTGTGATTCTTCAGAGGAAAGAGATACTCTTAAGTCTCCGCATCATCCATCAGTCAGAGAATGACGGAATCCACTGGATTGACTTAGTGGTACTGTGTTAACCCAGTATTTATCTATTGCTGAATCACAAACTACCCTAAAACGTAATAACTTAACACACAACTGTTATTATTTTCTCCTGATTCTTGGTTCTCACTGCGGCCTGAGTGCCTCTGTTCTCCACGTGGCCTCTCCACGTGGTCAGCTGGGGCGTCCTCACAGCAGCAAGCTGGCCTCAGTGCAGTCAGACCTCTCACTCAGTGGCTGGCCTCCCCCAGAACACCCAAAACCAGAAGCTGCCAGGACTTCTTAAGGCCTAGGTTCCGAACTGGCACTTCCACCACATCCTACTGGTTAAAAACAGGTCATGGGGCCAACCCAGAATCAAGAGGAGGTAGGTTCACAAGGGCGTTAAACTGAGTGGTTTACTACAGACCATTCAACTAACAGTTTTTACACCTAGGTCTTTGGTATCATTATTTTTCTTTTTTTCCATAATAGTTTGCCTTTGAATTTTTACTTCTATGGTCACCATTTATTGCATATGGATCTTTACTGCAAGTGACCTCAAATCAAATCTCTTTCTTTCTTTTTTTTTTTTGAATTAGGCAAGAGAACAGTAAGGAAGTATGGGTGTTATGTGGTCGTGCCTCTCTGCTTGTCTTCCTGGCTTTCTGGGTCTTGGGCACCTTTTCCTGCTCCTGTAGCTGCTCACACAATCCACGAGCATCTCTCCCTGTCTCTAGAATCGTCTTTATCTGTACTGATCACTGTACCTCTCATCTTTGTTCTCTCTGAGACTCTGTTTCTGTGACTCTCTCTATGCCTCTGTATTTCTCTCTCAGTCTCTCTGTTCTGTGCACATTTTTCTGCCTTTATTTCTGTTGGACTCTCTGTCGGCCTCTCTGTCTCTCTCTCTCCCTATGAATCTTCTGCTTTTTTGCTCCATCTCCCACCGTCATTTTAGCCAGACACTTGGTCCTGTCGTTGTTGTAAAACGTGACCTTCACACTGGTATCGACACAGAACTTCATGTTCTGTCTTTGGCTGAGAGTCCAGGGATTTCCTGAGTTGGAGAGGCCCAGCCTGCCCCAGGAGCCTTGCCTTACCTGGAGAAGGTGTCTAGGGACTCCTTTCTTTTCTCTCTTCCCAGCATCTGGCCTCTGGAGCCTGAGAACTGCCTGGATTCCAAAGCCTTGCCAAACCCGTAGGGATGACTACCTCTGCCTACGGGGGTCTCTTGGGAAGCAAAGGGATGGAGAGGAGGCAATGGGGGGGGGTGAGGGGGGTGGTGAGGGTAGGGATGTGATGAGAGAATTGGAGACAAATTTCTCTGTCCCAGCCTTTGAGGAGCTGCAAAAGAAATGGAGGTATTTGGTTAGAGGAAGAAGGGTACGCGCACTTCTGCAGGGCTGTCCCAGGATAGAGGGAGCCGCGAGCCTGAACAGCTGCTGAGATGGGAACAGGATGGTGAGAGGGATCAAATAGGGCTGGGCCTCTCCTCTGCTGTGCTGTGAGTCCAGGAGGATGCGGGTCTCGCCCCACATTCCTCTGTACCCCAGGACCTGGCCTTGTGCTGGGCACACAGTAGGTCAGAAAATACTGAATGCCCTCACTTCTTAACAGCTGTCCAATAGGAACCAGTGGCTTCAGAGGGTGGTGAGTTGCCCATCCCTGAATTTATGCAAGCCGAGGCAGAACAACCAGTGGAACATGGTCTAACCAGCCACCTCTTCAGAAGACAGTACCATCCTGGATTTCCTATTTGGAGATACTCAATTCAGGTGTGGAATTATAAACCAAAGGCCCATTGAAACAAAGCAGGAGGGTTCAGCGTCCCCACTCTGGCCCTGACCTCACAGCCCTGGCCAAGCGCTCTGTCCCCTCTCCCCAGGACCCTCACTCTGCTGATCCTGCCTCCCTTTTCCCTGGAACCTGCCAGCAGAGGTGGGTGCAGGCTAAGCAGGGCCAGGGTTGAGGCGGGGTGGAAGCAGCCCATACTTCCCAGGCTGCTGGCAGTGGCATCTCTGAGAGGCTCACCTGGAATTGACCTTCCGCTGACCTTGGACACCGGATCACATGCAGGCTGCACTGGGTTGCACACAGCATCTTTCCAAACTGCTGCAGGCAGCTTCCAAACGCACCAAAACAAAGGGAGAAATAATTCAGGGTTTAGGGAACGAACGTATCAATTTTTCCACTTTTGAAACTGCTTTTCTGCTGGGTTTCTGAGGAGGCTGGTGCAGAACTGGACTCTGCAGGGCAGCTCTGATAACTTCGGGGCTCCCTAGGTCTCCCACGTGGAACCCTGGCTGGAGGTGGGCTGAGCAGAACAGACCCCAGGGGGGGGATGTGCACTCCTGGGCACCAACACAGCTGCAGACACCAGTGTGTAAATAAGCCAGTGTGCCTGCTTTCAGAACCACTTCCAGCTGCAAGGGCAAATGCTCAAGCTCACACACACACAATGAGAAAGTATACCTGCACCCCTGACACACGGGCGTGGGTAGGCACATCTACGCTAACCAGCCCATCCATATGCATGGACACATGTAAATACACCAGTGCCTGTGTGCACGCCTGCACTTATGAGAGGACACACACACAGAAAGACACAGCTAGAGGCTCACATGTGCTTATGTTCACAAAGAGCAGGTACACAGGCACTCAGCAAAAACCTCACGCAAAGGCAGACCCGCACACACACCCACCTGCATACATGCACTCTGGTGCACCTGCGTGTACACACCTATGTGCAGCTGTATCCACTAATATGCACGCAGTGTGCTGTGTTCATCCACCTCTTCCTCCCTCCTTCCCTCTCTCCCTTCTACAAATGAGTGTCAGATGCAGCACACCAGAGTGGTGAAGACTATCTGGTCCAATTCTAGGGCCTGCCACTTTCTAGCTCTGTCTGACCTTGAGCAAGTTATTTACTGTCTCCAGGTATCAGTGTCTTCATCTGTAAAATGGGGATAATGATAGTACCTACCTCGTGGGATTCTTATGTTAATATGTATAAAGCTCTCAGGACAGTGCCTAGCACGGGATAAGCTCCCTTGGGGTTGTCTCCACTACAGGAGCTGAGGAAGAGGTCAGAGAGCACAGGGTTTGGGGCCAGAAGTCTCGGGTTCGATTCCTGGCCTTGTCCTTTAGGCCTCTGTGACTCTGCCCTCAAACTTCAGTTCTCTGTGCCTCGGTTTCCTCCCTTGTGACTGGGGATGGGCAGCCTTGGCCTGGCTGCCTCCTGGGGCTCAGGTGAGAGGCAGCCCTTCGGGAGCTGTCAAGTGGTGGTGATGCTTGAGAGAATTTCATCTGGTGGAGAATCACAGGACCCAGGGGACTCCACTGGAGCCTGGTGATGGCTTAGGGGCAGTTGACACGTGAGCCGGAGCCCCAGTACCTGGTGGTGTTCTCACCATCCGGGTCACCCACGTGGATTTGGATTGTTGCATGTGCTGAAGTGCTGCTTGGAAGGTAAAACACCATGGCTTCCATCGCACATGGAAGCTTGGAGATTCTAGCAGGAAAGCGCAGCTGCTGGCTCCCTTGGGCCACTGGGTCTCATCCTCCTCTTTGGAGGTGCAATTGGGGGAGGGGCCATGGAAAATGCAGTCAGCCAGGTGAGCCAGCGCTATGGGGTGGTCCCTGGGGCCGGCAGAGAGAGAATGTCAGATCATGACCTCCCCTGAGGAACATTTAGGGTCTCCCATTGGCCTTAGAGGAAACTCCCAACCCCTCCTCCAGGCCTCCAAGGCCCTCTTTCCACCTCTCCTCCCTCATTCATTTTGCTCTAGCCAGGCGGCCTTCTTTCTGTTCCAAACCTGCTTCTGTTTCAGGTTTTGTCCCTGCAGGCCTCTGCCTGGAACGCTCTTCTAGACGTGCACAGCTGACTCCTCGCCTTTCAAGACTCAGCTCTAATCATCCTCCTCAAACAGGTCTGCCCTGATGTGCCTGCTCTCACTCTGCCCGTGGTAATGCTTTATTCCCCTTGAATGTAGTGCACTTATCTTTTAAAAATATATTTATTTGTTGCCTGTCTCCCCCTCCTCCCACCCTAGAACATGGACCTTTGAGAGCAGGATCTTCCCAGTGCCTGGCACATAGTAGATGCTCAACTAATACATGCTGTCCAAATAGCTAGCAGACTTACTATTCTTACCCACTGCTGTGTAATTTAGCAGTTCTCAGTGGTAGGATGTACCATGAGGGATTTGTGGTGAAGAATATAGTACCATGGCTGTGGGTGATTTATTAAAAAAAAAAAAAAAAAAAAAAAAGATAAAGCAGAGCAGGTTCAAGGTCCTCACCATCCTGATAACACCCTCACTTTTTCAAATTCCAACATGGTTTCTGAGTGAAAAAGACAAAGGAGGAGTCACAACCAGGAAATGGGAATTGTGTCCTCAGTCCCATCCCTACCTCAGCTTTCCAGACCTAATAGCCACTTAAGTACTGTTAATAAGGATTCAAACTCATATAGTGCTTCAGTGTCTTGAAAACACTTGTGGTATCATCAAAATCTGGGTCTGCGTGCCAGACTATTGTATACAGGTGAACTTATATATTTGGGAAGATAGAAAGATGAGGATCCCAGGCGTAGGAGGTGGAGCAGTGGCCCCAGAAACCAACCTGCAGACATGAGGGAGAAATACGTGCTTGCTGTTGTAAGCCACTGAAATTTGGGGCTTATTATGCAACACCATCATTACACCACTAGCTGACTAATACACTGGGCATGTGAATCTAAGTGTTGTGTTAGGAAGAAAGTTCTTGACCAAATGTCTGTGATGTAAGGTCCAGGGGACCATTTTGGGTGGGGTGACTCTGATGGTATTGCTGGTGTTGGACTCTTCTAATTTGTCTGTCCTTTTAATTTTTAATTAAGTTCTCATCCTAACATAGGTCCTGGCATACTGTTGGTGCTTAAAAATGATTGCTGAAATAAGGACTGATGAAATGAATGAGTAGCGGGCCTAAACCGTGGTCCTTAAAGTCAGCTGAACAAGAAGTATTACATTTCTTTCTTTTTTAAAAAATTGAGGCATAATTAGCATATACATTCTATTAGTTTCAGCTATACAACATAATGATTCGATATTTGTATATATTGCAAAATGATCACACAATAAGTCTAGTTAACATCCATCATACATAGTTACAGAAATATTTTTCTAGTGATGAGAACTTTTAAGATCTATTCTCTTAGCAACTTTCAAATATGCAATACAGTATTATTAAATATAGTGACCATGCTGCGTACATTTCTTATTTTTTAAAAAATCAGATTAATTTCTAATAGGAGCCCTTCTCCTGGAAGTATGCCTGGGAGGAACCTGGGAGTAAGCCAAGCTCTATCAGAGAAGTCTATCTTCCCTTCCATTTAATTTCCTGCCTCCAAGGACATAGGACGGCCCAGTGGGAAAAACACAAAACTTGGGTTGGGATGATCTGAGTTCAGATCCTGGTTCTGCACTTCCCACTCATGTGACCTGGGATGATTCATTCATTTGTCTCAATGTCTTCACCTGTAAAATGGGACTAATGAGTCCTTCCTCCAAGCGTGAATGTAAGGATCAAAGGGATGACGCAAGGCTCCCAGGGCAGTGCCTGTCATAGGAAAGGGGCCAGGAAATGGCTGTCCTTTGGCCCCCTAAGGTGTCAACCAGGTCACATCATCTTACAAAATTAGAAAGAACCTCCAATGACAATGGTCATCAGCTCATGGCCCCTCTCATTGTATCTATGACCTCCCCTGTGTCCCCCCATCCAGATTATCTTGAAGCAAATCTTAAAATCCATACACTTATTTTCTCTTCTCCTGTATATGTTCAAAATTTTACATAATAAAAAGTAACAAAGTGAGGGTGGCAGGAGATAGTTTATGCAATGTTCCTGGTACTCAGCAGGGTTTGAAGCCATCCTGGGACGGGGAAGGTCTTCCAAAACAAAGCAACATCTACAACAGTAAAGAGAGTTAAAGGCATATATAGTTCAAGAAGCAGTGGGGAATTCTCTGGTGGTTCAGTGGTTAAGACTTGGCCCTTTCACTGCCGGGGACTTGGCTCAATCCCAGGTTGGGGAACTAAGATCCTGCAAGCCACGAGGCATGGCCTAAATAAATAAATAAAGGCAAACAAAGATTTTCAACAAGTATAACTTAAAAAGTTAATATCACTATTTTCTACCGAGGGCTCTTGACAATTCATTAACTCTACCACTTCAATTACAAAATGGGAAAATAGCATAGACAATTCACAGAAGATTAAAATACAAATAGTCAATAAACATGTAAAAAGATGTTCCACTTTACCAGTAATCAAGGAAATATAAATTAAGACAAAAATAGCATTTTATCCACCAAATCAGCAAAGATTTAAGAAATGGTAATGCTCAATGCCAACAAGGATGAAGCTACATAGCACTCTCATATTCTATTGCAGGTCATTTAAATTGGCATCACTTTTCTGAAAAACAAGTTGGGACTAGGTATTGAAACCTTAAAATACAAGTTGGGACTATGTATTAAAACCTTAAAAAAAAAAAAAACCCATGTCCTTCAGGGCTAGGATTCTGCCTCTAGGAAATACTCAGAAATTCAGGCCAAAAGTTATACACAATGACATTCATTATTTATAATAGAATTTTCTTTTTTAAAAAAAGAGACAACCTAAATATTCCACAGTAAGAGAGTGGTTAAATAAACTGTGGTACATTTATATGGTACAACATTCCCTAACCATTAATAATTATATTTTCCAACAATTTTTAATAACATGGAAAAATACTTACTCTCTAATGTTAAATGAGAAAAAGCAGGATACTGAGCTATATGTCATCATGCTGTATAATCCCGATCATGTAAATAAATAAATATACATAATATACATATAGAAGGGTGATCAGTGAGGCAGAACAAAAATACTGTAGAGAGATTCTGCAGGTTTTAAAAGTTCCTACCAGTCTCTGGTGTCAAAGACAGAAGTCACCTTGGAAAAATTGTTCTTGGTTTTGGAGGTTCTTTTCTTTTTCTGTTTTTTATTTTTTTTTAATTGAAGTATAGTTTATTTACAATGTTGTGTTAATTTCTGCTCTAGAGCAAAGAGATTCAGTTATACATATACATACATTCTTTTTTACATTCTTTTCCATTATGGTTTATCACAGGATGTTGAATGGATAAACAACAAAGTCCTACTTTATAGCACAGGGAACTATATTCAATATCCTGTGATAAACCATAATGGAGGTTCCTTAGTTACACAAATGTAGGACAAATATCCATTCAGTGGTCTTGGAGGGGGTGGGTGGGTGTAATACTGAGTATGGGGGAAATACCCAAAGGCAATTGATAAAACTCAGAAGTAAAATATTCTATTACTATTATTAATTTTCAGAGGAAAAGACTGTTTCGTGGTAGAGTGGGTACATCTCTGAGAGAGAACTTTTGGGTACTAATAGATTTTTTTTCTTTTTTTTTTTTTAGGGGAAGAACAGTGTGGAAAGCTTGATAGAAGGGTCTAATTCATTCATTCAGTAAGGAATGATTGTTTACTACACACCAAGCACTGTTCTAACCCTCCGAGAACTGTCAGTCATGATGGAGTCCCAGGTGTCATGGAGGGTTACTCTATTAGGAGAGACAGACAGTAAACCAACACGAGTATAATATATCAGGCTGTGATACACGCTATGGAAAAGAAAGAGGATAAAGGGCTAGGGAATTATGGGGTGGGTGTTATTTTGTGTGTGTGCGTGCGCGTGTGTGCGTGTGCGTGCGCGCTTGTGTGTGTGTGCGCGCGCGCAAGCTCGTGTGTGGTGTGTGGGTGTGGTGCTGGTCCAGAGCCGGCCATGATGGTAGGTAACTTTTGAACAGAGATCTGAAGGAGGTGAGGGAGTGAGTCATGTGGACGCCTGCAGGGAGGGCATTGCAGGCGGTGGGGACATCAAGGGCAAAGCCCTAAAGCTGGGAATGTACTTGATTGATGTGAAGAATAGCAGGGAGGCTGGTATGACCAGAAGGAAGGGGTAAGGGGGAGAGGTGTGGGAGAGGTGGGGGAGAGAATCGGGGTCAGATCACACAGGCATGATGAGCACTTTGGATTTTTTTTAAAGAAACCTTACTGAGATTTAATTTATTTGCAATAAAATTCACCCATTTTCAGTGTTTGTTTGGTGGGTTTTGACAAATGTCTACACCCATGGAACTACCACCACCATCAAGATACAGGACATTTCCATCACCCTCGTTCCCCTTTGCCATCAATCCCCGCCCACCTGCCCCCAGTGGGCAGCCACTTATCAGCTTTCTGTCACCATCGTCTCACACTATGCGCACTTGTGTCTGACTTCTTTTGCTCAGCGTATACATGCACACTGTATATATTCGTATTTTGCTCCTTTTTATTGCGGAGCAGTTTTCCCTTGTTTATACCCAACGTATTCATCCATCCACCTGTTGATGACAGTTGGAGTTTTCTAGTTTGGGGCTCTAATGAAGAAAGCTGCTATGAACATTCTTGTCCACTTGTTGTGGGCATATGTGTTCATTTCTCTTGGGTAAAAAACTAAGAGTGGAATTGTGGATCGTAGGGTAAGTGTATGTTTCAATTTATTAGAAACGGCCAGCCTTCCAAAGTGGTTGTGCCATTATACACTTTCACCAACAGTGTGTGAGAGTGCCAAAGCCTCCCCCTCCACCAACACTTGGTATGGTGAATCTTTTTAATCGTCCCATTCCGTGGGTGTGTAATGGTATCTCACGTTTTACTTTGCTAGCGGCGTGATCTCAGGCAACGTACTTAAGTTCTCTGAACTTTGGTTTCTGTGTCTGTAAAATGGGAATAATAATAGTTCCCACCTCATAGTGATGCTGTAGGGATTAAATGTGATGCTGTAGCTAAAGCATTAGCTCAGTACCGGGCAAGTGGCCAGTGCTCAGTGGAGAAGAGCTATAGCTATGTTATCTCTTGGCAGAAGGGATGTTCTCTCTGTTCCCAAACACAACCACCTTTCTTTTGTCATCAACCTTCTACCATGCTGCTGGGGCCCACAGATCCCCCTTGGTGAGGCTTCTTTCTCTTGTGTCCCCTTATACCTGTCCTCTGACCTCTAACCCCTGAAAAAGGAAGCCTCCAAATGACTAAACCTCCTACTAATATCTGTGTTGGGTCTCACCTTCTATACCAAGTACCTCTTCCAGGCATCTTCCCAGTGAACATAGTTTTTGCCTGAGAAGAATTCTGGGGACAGCCATTAAGATAATACTAGTTTTCAGTTATTGCCCCAAGCCCTGCCAAGGCTAATTCCTATAGGAGTGAGGGCTCTCCCAGGGACAGCGGCGGTACCCAGCAGAGCTGAGGCCGGTACCGGGCAGGGGTTGAAGGAGAAGGACTTTTGTAGGACCGCTGGCTGCCTCCACCCAGCATCCGTGACGATCCACCCCCCCCCAATCCCCACCACCCCCTCCAGCTCTCTGCTCGCGTTTCCTCAAGGAGATCTTGAATATTTATCATGTATTAGGTGAAAAAAGAAGTGGAACAGGAGGAAATTGTGTTACTGCATATGAAATTTGCCTGAAAAGTTTCCACTTGCCTCTAGTTGGAAAATAGTTTTGATTTGAAATATGAAGCGTCTCTCCAACTTATTATCTCAGAGACGAGAATGGAAAGCAATGCTCCTTGGGCTTCAGGTGGAGCCGCCGGAGGTGGTGGGCGTTTGTGTGCACCATGGATTGTCTGTAGAAGTTGCCCCTTGTGCATCAAAATCGCACATTTTCTTTTTGTCCTCTCGTACTGCTTCCCCCACCAAAATTTGCCTATCGCTCCCAGGCCACAGTGAGCAGAGAGGAGGATCTCATGGGAGGCAGCAGGGTCCCTGCATCAGACAGAACGCCCAGGCTCATTTGGTGTTGGACACACATTTGAATGCAGCAGGCTTTGCTCCATCTCATTCAGTTCCAGGATGGAAGGGATCTCTTAGGCCGAGAGGCCAATTCCCTCTACTGCAGATGTTCTGTGCTTTTCTGGGTCACTGCTCCCTTTGAAACTCCGAAGACAGCTGTGGATCCATGCTCCAGAAAAGCGCACCCCAACTTGTACACGCACCTTGAAGAGGGGTGGGAGTGTGGACTCCCTAAATTCAATCCATAGGACACCTTCAGGTCAAGAATACTTTAGCGTGACATTAAAAACACCATAACAAAATCATGATAGGTGTCATTTGTTGAACACTTAGGTATCAGTCACTACACTCAGCATCTCTAAATGAGTTAACACAAGTGGAGGGGCTTAGCGGATTGCCTGGCACTTAGTAAGTGCTCCCAGAACTGTAATTCTCACTTCATCCTCACAACAACCCTCGCTGCTGTATTAGCGCTATACTATGGGTGAAATTCCGAGGTTCAGAAACTTTAAGTCATTTGCCAGATGTCACCAGCAGTAAGCAGCAGGAATAGGTCTTTCTGACTCCAGCCTTGTGTTCTTCCTATTCATGATGCAGGGGGTCCTTGCCTTTCCTTCCACATCTTCAGCAGCAGGACCCCTGCAACCACTCAAGCCAGGCACCTTTCCAGGTCTGGATTGTTCTGACTTTCAGAAAGGCTTTTTCTTCCCTGAGGCCCAAACTTGCCCCCTCAATCTTAGCCCTGTCCTCTGTGGCCACACACAACATAGTGTTTTACAACAACTCTGCAAAGATTTGAATCCTGTCACACCTTCTTCCAGCTCAGTTCCTTCCACTGCATCTCAGAGACTAGTTCAAGGTCACATACCCCCGGAGGCAGGATTTACACTGGCTGTATTAGTTTCCTGTGACTGCTGTAACAAATGACTGTAAACTGGGGGGCTGGAAACAAAGGAATGTATTCTCTTACAGTTCTGGAAACCAGAACTCTGAGATCGAGGTGTTGGCAGGTTGGTTCCTTCTAGAGATCCTAGGAAAGAATCTGTATTTTACCTTTTCCAGCTTCTGGTGACTGACAACATTCCTCGACTTGCAGACGCATCATTCCAATCTCTGCCTCCGTCTTCACGTTGCCTTCTCTTCTGTGTGTATTCTTTTCTCTTAAGAACACTTGTTACTGAGGTTAAGGCCCACCCAGATAATCCAGGATGATCTCAACTCTAGATCCTTAATTAATTAATAAGGTAGCGGGCAAATGCAAAACAACAAAATGTATGAGAAATACAAGGAGAAAGAGAAACACACTAGTAGTAAAAGATTTTACTTTATTTTCCGTTTGGCAGAGTAAGTAGATAAGAGGTGAATATGGGGCTTCCCTGGTGGTGCAGTGGCTGAGAGTTGGCCTGCTAATGCAGGGGACACGGGTTCGAGCCCTGGTTTGGGAAGATCCCACATGCCGCGGAGCAGCTAGGCCCGTGAGCCACAATTACTGAGCCTGCGCGTCTGGAGCCTGTGCTCTGCAACAAGAGAGGCCGCGATAGTGAGAGGCCCGCGCACCGCGATGAAGAGTGGCCCCCGCTTGCCACAGCTGGAGAAAGCCCTCACACAGAAACGAAGACCCAACACAGCCATAAATAAATAAATAAATAAATAATTTTTAAAAAAAGGTAAATATGAATAAATTAGACCTAAATAATATCATTAACAAAGTTGACATACCTATGACAAAAAGAGACAGAGAGACAACTCCTCTGCTACAGTTTTCCTTTAGGTGCCCGTGAGACCTTTCCAAAAATTGACCATGTGTAATGCTATACATTAAACCTCAATAAATCTCCCCCTCAAAAGATAAAGCACAGACATCATTTTTAGTATATGTGCTGCTGAAATGAGCCCCAGACATGATTTTCAGATCATTAGTACAGTGAGGTAGAAAATAACAACAAAATTAGAAAACAAAACTCCCCTGCTGTATGGGGGTAGAGGGGCAGTGGGAGCAGCCTAGAAGTGCCAGAGGAAAAGTGTATAGCCTTAAATGCGCCACCTTAAATTCAATAAACAAGAATGAGAACACAGCACCTAACCCACAAAGTTAGAAAAGGATAACAAAATAAACTTAAGGAAAGCAGAAGGAAAAGGTAGCAAAGTAATTTGAAAGAATAATTTAATGATTTAGAAAATAGAATAACAGTAGATAATTAAGATCCAAAAAAGGTTTAAAAGACAACAGTAAGACAGATACATTGATGGCTCCAATAAGGAACACATTTAGAAGGCAAATATATACAGAATAGGAAATAATAAAGAGGAACTGACTCAGAGACAAGGTTAACCATTAAAACCATTTGCTTAACTCTATGAAGACAAATTTGAAAACCAGAATGTCTATAGAATTTTCTAATTCCAGAAGACAAAAAACATTCTAAATGTAATGATAATCCATGGAAAAATGGAGCAAGTCATCAAAGAATTATATCACCAAACGCACTAGGCCAAATGGTTTCACAGAAGAATTTTATCTGCTTTAAATACAAATAATTCCAATTTAAATTACTCTGTTCTAGAAATTGAAAAAAGGAAAAAAAACCCAATTATTTAAAGGAATCAGGAAATCCATTGAGACTAAATCTCAGTGAAAATTGAACATAAAAAGAAAATGCCAAATTAATTTCACTTATGAATATCAATTTTAAAATCCTAAATAAAATATTAGTAAACAGAAGTAGCAGCACTTAAAAGTAAAGTATATCCAAGTGGAATTTATTCTAGGAATGCAAGGATGGCTTAACATTAAAAAATCAATTAAATGATTCATCATATTGAAATGATTCATCTATGAGAAGGAAAGATCAATTCTTGATTTTTTTTAAATTAATTAATTAATTTATTTATGGCTGTGTTGGGTCTTCGTTTCTGTGCGAGGGCTTTCTCCAGTTGTGGCAAGTGGGGGCCACTCTTCATCGTGGTGCACGGGCCTCTCACTATCACGGCCTCTCTTGTCGCGTAGCACAGGCTCCAGACACGCAGGCTCAGTAATTGTGGCTCACGGGCCCAGCTGCTCCGCGGCATGTGGAATCTTCCGGGACCAGGGCTCGAACCCGTGTGCCCTGCATTGGCAGGTGGATTCTTAACCACTGCGCCACCAGGGAAGCCCTCAATTCTTGATTTAAAAAAAACTAAATAGAATAGAAATAGATGGATATTTTCTTTTATTATTATTATTTTATTATTATTTTTTAACGTATTTATTGGAGTATAATTGCTTTACAATGTTGTGTCAGTTTCTGCTGTATAACAAAGTGAATCAGCTATATGTATACATATATCCCCATATCTCCTCCCTCTTGCATCTCCCTCCTACCCTCCCTATCCCACCCCTCTAAGTGGTCACAAAGCACCAAGCTGGTCTCCCTGCACTATGCGGTTGCTTCCCACTAGCTATCTATTTTACATTTGGTAGTGTATATATGTCAATGCCACTCTCTCACTTCATCCCAGCTTATCCTCCCCACTCCCTGTGCCCTCAAGTCCATTCTGTACATTTACGTCTTTAGTCCTGTCCTGCCCCTGGGTTCATCAGAACGTTTTGTTGTTGTTGTTGTTTTAGATTCCATATATATGTGTTAGCATATGGTATTTGTTTTTCTCTTTCTGACTTACTTCACTCTGTATGACGGACTCTAGGTCCACCCACCTCACTACAAATAGTTCAATTTCATTTCTTTTTAAGTCTAAGTAATATTCCATTGTATATATGTGCCACATCTTCTTTATCCATTCATCTGTCGATGGACACTTAGGTTGCTTTCATGTCCTGGCTATTGTAAATAGTGCTGCAATGAACATTGTGATACATGTCCCTTTTTGAATTATGGTCTTCTCAGGGCATATGCCCAGTAGTGGGATTACTGGGTCGTCAGACCCAGTTCTATTTTTAGTTTTTTAAGGAACCTCCATACTGTTCTCCATAGTGGCTGTGTCAATTTACATTCTCACCAACAGTGCAAGAGGGTTCCCTTTTCTCCACACTCTCTCCAGCATTTATTGTTTGTGGGTTTTTTGATGATGGCCATTCTGCTGGGTGTGAGGTGATACCTCTTTGTAGTTTTGATTTGCATTTCTCTAATGGTTAGTGATGTTGAGTATCTTTTCATGTGTTTGTTGGCAATCTGTATATCTTCTTTGGAGAAATGTCTATTTAGGTCTTCTGCCCATTTTGGGATTGGGTTGTTTGTTTTTTTGATCTTGAACTGCATAAGCTGCTTGTATATTTTGGAGATTAATCCTTTGTCAGTTGCTTCGTTTGCAAATATTTTCTCCCATTCTGAGGGTTGTCTTTTTGTCTTGTTTATGGTTTCCTTTTTTGTGCAAAAGCTTTGAAGTTTCACTAGGTCCCATTTATTTATTTTTGTTTTTATTTCCATTTCTCTAGGAGGTGGGTCAAAACGGATCTTGCTGTGATATATGTCAGAGAGTGTTATGCCTATGTTTTCCTCTAAGAGTTTTATAGTGTCTGGTCTTACATTTAGGTCTTTAATCCATTTTGAGTTTATTGCTGTATATGGTGTTAGGGAGTGTTCTAATATCATTCTTTTACATGTAGCTGTCCAGTTTTCTCAGCACCACTAATTGAAGAGGCTGTCTTTCTCCATTGTATACTCTTGCCTCCTTTATCAAAAATAAGGTGACCATATGTACGTGGGTTTATTTCTGGGCTTTCTATACTGTTCCATTGAGCTATATTTCTGTTTTTGTGCCAGTACCATACTGTCTTGATTATTGTAGCTTTGTAATATAGTCTCAAGTCCAGGAGGCTGATTCCTCCAGCTCCATTTTTCTTTCTCAAGATTGCTTTGGCTATTCGGGGTCTTTTGTGTTTCCATACAAATTGTGAATTTTTTTTTTCTAGTTCTGTGAAAAATGCCATTGGTATTTAGATAAGGATTGCACTGAATCTGTAGATTCCTTTGTGTAGTGTAGTCATTTTCACAATGTTGATTCTTCCAATCCAAGAACATGGTATATCTCTCCATCTGTTTGTATCCTCTTTAATTTCTTTCATCAGTGTCTTATAGTTTTCTGCATATAGGTCTTTTGTCTCCTTAGGTAGGTTTATTCCTAGCTATTTTATTCTTTTTGCTGCAGTGGTAAATGGGAGTGTTTCCTTAATTTCTCTTTCAGATTTTTCATCATTAATGGATTGGAATGCAAGAGATTTCTGTGCATTAATTTTGTATCCTGCTACTTTACCAAATTCATTGATTAGCTCTAGTAGTTTTCTGGTAGCATCTTTAGGATTCTCTATGTATAGTATCATGCCATCTGCAAACAGTGACAGTTTTATTTCTTCTTTTCCAATTTGGATTCCTTTTATTTCTTTTTCTTCTCTGATTGCTGTGGCTAAAATCTCCAAAACCATGTTGAATAATAGTGATGAGAGTGGGCAACCTTGTCTTGTTCCTGATCTTAGAGGAAATGGTTTCAGTTTTTCACCATTGAGAACGATGTTGGCTGTGGGTTTGTCATATATGGCCTTTATTATGTTGAGGTAAGTTCCCTCTATGCCTACTTTCTGGAGGGTTTTTATCATAAATGGGTGTTGAATTCTGTCAAAAGCTTTTTCTGCATCTATTGAGATGATCATGTTGTTTTTATCCTTCAATTTGTTAATGTGGTATATCACGTTGATTTGTGTATACTGAAGAATCCTTGCATTCTTGGAAAAAACCCCACTTGATCATGGTGTATGATCTTTTTAATGTGCTGTTAGATTACTATACTTTGCTAGTATTTTGTTGAGGAATTTTGCATCTATGTTCATCAGTGATATTGGCCTATAGTTTTCTTTTTTTGTGAAATCTTTGTCTGGTTTTGGTATCAGGGTGATGGTGGCCTCATAGAAAGAGTTTGGGAGTGTTCCTCCCTCTGCTATACTTTGGAAGAGTTTGAGAAGGATAGGTGTTAGCTCTTCTCCAAATGTTTGATAGAATTCACCTGTGAAGCCATCTGGTCCTGGGCTTTTGTTTGTTGGAAGATTTTTAATCACAGTTTCAATTTCAGTGCTTGTGATTGGTCTGTTTATATTTTCTATTTCTTCCTGGTTCAGTCTCAGAAGGTTGTGCTTTTCTAAGAATTTGTCCATTTCTTCCAGGTTGTCCATTTTATTGGCATATAGTTGCTTGTAGTAATCTCTCATGATCTTTTGTATTTCTGCAGTGTCAGTTGTTACTTCTCCTTTTTCATTTCTAATTCTGTTGATTTGAGCCTTTTCCCTTTCTTTCTTGGTGAGTCTGGCTAATTTTGTTTATCTTCCCAAAGAACCAGCTTTTAGATTTATTGATCTTTGCTATTATTTCCTTCATTTCTTTTTCATTTATTTCTGATCTGATTTTTATGATTTCTTTCCTTTGGCTAACTTTGGGGTTTTTTTTTTTTAAAAATAATTATTTATTTATTTTTGGCTGCATTGTGTCTTCATTGCGGTGGCTTCTTTTTGTTGAGGAGCACGGGCTCTAGGCGTGCGGGCTCAGTAGCTGTGTCTCGCAGGCTCTAGAGCGCAGGCTCAGTAATTGTGGTGCATGGGCTTAGTTGCTCCCGCAGCATGTGGGATCTTCCCGGACCAGGGCTCGAACCCGTGTCCCCTGCATTGGCAGGCGGATTCTTAACCACTGAGCCACCAGGGAAGCCCTGGGGTTTTTTTTTTTTGTTCTTCTTTCTCTAATTGCTTTAGGTGTAAGGTTAGGTTGTTTATTTGAGATTTTTATTGTTTCTTGAGGTAGGATTGTATTGCTATAAACTTCCCTCTTAGAACTGCTTTTGCTGCATCCCATAGGTTTTGGGTCATCGTGTTTTCATTGTCATTTGTCTCTAGGTATTTTTTGATCTCCTCTTTGATTTCTTCAGTGATCTCTTGGTTATTTAGTAGTGTATTGTTTAGCCACCATGTGTTTGTATTTTTTGCAGTTTTTTTCCTGTAATTGATACCAAATCTCATAGCGTTGTGGTCAGAAAAGTTACGTGATATGATTTCAATTTTCTTAAATTTACCAAGGCTTGATTTGTGACCCAAGATATGATCTATCCTGGAGAATGTTCCATGAGCACTTGAGAAGAAAGTGTATTCTGTTGATTTTGGATGGAATGTCCTATAACTATCAATTAAGTCCATCTTGTTTAAAGTATCATTTAAAGCTTGTGTTTCCTTATTTATTTTCATTTTGGATGATCTGTCCATTGGTGAAAGTGGGGATGTTGAAGTTCCCCTACTATTATTGTGTTACTGTCAATTTCCCCTTTTATGGCTGTTAACATTTGCCTTATGTATTGAGGTGCTCCTATTTTGGGTGAATAAATATTTACAATTGTTATATCTTCTTCTTGGATTGATCCCTTGATCATTATGTAGTGTCCTTCTTTGGGTCTTGTAATAGTCTTTATTTTAAAGTCTATTTTGTCTGTTATGAGAATTGCTACTCCAGCTTTCTTTTGATTTCCATTTGCATGGAATATCTTTTTCCATCCCCTCACTTTCAGTCTGTATGTGTCCCTAGGTCTGAAGTGGGTCTCTTGTAGACAGCATGTATACAGGTCTTGTTGTTGTATCCATTCAGCCAGTCTATGTCTTTTGGTTGGAGCATTTAATCCATTTACATTTAAAGTAATTATTGATATGTATGCTCCTATTTCCATTTTCTTAATTGTTTTGGGTTTGTTTTTGTAGGTCTTTTCTTTCTCTTGTGTTTCCTGCCTAGAGAAGTTCCTTTAGCATTTGTTATAAAGCTGGTTTGGTGGTGCTGAATTCTCTTAGCTTTTGCTTGTCTGTAAAGGTTTTAACTTTTCCATTGAATCTGAATGAGATCCTTGATTGATAGAGTAATCTTGGTTGTAGGTTTTGCCCTTTTATCACTTTAAATATGTCCTGCCACTCCCTTCTGCTTGCAGAGTTTCTGCTAAAAGATCAGCTGTTAACCTTATGGGGATTCCCTTGTATGTTATTTGTTGCTTTTCCCTTGCTGTTTTTAGTATTTTTTCTTTGTATTTAATTTTTGATAGTTTGATTAATATGTGTCTTGGCGTGTTTCTCCTTGGATTTATGCGGTATGGGACTCTCTGCACTTCCTGGAATTGATTAACTATTTCCTTTCCCATATTAGGGAAGTTTTCAACAATAATCTCTTCAAATATTTTCTCAGTTCCTTTATTTTTCTCTGCTTCTTCTGGGACCCCCATAATTCAAATGTTGGTGCATTTAATGTTGTCCCAGAGGTCTCTGAGACCGTCCTCAATTCTTTCATTCTTTTTTCTTTATTCTGCTCTGCAGTAGTTATTTCCACTATTTTATCTTCCAGGATATTATCCATTTTTCTGCCTCAGTTATTCTGCTATTGATTCCTTCTAGAGAATTTTTAATTTCATTTATTGTGTTGTTCATCATTGTTTGTTTGCTCTTTCATTCTTCTAGGTCCTTGTTAAGCATTTCTTGTATTTTCTCCATTCTATTTCCAAGATTTTGGATAAGCTTTACTATCATTACTCTGAATTCTTTTTCAGGTAGACTGCTTATTTCCTCTTCATTTGTTTGGTCTGCGGTGGGTTTTTACTTTGCTCCTTCATCTGCTGTGTATTTCGCTGTCTTCTCATTCTGCTTAACTTACTGTGTTTGGGGTCTCCTTTTCACAGGCTGCAGGTTCGTAGTTCCCATTGTTTTTGGTGTCTGCCCCCAGTGGGTAAGGTTGGTTCAGTGGGTTGTGTAGGCTTCCTGGTGGAGGGGACTGGTGCCTGTGTTTTGGTGGATGAGGCTGGATCTTGTCTTTCTGGTGGGCAGGACCACGTCCAGTGGTGTGTTTTGGGGTGTCTGTGAACTTATTATGATTTTAGGCAGCCTCTCTGCTAATGGGTGGGGTTGCGTTCCTGTCTTGCTAGTTGTTTGGCATGGGGTGTCCAGCACTGTAGCTTCCTGGTGGTTGAGTGGAGCTGGGTCTTAGCGTTGAGATGGAGATCTCTGGGAGAGCTCTCATCAATTGATATTACATGGGGCTGGGAGGCCTCTGGTGGTCCAATGTCCTGAACTTGGCTCTCCCACCTCAGAGGCTCAGGCCTGACACAAGGCCGGACCACCAAGACACTGTCAGCCACACAGCCAGGTACATGGGGAGTTTCTTGCCTTTTGGGAAGTCTGAGGTCTTCTGCCAGTGTCCAGTACGTGTTCTGTAGGAGTTGTTCCACATGCAGATGTATTTTTGATGTATTTGTGGGGAGGAAGGTGATCTCCATGTCTTACTCCTTCACCGTATTGAAGGTCCTCTGGATATTTTCTTAAGATGAAAAAAATCTATCTCTGCATCATAAATAATGGGAAAATGCTGGAAGATTTCCTATTAAAGTCAGGAACAGGAGAAGAGGTCCCACTTTCAGCACTATTATTTAATATTGTACTGGAGGCAGCAGTCAATGAAATTAGATAAGAGGAAGAAGTTAGAAGTATGAAAAAATTGTAAAAGGGTAAGTAAAATTACAATTCTCAGATGATATTATTATATATCTGGAAAACCTAGAAAGATACATTTTGGAACTACTCCCAAGAATAAGAAAATTCAATAATGTAGTGGTGTACAAGATAAATATACAGAAATCATTAACATATATATATGTATATATATATATACACATATATACACATACAGAACCACATGGATGGATGGACAGAGAGATACAACTAGTTGGAGAATATAACTTAAGACACAAGCTTATTTACAATATCAACAAAAAGATACAATACCTAGTAATAAATTTAACAAGAAATGCTCAAGGCATACATGAAAGAAACAAGAAAAATTTTTTAACACCCCCAAAAGATACTGAAAGAATCTTGAACAAATTGGAAGTCTGTCTATATTTTTGAATGGGAAGACTTGACCTCATAAACATTTCATTTCTCCTAAGTTAATTTTTTTCTAAGTTAACATATAAGCTTAACATGATCCCAATAAAAATGCCAACAGTTCTTTTGGGGGGAAAATGGGGGGACTGGTAACTAGACAAGGTGTTTATAAAACTCATGTGGGAAAATAAACAAGCATAATCTTTCTGCAATTTGTTCCTTTTTACTCAAAATTATGTTTCTTAAAAAATGTATCCATGTTGATACATATAGTTATACATCATTCATTCTAAATGTTGCATAATACTTTTCTGTTGCAGGAAGACACTGTAATTTATTAGTTTTCCTGTTGATGGATATTCAGTTTGTTTCCTGGGTTGTGGCATGTCCGTAATGGCTCAGATCATCCTCTGTGTTTGTGTGTGTCTGTGTGTGTGTGTGTGTGAGAGAGAGAGAGAGAGAGAGAGAGAGAGAGAGAGAGAGAGAGAGAGAGAGAGGCAGCTTGGGGCTTCGGGCTCCTGCACCACCTAGGGAATATAAATTCAGACCTATCCGTGACAGTCACCTGGGATTTTGAATTCTTGCAGACAACTTGACATTTTTTTCCATCCATAGCCCTAGCAATTTGCCTGATGCTTCCTTGGGCTGATGGAAAAAGTTTTTCTTGACCCTTTGTGAGAGCTTTATGCTCTCCACCTGCACAGACTGGAGGCCACGGTATTGCCCTGTGAGTATTAAAATCCAGCCCCCAAGTCATTAGGTTCAAGACCCCTGTGGGCCACCATAGTATCAGTTTCTGCTTCCAGCTTCGGCTTTGAGGTCCCTTGTTTTATCTGACTTCTGGGAATTCCAATTCTTTCTTTTAAGCTTGACTAGCATTTGTAATCTTGATCTTGTGCTTTGGTTAGCATTTCTATGTGGCTTGGGAGGTAGGAGGCCCTTTTGTGTCAGCTCTGTTCACTGCATTGCTGGAAGTCCAGGGCCCACAGTGGGACCCCAGGACGTGGCATCTTGTCTGGTTGCTGCTGTCAGTGAGTTCTTTTCGTGTTCTGCTTCTGGCTCCTGGGCTCTTGCTCTGTCAGCCCTGGATGCCTTTATCCAGGTCATAGAAGGATGGAATCTGTGAAAGTGCTGTGCACAGCACCCAGCACAGAGGCTGCCCCCAAAAAGTGTGTGCTGATTTAGGACATGAAAAACAGACATTAAGAGAAGTGTTTAAATTGTTCCGCAGGTTGGCACTAACCCTTTAATCAATATGAACGGCGGATTATTTTCAAACCTATGGGATTACATTACCAACCAGACACCTGTGTAGCATCAGCCTTGGGCATCTAGAACCTCTGTGTTGGGGGATGGGGGGATGGAGGGTGTGGAAACAGGGGAGAAAATCTGAACAAGGCCTGTCCAAGGGTGGGGAAATTAACTCCCTTCTGGACATGCCCTACAGGAATCATAACACACAGGCCAGAGGGAAAGCAGGTTTGGTGTGACCAGCAGAGCCTTCTAAGAGCTCTTATTTGGGGTTTGGCCCATGGCCAGTTAGGTTTCTGGGCCAGAGTCTTTCCTATCATAAAAGAGTTTGCAGAGCAAGGTTTAGGGTGATCTATGTAAGTGGAGAAGAACCTGTAGAGATTGGGAAGAGTCCAGCAGGCAGAAACTCGAGACGGGGCTCCATCCCAGGGACCTGGAGGGAAAGGGCAGCTCAGTGGGCCCCTGGGAGCCTGCCACAGGCCACGCTGAGAACCACACAACTCCTTGCATCTTCTATCCACTGGTGGGAGGGGTGGGTGGGGCTCCTGGTACCCAGCCAGGCAGTTCCCCAGGGCCTACCAGTGGGAGGGATCAGGGCAAAACGTGTGAGTGATGCCGGTGGGAAGTGCTGATGTATTTGGACAATGTCACTAGCTCAGGACTCAGGGGAGCAGGAGATTCCATAAAGTGCTGGATCATCTTCAGGAGGTTGGGTTGAATTATCAGTTACAGAACAGTGTTCATTCTCTTCTATTCAGTAGAGGACTACTTTCTGACAAGGCTGGAGCAGAGATCCAGCAAAGGTGTCAGTCTTTGTCAGAAGAGTCAGTCTTGGAGGACGAAAGACATTTAGAGGATTCAGGGGATGCTTTAGGCAGTTTGTCAAAAGTCATCCTAATATTAACTGCCAAACTTCCCACAGGTTTGATCCAAGGGTATCTGGCCTCCTGATCGAAAGGGGCAGCCAAGAGCAGCTCAGGACACAGAGGGCAGAAAGGGATCACTGGTCCATGAACCCAGGTGCGGAAAGATGGGGAAGCATGTAAGCAGACATCTGGACAGAGTGGAACTGAGGAGGCAACACACCAAGTGCCTTTGGGGACTCTAAGATTGCCTTCCTTCTACACAGTGATGCCACCTTGGAAGGCCTGGGGGTGATGCTGTGTCAGGAGGGTGCTAAGAAAAGAGACCCATGGTCTTTACTGCTAGTGGCCTATCCCATAACACAGAGGAGGAGACAAGGGCTCCCTGTGATTCCTGGAACCTCGAGAATCCCCCTTCCCACTCCAGGGGAAGCTACCCAATCCCCAAGTTGGGCAATTTCCACAAGGCCCCTCCTCTATCTTTTCTTTTCTTTTCCTTTTTTGGATAATCTGGAACAGTGGTTCTCAACCGGGGGCAGTTTTGTCCCCCCAGGGGACATTTGGCAATGTCTGGAGACATTTAGTTGTCACACTAGTGGGGGTGGGAGGGGTGGGTAGTGCATCTATGGGCCAGGGATCCTGCTAAACATCCTACAAGGCACAGGAGACCCCCCAGACAACAAAGAACTATCTATCCTAAAATGTCAACAGTGCTGAGGTTGAAAAACCGCGATCTAGAATCATCTTCTCACCGAGTTTTTTTTTTTTTTTCCAAAGGCAAGTGCCAAGCTCCGGGCTACTTTTGCTTTCAGCCCAGCCAATGCCATGTCTCCAAGGCAAGACGTCCTAGGTATTTTCTTAGAATTGGTGAGGAAAAATTACAGGGAATAAAATACTCATAGTTCTCTGATTCTCCTACATCAGGAAAACAAAATGTAAATGAAGTTTTCAGTCCATTATTCTGCCACAAATTCAACCTGCCAAGCTCTGAGATGCCTGAGGACTTCCAACTCCAAAATTTCACTTTTCTTCCTTTTTTCTTCCCACTTTCAGCTTCATGCATCCGAGTGGGGATGCAAGTCCAAAGTGTGGAAGTGGATGAGATCACTCACAGAGCATTCTCCCTGCCGAGAGGGGGAGTAGAATAGCAAGGACAGGACACCAAGGAATGCAAACAGAGAGTGAGGGGCAAAAGAGAGGCAGGAGAGGATGACATTCCATCGGGGAGAAGGGCAAGGAGCCGTGAGGGGGTCAGGAGGAGGATATCATTCAAACGTATCACATATTTTAAAGCACTGAGTCTGTGCCCGGCACCGTGCTGGAATTCAGAGATGCCGGTGTGAGTTGAGGAAACGAGAGATCTGTTCATTCCCTCATTCATCCATTCCAGCTATTTATCGAGTGTCTATTATGTGTCAGATACTGTTCTGGATACTGGGGTCAGTAATCATCAAACCAGTGCCCCAGCTTGCGTGAAGGAGACACAGGGAAAAAAGGTGAAGAAATGTTGCCAAAGAGGTTAATCGGGATGAGCGTTGCAAAGAGGCTATTCAATCTGCCTTCCATGTGGGACCACAGAGAGCCGTTCTGGGGAATGCATGCCTGCCAAACCTGGTGGCAGATGGCCCAGCTCAGGGGCCCAGGGCAGAGATAGGGGGAAGCCTGGCACGTAGTAGTCCTCACCAAACGTTGGACCAACCAGCCAGTTTCTGGGTCACTGCCTAGAAATAGTCCCAATCTCCTTCCCCAGTGATTTATTGAAGCTGCTCTTACTGCCTCTGTGCTTTTTCTGAAAAGTTTTGTGGAAAGCAGGAAAGAAAAAGTGCCGGAGTCCTAGATTCAGAAAGGGGGAAGGAGGTATTTATTATTCCTTTAGTATAAGACAAGGCACAGCACCAGGAAAGGAATAATCAAAGTTGACAGCTCAGAGGAGATGACAGGAAATGGTTTGGAGGAGTCTCCTTTGGTCACGAATGCTAAGAGAATTTGTGCCAAACCAGGGAGTTAACTGTGAGAGATTTTGCCTCAAAAACATGTCTAATTTCATTTTTTAAACCCTGCTAGTAGAGGTGAAGCGGGCTTGTATTTGTGGATTATACCACCCCGGGAGGGCTTCATAATAGACATAAAAATAAATGAGTTATGACAGTCACTTCCTGAAGTCGGCAATGCTTGTTCTCACTGGAGATCCAGTGGCCATCAGAGTTGCACTGAAAGAAGTTTCTGAAAGCCTTTACGTGGGTGTATTTTAGGGCCTGGAATCAGAGACTGTGGTAGAAAGTCCATGGTGATGCTAAGACCTCCAAATACGATGAGAGCAAGAGTTGTTCCTTAAGGGCTTGTTTGGAGGAAAAAAAAAAAAAAGTGGATCTGGATTCCAAACCCTGATGAGACTTGACGGTCACACCAAATCTGGAGCTAGGAGACCTGTGTCTGTTCCCATGTGACCACACTTGACCTCTCAGAGCTTCTGCAAAACCAGGGGATTGGACCCATGATCTGTGAGGATCTGATCTTGTTTGTGCCTGTCCAGCACCCATTGTCCATTTGTCTGGTAACGGTGTGTCCGTTCCCTCGGGCCACCCCATCGCCCGTCACGGACACTGTTCGTGAGCTTGGCAGTCAGTTCTCCTCACCTCCCCTGACCGAGGGGGCTCATCTCTGCTCCCCCTCTTCTCTGAAGCCTGGTTCTCCACCCTTTCCTTCAATCCTGTACACGATCCCATTCCTTTCATTGAATTTTCTTTTTGCTTCCATTAGCAAGCATTGTTTCTGTTGCTTGCAACTGATGCATCCTAATGTTACATGGCCCTTTGAACTTTGAAATTTGGGAGGAGTAATTCCACCTCACAGTGTTGTTATAGAGATGAAATGAAACAATGTGCATGAAGCCCCTGGCCCAGTGCCTGGCAGGGCAGGTGCCCAGTCAAGGTGAATTCCCTCTCCTTGCATGTCTCCATGCCTTGTTCATTGGACATGCCATTGGTGGAGGATTTTCTCCACCATATCATTTCATGAGAAGCTTTTGTAGGAATTAAACTGAGCAAGAGTTATCGTGGAGAATAAATGAGATCATTCATTTCTTCATTTGGCAAATATTTAATGAGCACCTAATAAGTGCCAGGCCTTTCTAGGCACTGGAAATGCAGCAGTGAGACCAAGGTCCTGATCACAAGGAGTTTACATTGTAGTAGGAGAGGCAGGTAATAAACAAGTAGACAGATATTAGGTTTAAATGGGGTAGTCAGGGAATGTGACTCTCTGGGGATGACAGATGGGCAGAAATGATTGAAGCGAGGGAGGGAGACTTGCCCATATCTAGGGGAGGAGCTTTCCAGGCAAGAGGGACAAGTGCAAAGCTTTCCAGGCAAGAGCAAGTGCAAAGGCCCTGAGTTCGGGTGTGGCTGGATCACAGGAAGCAGGGAGGAGAATAGTGGAAAAGGAGGCCAGAGAAGTAGCAAGACTCTACAGCATCCCTGCCAAGTGGTCATTCCTGTCTTCACTTGCACACCTCAAGGGATGGGGAGCTTACTTCCACCCATATTAGGACAGGCTTGACTTTCAGTGTTTCTTCTTTACTGTGAACTTCCAACCATCAGCCCTATTTTGCCTCTTGAAGCCCCACAGAACCCATCTGCCCTTGTCTCTCTTGGCCAACTCCTTGGAGATCTGAAGATCTTAATCTTATTCCCTTGAGATGTTCCTCACAGGATATCATTTGGAGTCTCTTTGGAATTCATCAGGACACTTCCACCCTTGTTCTAGGCACAATACCTCTCTTAATTCTGCCTGAGATGACTTTGGTGTTTATGGCAGCCTGTTGCACACCTGTCGGTGCCCATCACACCAGGCTTTTCTTTTATGGAAGACGCTGTTCTCCCTTTGGCTCCTCTCCTATGCTGAGGTCACTGGTTTGAAATACAGGTGCAGGACATGACATTTACTCTGTTAAATGTCCTCTTGTTGGATTAAGCCCACAGATCCAACAAGTAAGAACTTTTGAGATCCTGATTCCGTCACCCAACAGATTTACTCTTTTTTTACTTGTGTCACTCACAAGTCTCACCCCAAGCCCTTTGTGCAGGGTTCTGGCGAGGTACTGCAGATGCAGAGATTCCCTTGGGGAACCTACAACTGAGTTTGGTGGAGGATGTGAAAACAGGTAATTACAGCTCAGTGTGTACGTTCTGTGGGAACTGGTAAGGGTGGGAGTTGGGAAATGCCAGTGGAGGTTACATGGAGCAAGTACTTGTCAGGAGTCCAACTGGGAGGAAAGGCATTCCAGGAAGAAGGCACAGCAAATGCAAGGTCAAGGAGACAGGAAAATTAATGCTGTGTTCACAGAACCCTGTGGCATGGGGCGTCTAATGCACATAGCTGAGTACACAGAAGCTCCGTCTGGCTGGAACAAGTAGGTAAACAGAGCCTCCATGTCTTGAGTGTTTCCCAAGGGCCAGCGGAATCCAGGGGATGCTAAAGTTTTCAGTGTAAACACACCCCGTGGGATTTCTGCAGGGCCTCTTGTGGGCACACAGTACTCATTTAGCAGGGCCACCCTGTGAGACCACCACAGATCAGGTGTTCCTCTCCGTGGGTGGTTCCCCTGTGAGTCCCAGCAAGGTCAGGACTGGCTTGACCCCTGGGCTGGTGGGAGCTGGTCGGGACCACTCAGTTCTCACCCAACACCCTCCATGGTCTTGATCCAGACTTTCCCCAGTCCTTGCACCCTCCCTGTGGTGCTAGGCCAGTCCCTGTAAGATCCTTGAAATTCTGGGGGCCCAGAATGACTTATGTTCTGAATTTAGCACCTTAGCCCAGCAGCATTCTGTCTTGCAAAACTACCACTCTGCCAGCTTCACATGAAGGGCCCATTTAATATGCAGCTGAGAAACAGCCCTACAAAGCAAGGAAGATAAGGTGGGAATGTTGAATATTCATTTTTGTGGTTAGAGGGTGTTTTTCCTGGATTCTGTTATTCAAATTAGCATGGATCGTAACTTCCATTTCAACAACAAATGCTTAAAGGAACACAACAGGATAATCCCCGGTGTGTTCTCCTGAGATCTCCTCCAGAGTGACCTGCACCCTCAGAAGACTCCACCTTGAAGGCAGGGACCCTGGCTGATCACTTCTTGCAGCCTCACGAGCCTAACACGGCCGATGGGAGGAGGATGGATGGTCTCTAAGCTGGTCTCTGGTCCTGGGGTCAGTGCTCAGAGTCCCAAGATCTGCCAGTTGATCTATAGCCTTTGACAGGGCGATGGGCAGCCTGACCCCCAACTCAGCTTAGGAAGCAACTGGGCAGGGAGGTCAGCTGAAGATATCTGGGAACCGCTGCCCCTCAATCCCAGCGAAACTGGTGAAGCCCATTCTACTAGACCCAGAAACTGAGTCTGAGACCAGATAGCACTGATCAGCGGTGAAAAGGTGAGCAGCAGTTTGCATTTCTATTATGATAAAATAGTTTTGCATCCATCTGTGTCTTTCCATCTCCCCTGACACCTCTTTGTTTAAGCCTGGATAGACACTCACCTCCTAACAACTTCCTGCTTTCACCCTCGCTCCTCTCCAATCGCTACCTGGTATGGTAGCCAGAGTGATTTTTTTTTTTTTTTTTAGAAATTCGCGTTCTTTTATTTATTTATTTATTTATTTATTTATGACTGTGTTGGGTCTTCGTTTCTGTGCGAGGGCTTTCTCTAGTTGTGGCAAGTGGGGACCACTCTTCATCGCGGTGCGCAGGCCTCTCACCATCGCGGCCTCTCTTGTTGCGGAGCACAGGCTCCAGACGCGCAGGCTCAGCAATTGTGGCTCACGGGCCCAGTTGCTCCGTGGCATGTGGGATCTTCCCAGACCAGGGCTCGAACCCGTGTCCCCTGCATTGGCAGGCAGATTCTCAACCACTGCGCCACCAGGGAAGCCCCCAGAGTGATTTTTGAGAGTGTAAATTGGATCATGTCACCTCTGCTCTTCTGCTTAAAAGCTTTCTGTGACTTCTGATTGAGCTTAGGATAAAATCCATGGCTTACACGGCCCTGCGGCATCAGGCTTCTGCCTGCCTCTCTGAACCCCTCTTTTTCCACTGTCCTCCCCATTCCCTGTGCTTCTGCTACCAAGTCCTAGAATGTGCCAAATTCTTTTCTGCCTCAGGGCCTTTGCACTGGCTGTCTTCCCTCTTGGGACACGATTCCCAGCTCCTGTCCAGGTTAGCTCCATCTCATCTTCCAGTTTCAATATCACGTCCTCTGAGAGGCTTTCCCAGATCTCCTCTCAGAGCCGGTTTCCCGATATGAGTCTATTACAGCACTCTCTTCATTTTCTTTCTAACTTTCCTAGTCACAGTCTAGGAGTTGTTTACTTGTTATCTGTCTCCCTATGAAAAGGCAAATTCCTCTAAGGCAGGGATCCTCTTTGTCTTAGTCATCACTGCATCCTCAAGACCCAGCACAGTGCTCGGTAAATACTGACCAAATGAATTTACTGAGTGCCAACTACGTGCCAGGCTCCTCATGCACTTTTTCATTTAATCTTTACAGTCATGTCGTGGAGTTGGTCTACATTCCCTATCACAGAGAACTAAAGCAACTCTCACAACATCACACGGTGGCAGAACAAGACATTGAACCCAAATCCACCTGACCCCACTGTTCACTTCTTTCCACAGTTGCCTCTGCACCCAAAGACCCAAGTACTGGTTTTGCTACTTACCACCTATGGGACATAGGGTAAGGCCCTAGCTCTTTGAATTTCCTTTCCCTCATTGGTAAAATGTGGGCATTAATAAAATATGCCTCTATAGTTTAGCTTGGACTCTGAAGCCAAATTATCAAGGTTCACCAACCAGCTACAATCTCTGTGACCCTGAATGAGTAACTCAACTGCTCTGTGCCTAATTTTTTTTTTTTTTTTTCCGCACCTTGGGGCCTGTGGGATCTTTTTCCAGGCCAGGGATCGAACCCGGGCCTTCGGCAGTGAGAGCCTGGAGTCCTAACCACTGCCCCACCGTGGAATTCCCCTGAATTTTATAGTCTGTAAAATGGGCATAAGTGGAGATGTTGAGAGGACCACACCAGCAAATGTAGGTAAAGTTTTTAGAACGATGCCAGGCACTCACACAGTTGTCAAAGGGTTAGCTACGATTATCATCAGCGTCATTAGTTAGCATTTATGAACCTTATTGCTTTCCAAACCACTTCCCATTTTGGCCTCACAAAAACCCTTTGCGGTAACCAGGAAAAGCTTTATTTTCCTATTTTATAGGCGAGAAAACTGAAGATCAGGAGGTCTTAGTCTCCCACCCGGCAGGCGGAAGCGCAGGACCCAGAGCCAAGCCCAGCATCCTTTCCTCCGCGCCTCTGCGACTTTTCCTCTGACTTCATCCCGGTGCCCGTGCTCCCCCCTTCTGCCCCACCTGCCTTGCTTCTGCTGATCTGTCTTTTGCTCCATTAGGCAGGGCCACGGCCCCGGCCCTCGCAGGCCTCGGTGCCCTTGGCTCACTCTGGCTGCCCCGCGCCTGCCCGCCCCCGCCCGGGAGGTGACTGCAAAGTGAATTAGCGCGCAGCCCAGGGCGCAGGGGCGCCGAGGTGCCCGGCAGCACCGCGGCGCAGCACTTCCCGGCCTGCTATTTGCACAAAGTGCTCTCAGGGCCTCTTTACATTTGCACTTGCCGGTGGAGTTAGCGTTTCCGCCGAGCGGACTTCTCCAAAGGGCGCTCGCATCCTGTTTGTGAGGAACCGAGGCTGTTACTAACTCTCTCTCTCTCCCCGGCTTCTGGTTTCTCTGGTCCAGGCTGGCTCTCACCGCCTCCCTCCTCCTCTCCGGCTCTCTCTCCATCCCGATCCTCCCTCCCTCTAGGTTCTTTGCATCTGTCTTCCTCCAATTCACTCCATCTCTTTAGTCCCTTTATCTCCGTCAGTTTCTGCCTCTCGCCACCCATCTCTCTCCCGAGTCCAGCTCTGCATCTCTTTCTCCCCATCTGTTTCTTCCCTCGAATCTTGCTCTCTTCCTCTCCACTAGGTCTTCTCCTACCCCTCCCCACCTCGGTTTTCCCTCCCTGTCTCTCCCACCTCCTCTCCTTCAGCAGAAACGATAAGGATGCTGGTCTCAGCCCATGCCTCACATTCCCATGACTGACGCCTCCATGGTGGTTTGAACGTGATTCTTGGCCCCAGTGTACTTTCAGGTCCCTCAGAGGGTCCTTGGGGCCCTAGGAGAGGGGAAGGGCTCTTGGATCCCACCTGGACCAAGCCCCCATCATCCCTGTGGCTTTTGGGACAACCGGGGCAGGCTGAGCATTCCAATGGCGTTAGCTCTGGGCACGAGCCCAGTTTGCCTTTTGCTCTCCTCAGCTCCGCTGGGCTTCCTTCTCCCAGTCTCAGTGCTCCACCGCTGATCCAAAGCTGGCTGAAAATTCCTCCTGGAAAATTCTAGATCTTCCAGTCTCTGTCAGCAGGTGGAAACTCTAAGCCAGAGCCGCTCACTTGATCTGCCAAGAAATACCATCCCCGCCCACCCTCAGAGTAGCCAGGTGGTCCTGGAACATCTGGAATTCGTGAGCTGGTGGTTTCTGTCAGGGAGCAGTCTGGGCTGGGGTTCCTTGGAGGGGTTTGAGGCATGGGACCCTGAGGTTCCTGCAAGTGGCAGGCAGGCTGGGATGGGCTGGGTGTGGTCAAGGAGGCGCTCTCCAGCTGGACATCTACTATATCCATCGATTTGGGAGTAGCCCCCTGTCCATGGTGGACAAGGGGTCCTGTGGGGTAGCTGGAGTTCATGTTCCAGGTGCCCAGGGTGTCTCCAGCCCAGGGTGCGGTCAAGGTGGGGTCAGAGGGGTGGTGAAGCCCCATTGGTGACCCTGGTTCTCTGTTTCAAATGTATCTGGATATTTCTGTCCTCCCTTGACTGCTTTGTCCTTCTAGAGGCATCCCCACTCTCTGCAACCTGACTGCTCTCACAGTGCATGGCTGGTCTGCAGAATAGAGCTGCATCAGTTTGAAATGCTTGGTGTGAAAAAGTTCAACTAGATCCTGCACCCGTTTGCTTGAGCACAAGAAATTCCAACATTACTTTTGTCAATAAAGAAAAGACCTATTTGATTCTGTAAATATAATTTCAGTCGCTGTGTTGAATACTTGTTTAAAGTGGTTTTAAATATTTCATCACTCACATGTGAGAACAAACTTTCTTGTTGATGGTAACTGTCAAGAATTTGAAAAGATCCTCATTAAAAGTCTTGATTATTTGTGCGGAGTCATTTGATCAATTGTGTGTAATCATTTCCAGTTTTATACATGATATTGAAAAAATTTGTTTCTGGGAGCAAACTCAGATTTCTCATTAAGACATTTGAAAGGATTTAATTTGGAAATTATATACAAACTCAATACTTACTATCTTCCTTAGTACTTTGTATTTTATTTTTTCTTATCATAATTATATTTTATAAAGAAAATGTAGTTCATTTTAGATGCCTCCCAATTCTGCATGAGATTTGCAGAGGAGCAGAGAATTGGACTTCTGTTGGGATAGTGGCAGCAAATGGGGTATTTCTGAGGACCCTGTGGCATCGAGGTCAGAGGGTTTTTTCTGGGACAGGAAGTCGTTTCTGGTCGTGAGCAACCTCAGCTTGGGGGGCCATCTCTGTTCTTCTCCTTCCCAGAATACAGCCCAAGAGAATGGATTCCCTGATTCTGCTCCAAGAATCTGGATTCCCACCCCAGTTCCAGACGCTGCCTGCGTCTCCGGCAGAAACGCACCTGCCTTCCGCCCGCGCTGCTGCTGCAAGACAGTGGTTGACACGGGACCGTGGCAGACACACCCCCTCACGCAGGGTTTTCTCCTGGGAGGACCTTCCTTGGAGCCCTCCTGAGCATTGCAGACTCCAGGCAGGAAATTCCTGTCCCCAAAACCTGCTTTCCTGGGGATCGAACCGCTCTGAGGCACAAAGAAACGTGGGTGCCTTGTCACCCCAGACGCCCGGTCTGATCCGTTAGCCAGGGAATTTTTATGCACGGGGATGGGGGCGGTGGGTGCTAGCTGCTTGACCTTGACCTCGACCTCCTTCTCTCTAGGCCCCAGTTTATTCGTCTGTTACTAGGAGGTGTTAATACTTGCCTTGTAGGACTGTAAGGAGAAAATGAGGAAGTGTCTGCAAAATTGCTTTGTAAAGTGCTGTATACATGGAAGGGTTTTCATCATTGCTGTCAACAAAAGCAGTACCACTATGACTCCTACTGAAGCAGGATGGTCATAACAAACTCCTTAGGAGCAGTTCTACAGTTAGAAGCTTCTCTGGGGTTCCAGTGGCAATGGTTGGGTGGTAGTGGGACTTGGCCGGCAGGGGATGACTTCTGCCCCAAGATTCAGCTCAAATTAGTCTCTGGTAACACACTACAGCCCAGTTCTTTCATTCACTAAGCAAACATTGATTATTTATTTTTAAATAGCTTTTCTCTTTTTTCCCATTCTGAAAGTAATACATGCTTATTCTAGAACATTTAGAAAGACAGATATGCTGAAAGAAGAAAATAAGTTACCCCAAATCTGCCTGAATGAATGTCTTGGGCACACATACATCTCCCTACACTCTTGCAAATACATTTTTAGGAAAATGTTATATTATATAATCCTTGCTGTCTTGTGATTGGCTTGAAAAAAAATCTGATAATGGTTTGTGAACATTTACTAGGTCATAAACTATCTTTCTACAGCGTCATGAAGATTACTGGCTAGTTGTCCATAACATTAAACATTCAGTGGTGCCTACTGTGTGCAAAGCCCTGAGTGAGCTCCTTGCTGGGAGAGAGGGATGAGTAGAGCCATTCTTGTCTGCCCTCTGGGAACTCATCATCCTGCAGAGGAAACCAGATCACCCCAGGGAGACAGGACCTGCTGAAATGCAAGACAGGAGGTATTTAACTCTGCAGGAGGGAGAGGACATTTCCAAAAGAGGGAGCAGGGAAAGTATCCTGCAGGAGAGGACTGGCCTAGAAGGGTGATCTGTATTTAGACATGTGAAAATGTGAAGGAATTCTGGGTGGCAAGAAGAACATGAGTTATGGGAGTGTGCGAACTCACGCATCTTCAGAAAAATGATAAAATCACACGTTCTCTGTGCTTTTGTGGAAGCTCGTAAAGAAGGTGGGCTTTTGCATCAGGATTGGCAAGCCCAAACCTGTTATCCCACCAAAGGATGGGGAGCATTTACAGCAGGGTTATATCAGTGACCTTGAGCAAGTCATATAACCTCAAAAGGTTAAAGCAGGAAAACCTCTATGACCTCCTTCCAACTTTGCATTTAATAGATAGAGAATTGAGGCCCAGAACAGAAGGTGACTTACCTGAAATGACACAGGAACTGTTGGAATTGATACTAGGAGCTGGTGGACTACTTCAAGTTCAAGGTCCAGGTTGTTCACAAAAGTTCACCCAGTGCTTGGCACAGACTTGCACAGGAACCCCCCGGGACAGGTTCATTAAACTACACTGAGCTACCATGGTTCTGATAAACAGCCCAGCCTTCTAGCACTGTTTTGGGGAAGACCATGAGAGGGAATGAATATGCCATGCTTCCTAAGATGCACAATCAAGAGAAAAGTATTAATTCCTGCCCATCCCCCAACCCAGGAGGAGGGTTTCTATCTGAGCCAGGCTCTTTTGGTTAGAAGAAACAGAGATTCACTTAAACTGTCTCAAATAGGAGGGAGTTTATTGTAAAGATACG
Source organism: Balaenoptera acutorostrata (assembly GCF_949987535.1). Lineage (NCBI taxonomy): Eukaryota > Metazoa > Chordata > Mammalia > Artiodactyla > Balaenopteridae > Balaenoptera > Balaenoptera acutorostrata. The sequence goes on along the minus strand of NC_080064.1, from coordinate 31,533,465 downwards.
TAGAATTCTCTTGGAAATCCAAGGATGGGAACCATATGATAGTCAAGACTCCTGGGAATTGGAGCTGAGACCTGAAAATCTACTAGAGGCCAAAGCAGCTCTATCTCCTCCCTGGACACCAACACTTCAGGCTAAAGATCCACCCACCTAAGCATGCATCCAACCCATCCATCTACCCAGCCATCTACTCCATGATCCATCCAGCCATCCGTCATCTAATCAAATGTTGCATGAGCTTCTGCCCTCTGGCAAGCCTCTGCCGTGAGCTGTCACATACTATGGTGGAGACAGAAATGAACAAGCACAGTCCTTGCTCTCAAGGAGCTCATAGTCGAACAGAAAATTGCTGTCATATGTATTCATTCCCTCACCCTTCAGTAAGCGTTTCAGTGAGCTAGGATGGGACTGGCATTGGGGAGGCAGAGATGAATGAGGCGCCCACGTCTCTCTCTAAGAACTCACAGACCAGGGAGGGGGGCCCATGGATACAATCATAATCCAATCTGATTGGCGCTAAAAGAGAACTTGATGGACTGATTCGTTGATATTCTGCCTTATTCTGTGAGAGAGTTAAGATTTAAAGATATGTAGATTCAAGACTCTGGGATGTATATCAATGTGGAACTATTTTGCAATTGTATTGTTGGGGTCATAGGGCCAGAGCATCTCCTTGTGGATGGGAGTGGGGTTTTCACAAAAGGAAATGAAAACGTCCATTGTCAGTCTTCTAAGAAAGATGTCATTCGTGCTGCAGAAAATGAGGACTTTGGCAAGCAGGCATTAGGTGGGGATGAGGAAAAGACTTTCTGTCTGTGGTGCGAGCAGTGGCAATCCCTAGAACATTCACAGAGGTGATGGGGTGGGTTTGAGGGTGGAAGGTGAGCTTCCCTGGACCCCATGGGAGCGGCCAAGAGAAAGGCTTCCAGACTGTCTCAAAAGGGAGTCTGGGGAAGATCTGGGTCTCTGCTGACTTCCTGTCTATGGTACTTTCTTCCCTATAACAAGGGGACCACACAATTGATAGCCCACACTGGCACCGTCAAGAGTGAAAGGGGAGCTATTAATAATTATGCTTAAGCTGCAAGAATAAATGGGAGCACGGAACTACCTGTTTATCATTAATCCTTCAGTAAAGTGTCTTTCAAAGTTATAGACTGGTCTGTCATGTGCGGAGTTATAGGGAAGGGTCCGTGCTCATGCTTGAGGCCTATGCAAATGTCTGAATCCTAAAAGAAATGACTGTCGTGGTCCAAGTGCCGGTTGGAAGAAGAATTTCCAGACATGAAGTATTTTAGAAAAGAGTGAGTACATAACAAAGAGCAGAGTTAGTGAGGGGCGCAGCAAATACAGCGGGCGACTTCCTGATAGACCAGGGAGAGCCGACCATGAGCATGGGTTTCCTGTCTGTTTTTATAGCCAGGGAACCTGCAAGTCATCTGCTGACTGGGCAGAGTATGTATACTTTCAGTGTGCTGAGCAGGAGAAAAACGGGGCAAATGTCTTTCCTTATATGGGATGGGAAAGGAACAGGGCATGCTGCTTGGGAGGGCGCTGGGACGTTGCAATGGTCACATTGTGACAGAGCGATAGGAGTCCTGTAACTTTGTGTTCCGGCAACATTGGCCCTTTGAGTTTATCTTGTTCTTTGTCCTTGTAGCACACCACAATGCTTTTTGACCCCAAAATGTGAAAAAGAGAACAGCAAGAGAAAAAATTGTCTATAAAAATTAAAAGTCTATAAAACATCAGGTCAACTTTGTTATTTGTTAACTGCTTTACATAAAAGCTGCTTTACATTTGAAACTCCTTTACAGCTTCAATTCTCTCTTTTCTCCAGAATCCTCAAGAATGACTGCTGAAAAATCATAGCCAAATATAAATCAGCTGCTCATAGCCAAATAATTTCAAAAGTCAAATTATAAAAAATTTTTTCAAAATATTTTCACAGCAAGAAACTATATTCATCAAAGTCTATGGGTGTGTTTTTATGTGAGGTGGGGCCTTCAAAAGTCAGAGTATCCAAAATCAAAGTCTTTAAAAGATCCCGCAGCATAGGCAGGGCTGCTGTGGCGCACAGGAGCGTTATTTGTATGGCCTACGTGAATGGCACCATAAAGTTGTGCAGTGCACAGCCTGCACAACTGTACAAGGTGACCATGGACACAAGGTTGGGCAGAGGCCAAAGGGGTTAACAGTGGATGTGGGAAGTCTCCAGAGAGGACTCCTGTGACTGGGAAGCAGAGCAGTGTTGAGGCAAGGAAGACAGAGCAAATACACTCAGCACATAAGAGCCAAGTGTTGGTTCTCTGTTTACTAACAGTCCAGCAGGGGAGACAGCCCTGCACACAAAGAACTGGGGTCAGTGGTGGTGGCTATGACAAAAGCTACAGCAGTAGCCAGAAAGGGTGCAATGGGGGACATGGGAAAGAGGGAGTAGGTAATCCCAAATGAAGGAATTGTGGAGGCTGTATGAATACCAGTTGATTCGCCCTGAGCCTTAGAACAGAGCAAGGATTCATTCAGGCAGAGAACCAGGCGTGGCAAGCACAGGATACAGGGTGCACTGGGGGTCCCTGAGGGAACCTACCAGCCTGCTCCTCTGGCCCTTTCTCTGCCAAAAGATGTCAGCCATCAGATGCTGTTAAATTCCAGCTGGACAAAATCCGCTGGTCAGGAGAGTGGGGTGTGACTTGGCTGCAAGCAAAGGTGCTCAGATGGGTTCACCCTTTTTCCTGACACCAGTCTTGGCAGAGCGTGTGGCTGCAGGGGGTATCCTGGAACTGCCTCCTCCTTCTACTCCACTCCGGGGCCTCCTGGCCAAAGATGACTTTTTTTTTCTTTTTGCCATAAAACAGCTTCCTTGTTTACTGTAAATCTGTAATACTGCTCCTGGTGGGGGAAGAAGTGTGCAGGTGATCTTTAGACGCTATCCAGGGAGGACTGATGTTTGAATGCAGAATTGCCCACCCAGCTTCAGAACTGGACAGGGCTAACCCCTCATCTCAGGGGTAAAGAAACTATTATAATTATCCCTTTTCTACCAACCGGAAACTAAGACAAAGAAGTTAACTGCCTTGTCCATGGTCACCTAGAGATTATTGGAACCAGCGTCCTGATCCCCATTTATCAGGCATAGCAGTTGAGGTAACAATTGAGCTAGATTTTAACATTGAGAGGATGTGAACATACAAGGATAGGAAGAGAAAGATTCTGGGCTAAGGGGTCAGCTGAACAAAGGTGGGAAGCAGATGACAGCGGCAGCCATCCTGCATTAAAAAGATCTGACACTTTTTTAGTCGGGTGGGGTTTTTAAGTGCTTTACTTGTATTAGTTCACCTACTCCTTACAACATTATCAAGTAGGTACGATGAATCCCTTTTTGTGGATGATGAACCTGAGGCACAGAGAGGTTAAGTGACCTATGTAAGGTCACGCAGCTATGAAGTGTCAGAGCTGGGACTTGAACCTAGGCAGCCTTCCTGCAGCCACAAAGCAGTAGGGCAACTCATGTGTTGAATGCCTGCTGTGGTGCTGTCACAGGCCTCGCTAAATTCTTTTTATGCATTGTCACATTCTATCTTCTTCCCAACACCAAAGGCGAGGATGATTATTATTCCCATTTCACAGATGCAGAAACTGAGGTTCAGACAGGGTAAGTATCTTGCCCGAGATCACTCTCTGCCTTGCATCCTGGTAGTTGTTTCTGACGAGCTCCTACTTCATTGAGAAAAGCCTAGCACTCCCCATAATTCCCCAGTCCCAGATCAATCGCTCCCGGCTTGCCACAGAGGCCCCTGTCGCCACTAGATCAGTTTTAAGGTTTTCAATAATTCTGTGAAGAGACAGAGCAGCAGAAGCAAAGCTAAAAATATCATTTTTCTGTAGCTGTCATAACAACATTTGGGCTAATTGATTCTCAATAGAATAATGACATCCAGTATGTAGTGAGAAATATTCATGAAGAGATCTGTGAAATCCTCGAGGTGCCGGGCCGCGCCGGCAGCCCAGGACAAGTCAGGAACGTGGCTGCGTGGCCGGTGTGTATGCCAGGCCTGCCACACGGGGTGGGGGACTGCCAGCCAGTGCCGCCCTGCCTCGGGCTGAGTTTGGACATCAAAGCGTTTTAGTAGAGGATTGTGGCTCCCAACCCCCAAGCTGCTTTAATCAGAGAAAGGTGATGAAAAGATTAGAGGGTATGATTTATGGAGAGAGATTAGCATCAGAGGAGTCGAGGGGGAGAAAAGAGAACTCTCTTAAAGTAGTTGAGATAACGAAGGCTGCTGGAGAGCGATGGGGGAAGGTGGGGAGGCAGCTGCAAGACTGGAGCCTTGAATGAGTTCCGTAGGGATGGGCTGGAGGGGAGGGAGGCACCTCTGGGTCCGAGGCCACCCGGCCCAGCCCCCATCTGCAGAGCTGCTGCTGGACCGGGTCTGGTGGCTCAGGCTCCATGGGCACTCCTGGCAAATCTGCCTCTGCCAGGCCTTCCAGAGGGTCCCCAAGAGAAGGGAGGCCAGACTCGGGGTCTTTGGGGTGGTGTGTGTAGTGGTTTCCCGGCCTGGTGGGATGGTCTTCCAGGCTGGATGCTGTGACGCCCAGGACGGTGTGTGCCGTGTGTGCTGTGTGACCGGTAGCAGACACAGGTTCCACGGAGGGACATGTTGTCCGTGCGGTGACGGGGGCGGGGGAGTGAGCCCTGATATGTACCAGGGCCAGCGTTAAGGACCGGACCCACCCCAGCTCATCTCATCCTCACAGCAACCTCGTGAGGTCAGGACTCTTATGATTCCTATTTTACAGAAAAGGAACGTTGAGGCTCCAAGAGTTTAAGGAACTCTGCTAAGTCACCCAGCTTGTTAAGTGGCAGAGCTGGGACTGGGGCCCAGGTCTGTCAGGACCCAGAGCTCACAGGGGGCTAGAGAGAGGGGAAAGGGAGCAGGGGTGGGATGTTGGCGAAGAGGATTCTCTGGGGTGTGAAGGGCCCATGGGGTGCGTGCCCGCTGAGTGCACCGTGGGAAGCTCAGTGTGCGTGGCTGTGTTTTAATCACGCACGTGCAGAAGGAATGGTGTGCGTGGGAGTATGTACCGAGTGAGTCTGGGTCTGTGGGCCGGCCCTGCCTGGGGCATAAACCATTCCTTCCTGAGCACGTAGCCCCCCATTCTGCACCTTTGTCCCCCAACCACTGTTTTTCTGGCTCTTGGGTAATAATGTGGCCTCTCAAGCATCATAGCCCTAAATTCACTCCCTCCTGTAGAATGTCTGCTCTTTCACAATCTCACCCGTTGTTTCTGGAAGCCCCCTGAGGCTTCAGTTCCCTGATCTGTGCCTCCAAACTCCTCCAGGAATGTCTGCAGCCTGGACCTGGTCGGGGAGGGCACGTCCTCCTGTTTGTGCAGCTGGGCCACCCCAAGACCTCTAGGATTCGCCCCCCGGGGAGGTGCCTCCGGGTGCGGGTGGAGGCCCAGAGGAAACCCCCAGACTGTGCGCTCCTTGAGGTCAAGGCTCACTCAATCCTCAGCACCAAGCACAAACCTGGGAACATAGTAGCTGCTCAGTAAATAGATGTCTCAGATTCCCTGGAGATGCTGCGGCACTACACCATCCTGTGTTTCCCTTTGTGGCCCGGGTACCTGAGAACGGCTCCTGCACCTTCATTGCACCTGCTGCCTGCTCCTCAGCAGGGCTCGGGCACCAGGCAGCCCTGAAGAGCAACATCAGGACGTTATTTCCCTTCTTACACCTTTAGTCAAAACCTCATGTAAGGGCTTCCCTGGTGGCGCAGTGGTTGAGAATCTGCCTGCCAAAGCAGGGGACACGGGTTCGAGCCCTGGTCTGAGAGGATCCCACATGCCGCGGAGCAACTGGGCCCGTGAGCCACAACTACTGAGCCTGCGCGTCTGGAGCCTGTGCTCCGCAACAAGAGAGGCCACGACAGTGAGAGGCCCGCGCACCGCGATGAAGAGTGGCCCCCGCTTGCCGCAACTGGAGAAAGCCCTCGCACAGAAACGAAGACCCAACACAGCCATAAATAAATAAGTAAATAAATTAATAAATAATTTTAAAAAAAACAAAAAACAAAAAACAAAAAACAAAACCCTCATGCAGATCAGCTCCTACCAGACTTGTCTGCCAGTTCACTGGCAAAATTAATACCGGCTAATAATTAATGGGCAACATTTATTGTGTTCTGGTTAAGTGCCAGACACTGTGCTAAGTTGTGAATGTAAGTTATCTCCTTTCATCGCAAAGCAGCCCCACGAGTGAGGTACTGTTTTTATCCCTATTTTACTGGTGAGGAATCTGAAGCTTAGAGGTGGTTAGTAACTTTCCCAGAGACACACAGTTGGTGAATAAGTGCGGGAGCTGGGAGTGGAACCCAGGTGATCTGACTTTGAAACTTGCTTTCAACCACTGCGTGGCAGGCCCTACAGACTGGTCTGAATTCCAGCTAAATGAGATCTGAGCTGAGACCTCAGCTACAAATGTCATTACTGGCATGTCAGCAAACCTTTGAAGTGAGTGTTATCCTGATTTTACAGATGAAGAAGCTGAGCTCAGAGCAGTTAAGCGACTTCACACTCAGCCAAGTACTAAAGAGGCTGAGCTAGATTTGAATCCAGATTTGCTCCAAAGCCTCATTCCTCATGCTGCGCCATCCCTTTGGGGGACCGGGGACAGTCCTCGGTCACAGGCAAATGGGTGGGAAGAAGGAGTAAGGAAGGGGACCCAGCCAGTGGTGTGCAGTGGAAGAAAACGGAGATTCCAGCACCCCAAGAGATCTGGGCAGAGGGTCAGGGAGATGACCTGGCATCTACAAGGGGACATCTGGGGCTGCTGCCACTTACATCACAGGCCTTCAGCGGGGAGCCTCCAAGATTATTTTCCAGCCATGCACTCCCACGGGACAAGAGTTATGGTGTCTCATTGGTCTAGGAGGGGCAGGGCTCCCCACCATAGCTGGATTCCTATTATGAACAGAATGGCATCTCTATCCAGGGGTAACATGTGATTAAATAGAAAGAGAAGAAAAAGCAGGTTTCAGCTCACACAAATCCAGGCCCTGATGCTCAGTAGCCATGTGACTGCAGGCCAGGCACATGCCTCTTTGAGCCTCAGTTTCTTTATGCGTAAAATGGGGATATTAAAGTTTGTCCTTCCTACCTGGCAGGGCTCTGGGGTGAGGCTTCCGCTTCTACTGCCGGGGCAGGTGTGCACCACACGGTGCGTCAGAATGGAAGGAGTCTATTAGAGAAGGCAGCTTTGAGGAGTATGGGAGTGGAGATGGCCTGGAGACACATTCACCAACGGCATCTAATCTATGGGGTCAGGTCAAAATGGAAATCCTCACTCCAGCGTGTCTTAAGTCCAAGGAGTATAGAATTTCTGTATTAACAAAGGAGAGATATTTTTATTTCCCAAGATGAGCCAGTTTTGTAGTTCATTCATTCATGTATTTAGTCTTTGAATCAAAGTTTACTGATGGAGGTATATGGGAGATTTGGGGCCCACAGAGGTAAAACAGACAAGGACCCTGCCCTCAGGGACTTCATGGCATATTTGGGGAGATAAGACATACACATAGTTACTATGATATGAGGCACAGGGCGGCTTTGGTGATCAGATAGGTACAGATAAGGTACTCCGGGAGTGCATAGTTGTGGAACACCATTTCCTGCCACAGCAATGAGGGAAAGCCGCCTGGAAGAAGTGGCATTTAGAATGTGGAAGTAGCCTTGAAGGATGTAAACATATTGTCATGCACAGAATGAGTCTTCCAGGGAGATCCCGCTTCGTGTATTTGAATTCAACCATGTATGTGCACGCAGCATAACAATAACAATAACAAAGAGTGCGTATGGAGAATAAAGGGGGGGGTTCCCACCCCCATCTCTCTCAAGGAGCTGCGCCCAGAGCAAGCATGAGATGGGAGGTGGGTCCTGCTGTTTCCCCAATAGCTTTCAATTCTCTGCACCTCTTTTCCTGTGAGTATCACCCTGAGGGTGATTCTAGGGTTTCAAGACACGCATCTTTCCTGTAACGTGGCCCCTCAAATCAAGCCAACAACGTCATCTTGTGCTTAACCCGAAGAAAACTGATTTGTTCCAACACTGAAGGAAAGCCCACTGCGCTGGACTTACCGAGATGGCATATGGGTCTCCCTCCTAAGGGATTTGTAAGGGTAATTTTGACCATGCCTGGTTTTTCCCTTTATATGCTGGCTTTAAATACCGTCTCTACATCACACAGACTACTGTTGGCGGGAGCCGCGAGGCCCAGCCTGGCGGTGGGTACGGCTGAGCCGTGCAGGGAGCGTAATTAGGGGGCTCCGCGACTGCTAAGGGCCCATCAGACTCCAAGAGCTCGTGAGTCGGCTGTGATCTTTGGAATCCTCATTAGAAATTCTCTCCAGAGCCTGGGGCATATGCTTTTGCTCGTCTTTAATAATGGCAAATCTTCATGCTTTGAGGTTGGATTTGATTTCGGGAAACAACCACGAGAGGCATTTGGAGCCCAGCCTGGTGGAGGAACAAGCTGGAAAATGTGCTTCTGGTTAAATGGGAGGTGTGACTCTAATTGGCACGTGGGGATGCCAAGTTCAGGTAGAAGCCAGAGCAGGAAGCTCCAGGGAAAGCTCCAGAGTTGCCGCAGGGGATGCCAGCCTGGGGGCAGGCGAAGAGGGAATTCTGCTGGCCGTGGCTTATCCATACTGGGTACCCCGTCAACTTGACTGGACTCTGTCTCCCTCTCACAGAGCAGTTATAGACTCAGAGTTGTGAATGGTTTAGGGCTGTTTTCAGAGTGTCTGTGCCCAGTGGAACCCAGCAAGTGTACCATGAAGGCAGACTCTGCTCTGTGTCGCAGAGGCCACGACGTGGGGACCGAGGAGGACCTCCAGACCTCTCTCTGAGCTGACTCTGGCACTGCAAGGCCTCAGGGGCCATCCAATGAGGAGGTCTCTCAGATCCTATCAGCCCAATAGCTGGAGGTTGGCCAGAGGAAGAGTTGAGGGACTACTTACTATGCCTTCAGGTGGTAGGCCAACCACCAGACCCCACCCAGGGCTCAGCCTCTCTGGGACAAAGGATCCCCAGCAGCCTGGCTGAGCTGCCTCAGTGTCCTGCGAACTTCCCCATGGCCCCTGGGCGCAGTGACAGGAGGTGCTGGGTCCCACAGGGATTTGGCATGTGCTCCTCCCTCCCCCCACCTCTGCCCTGTGGGACTGTTGGCCTGATTCTACTGGGACCTTTCTGTACCTTCATCCCAAACCTACAAGACCTTCTTTTCTGGGTGACGTTATCACTGATCCCAAAGGCACTTCCCAGAGACCAACTCCAAACCCTTGGGGCACATCCTGAGCTTGCAGGGGGAGCTTTTCCAAATTAAAAAAAAATTTTTTTATACGATTTTGAAAAGCTACTTTCCATTTACAGTTATTACAAAACATTGGCTCTATTCCCTGTGTTGCACAACACATCCTTGAGCCTCTTACACCCCATACTTTGTACCTCCCACTTCCCACCCCTGCATTACCCCTCCCCCTCCTCCCTACTAGTAGCCACTAGTTTGTTCTCTATATCTGTGAGTCTGCTTTTCGTTTTGTTTTGTTTTAATTATAGTCACTAGTTGCTGTATTTTTTAGATTAGGGGGAGCTTTTTTGAGGGAGACCCGGCAGGTTTGTTTTAAAGCGTTTGTTTTAAAGGCCTCCCCAAGTGGTCTGCAAATGGTGAGTCATTGGGTCTTCCTGTCCAAAGAGGCTTAACTCATAAGCTCTGGGTTCTGAAAGCAAAGGGCAGAGGGACCCACCAGAGGAGGAATCAGAGGAGGCTCACATCACACGTATACACATGCCACACAGCACACACCTCCACAGAGAGGTTCTCATGGCCCCCTTACTCTCCACGCGCTCAGACTCACCCCACCCACACGCATGCACACTCCACTGCAGAGACACATCCCCACGACTCCCAAACAGCCCGCACATAGCTATTCACACCTCTCCCCAGCACAAATGCACACAACTCCATGCCATTTCCTGCATGCTCCCGGAGGACCCTGGGACTAGGGGAACATCTGAGAACACCTTAAAAAGGCCGCTTTTCCCATGAGCTTATTTTAAGCAACAGGATATAAGCGGAAAAGTACAATCTCATAGTCGGATGAGCTGGGCTCAAGTGCTGGAATTGCCACATGTGAACCGTGTCATCCTGGGCAAATCACTTCTCAGTGCCTTACCCTCCCTATCTGTAAAGTGGTCGTCATAATAACCCGTTCCCCACACAGTCATGAGGATAATATGGTTCGTGGAGGACTCACTTTACTTCGTACACTACAAAGTATAAAACATGTTCTTCACCAGAATCGTCATCATTATTTCCAGTCGAGGAACAAGCCATACTCAGACTAAATGGACCTTCCTCAGCCAGCCTGTCCGACGTAGAGTGGGCCATGTGAGTCCGTCTCAGATGGGTAGAGCCATTTGTTCCTGCCACCCGCGAGGCTGTCTGGGGCTGTGCTCCCGCCCCCGGCCCCTGGCTCAGGTGGTTTGATGCTCCTGACCCAGGAGATTCAAGATGTGTGTTGGAGGTGGCACGGGTCAGTGAGGACCCAGAAATGGCCAGGCGATTCCCAAAAGAACTTTACATAATCAATGCAGCATCTATTACAAAACATCTATATGCAAAGATGACTCTTGCCCCAGCAGATGAAAAAGTGACTATTGGCAAGTCCCTGACAAATGTTTCTGGGATGTGAAGGCTTTGGGAAAGGTAAAGAGGGGACCGGAACAGGGAGATCCACAGCCCCTCCAGCTGGCAAGGAAGGTGTGGGGATCAAGGTCTGGTGGTCCGTGGGGCCAGAGGAGTTGTGGGGGATCCGAGGAGAGCTGAGCACGACACCCACTTCAGAAAGCCTCCCGGGAAGGTGACTTGGGGTCACTGATGGCTGGAGGGACATGCACTCGAATGATGTGTAGATTATGCTTTGGAGGAGTGGACAGACCATGGGCTTCCTGTAACTGCTTGAGAAGCAAGCAGTTCCAATAAAATGGTCAGGGTAAGGAGAAGGGGTGGGGTGGGGTGATGCACATATAGTGGTTGGAAACTCAAAGAGAAAAACAGATCTGCCTTCCAAAGATGCAAGCTTTCCAGATGGGAGTGAGCAGATGAGATTGGGAAGGGGGACTTGGGTATCGTGCATTTGAGATAAAGAGTAGGAGAGGGATGGGCCGGTGGAGTTGGGACCCCCAGTCTCCTGTTCTTACGGGAGAGATGGAGGCCCAGAGGGGTAAGGGCCGTGCCTATGTTTCACAGTGAGGGAGGTGGTGGTGTGGTCCTCAGGATAGATGGGGTTGAAGGTGGGTGCGTCTGCACATGCTGAAATTGTATGGCAATATGTGTATATTATGTGCATTTTTCCAAGGAAAAGGACCATAGCTTTCATCATATTTCCAAAGGGTTTTAAGATTTCAAACACGTGAAGAAGTATAATTAGAGGCCGGATTGCCGAGGTTCAAACCCCAGCCCTGCTCCTTTTTAACTCTGTGACTTTGGACAAGATACCAGCCCACTCACACCTCACTGTCCTCATCTGTAAAATGGGGATAATAAAAGTCCCACTTCATAGGGTTATTGAGAGGCTTAATTAACTAAAATTACATCAAGTGTTTAGCAAAGTGCCTTGCATCCAGTAAGTCCAGAAGTAGTAGATATCATGATTTACGCTACTATAATAAATACGTTATTATCTCGAAGATAAGGGGGAAAAAAGCAAGCACCTCTTGCTTGCACTTGGGCACAGCGCATGCTGATGGTGAGCGGTGAGTCCAGCCAGGTCTGGCCCACGGAACCAGGGGTGCAGAGCCAGAGGCCGCTGGCAGGAAGGCTGGGAGGCAGCCCCACACCTGCCGGGCAGTTTGTATGCAGCGGCTGTTGTGAGAGTGTGTCCCAGAGAGGGAGGGCTGCTCCACAAGACTGATTTGTTGCTGCTGAACCTCATTAATCAAATCTTACCGGAGAGAGCCTCCTGCAGCTGCTGGCAGGTCAGCGTCGGGGAGATAAGTGATGTAGCCAGACCCAGCAAGGGGGAGAGACGCAGCGGCCATAAGTCTTGACAGTGGCAGGCTCTGAAGCAGGAACCCCAAGCAGGCATGTCCTCGGCGCTGGAGGCAAACCTCCACGTCAGGACAAAGTTCTTCCTCCCAAGGGATGCTCTGGAGAGACGGGGACCTGGGATGAGACGTGTCTGGGAGCGGCCCTCGAGAAGCAGGGCAGTTTGATGTGTCTGGGGAGACTCGAGTCAGCCATGACCATCACTGGGGTCACGGTTCTGCAGACCACGGGGTTCCCCACACAGACAGCCCAGCTTACGTACGCCCCATTCAAATCCAACATTGTTGGCACTGGCCGCATTTCCTGCTGCAGGTTGGAGAGTCACCCCACCGCTCTTGAACTTCAGTTTCCTCACTGGGAACACTAACCATAGAACAGGGAACCCTAGCTGCTTCACTTCATCCTCATGGACAGGCATATGATGTAGGTGCCGTGATCTTTCCATTTTACAGAACAGGAGACTGAGATCACGCAAAGCGCTGAGCCGCCCTTTGTCACTCTGCTCAGAGCAGCCACCCATCTCGGGCATGGTGGCCTGCTTTGTACGGGTGGTCAGGGGATGAATGGGCTCTCGCTGCTGGCTCAGGGGGCTTGCTCTGTGGTACCAGGAATCCCGAATGGGTCTGAGGGGTCTCTGCCCCTAGTGAGCTGGTAGGGGGCTTACAGCTGACTCCATAGTCTACTTGGACTAAAGGGGCTAGTTCTGCTTTTTCCCTCCACTGGTACAATTATTTCTTCTCTGCGACAGGATGTCCCAGAGACATCTGACATCTTGACACCAAGACATCTTGGTGCCAAGACCTGTGCTTTTCGAGGCACTAAGGTGAGCAGGGCTCTGAAGCCTGATTCCCTGGGTTGGTGCCTTGTCACTCACTGTCTAGCTGTGTGACCTTGGGCCTTAACTTCTCTGCGCCTCTGTTTCCTATTCAAAATTAATAATACCACTTCCATGAGCCGAGGCTCACGTGGAGGGGAAAAAAACCGCGAACTTGCATAGCGTTTAGAACAGTGGCAGGCACATAGTAAGCATTTAATTGTTGTTGTCACTGGGGACCCAGACAGGAGTCTGCCTGCTTGTTCCCCTGGAGACTGCTTGTGCCACTCCTGCCCGTAGTGATGTAAGTCCTCTACCTCCTGGAGTTCTCTTCCTTCTCTCCAGGCTCTGTTCTCTCCTCATCCACCCCAGGCCTCTCTTCAACCCCTTGAAAGAGATGGGCTGGTCACCCACCTCCACGTACAGCATGGTCTGTAATCTCAGAAGCTGAAAAATGAGGAAATTCATACCCCTTGCCCCCCGTCGGCGTGCAGATAATTACAATCTCTTTGCACACTTAGTATGTGGCAGGACTCACGCTCCAGGCTTTACAAGCATTAGCTCATGTAGACCTCACAACAGCCTGTTTCAAGAGTTTAAGGAACTCTAAGTCACACAGCTAGTTAAGTGGCAGAGCTGGGATTAGGGTCCTATTTCAGGCCTGTTTTACAGCGGAGGAAACTGAAGCTCAGAGAGGGTGAGTAACTTATCCAAGGTCACTCAGGTGGTGAGTGGCAGAGCTGGGTTTCAAAGCCCGGCCGGCTGACTGCAAAGACCACGCCCTTACCTTAATGCCGACCCGAAGGTTAAGCCCAGCGCAAAAACTAGGCCTGTGTTAGGTACTCAGAAAATGCTGGTCCTTTCCCTCCTCACCCCACCCTGTGTCGGAGAAGCCTCCACATTTAGAGGGTTGGCTGGGCCCAAGTTTGGAAGTTGTTAACTTCTTAGTAGTTATTTCTTTGCCTCGTTATGGGGTAAAACTGCATTTGGTTTTTAAAATTCCCTTTTTATTTAGTCGCTGTGAATGTTAAGAACTGCCAGTACTGGAAGCTGAGATCCCATCCATATGCCAGGTTTTAAATAGCAGACTAGAAACAAGTTTACACAGGAAGATCAAACTCATCCCAAACATGCAGCTCCTGCACTGTTCAGACAAGAAACCCGTGCCCCACCGCCCCGCCCGCGCGCCCCTGCCTTCCCACTTCAAACGATTTCGGAGAGGAATCTTTCTTGTTTTAGAAAAACATTTCTGAAATCCGTCTGCTGCTCTTTGTGCATGAAGAAGCAAGTGGTGACCCAGTCATAGCAAGGTGTGCGCTTGGTTTGGTTTTTTTCTCAGCAGCCGGGAGAACCTCGGATAATCCATCCATGTTCACCCCCAGAAGTAGTGGACACCTGCCTGGACTCTGAGGGTCTCCATCCCTGCCCTGAGCAGGGAGATGATGCTGCATGCAGGGGAAACCACTAGACTTGACCTTCCCACTGTGCCAAAACTGTGGGGTGACCTTGGGCAATGACTTGGCCCCTCTGAGCCTCAGTTCCCTCTTCTGCAAAATGGACGGGGCCCACGGAGCACAATGGTCAACTGCCTGGACTCTGGCATCACACTGCCGGGTGTTCAAAAATCACAGCCCTGCGTCTGCCTGATGCAAGTCCTCTCTGACCCTCAGTTTCCCTCCCTGGAAAGTGGAGGTCATAGTAGTGCCTGCCTCCTAGGGTACTTGGTTGTGACAGCTAAGAGGGTTAAGGTGCTACAGAGCACTAAAGGCAGGGCCTGGCACAAGGGGAGCGGCATCAAATGCCAGTTAAGGTCACCAGAGCCCCGGACCACCTGCCTTCCGAGGTCCTTATGGGATGGTGGAGATTCTGTGCATGAGGGCCTTGAGCCCAGGAATTGTCACTTGCTCCAAAAATTCATCGCTGCATTCTAACCTGACGTGGACCTCCATGGCGGGGAATCCACAGAAGATGTGGTCCTCACCCACCCACCCATCTTTTTACCAGCTTGAACTCCCTTGGGCCTGTCCAGGCTGCAGGGAGGGGGCAGGGTTGATCTATGGGCTCTGTAACCTGCCTGGGGGAAGGGAGGGGGCCTCTGACCCAGGGGTAAATCATGGACTTCCCTGAGGGCCTGTCAGTTCCCCAGGAAAGAAGCCCTGGGCATTTGTTATCTCAATGTTTCCCCTGAGGGGCTGACCACATGATTCATTTCACTCACACTAATTGGATGTAAATTAGATGAGAAATCAGTAATTTGTCCAAAGATTTGTCATTCCAGTGGCTTTCCAGGCAGAGCAAAGCATTGGTCCGTTGGGCCAGTGAAGTCGCCCCCCCCCCCCCCCCCCCCCCCGCTGTAAGGGAGGCGCGAATCTACGTTTTAGGAGAGGAGAAGCTTCTCCTCGGTGACTTCTGTGTTTGCAGTTTTTTAAAAGGATGGAGCTAAGGTGGAGAGAGCAGGAAGTGGAGAGAAAGAAAGAGAGCCGGAGACAGAGAGAGGGAGGAGGAGGGGAAATAAGACTGAACGCCCGCTCAGCACAGACCAGACATTTCCACGTGGAACACACCTAGAATCACGGAAAAGTTTATCATGGAAACTGAGAGACAGGGCTGCTTTCTCTTTTTCTTTCTCAAATTTGGAGATATGAAGTGAAGAGACAGAGATGGGGAGCCTCTTTAGGCTACCCCAGATTCCAGTTGCTGCCGCTTACGTTGCTTTAAAATACACCCCCAAGCGATCAGCCGGCGCCCTCTGGGAGGGCACACCCGACAGCCCACCTGAGACCCGCAGGGACACATGCTCCCAAGAGCAGGGCACGCACCCTCTCCAGGCATTTTCAAACCCTCTCCTGCACGCCCTCCCGCACAGCCACATGCATACCCAACGAGGCCTGAGCGGCCAAGGTCAACGCTTCTCCTTGTGAGACTCAAAAGCAGTTACCCTTCTATCACTTGGAATTGATTATCTTAGCATTATTTTCTCCCAGCCTCCCCACACCCCCTCACCACTGGCCCCAGTTCCTCTGCTGCATGCTGTCAAAAGCCTGGGGCCCTTCTCTCGCGTGGCACTTGGCATAGCTCATCATCACACGTGCATGTGCACGGTTATTTGCTCAGCGTCTGCCTCCCCTCCTAGGCCTGCAGCTTCAGAATTTGGAGGACCAAGTCTGTTGGGCTTCTCCTGCACCTTGCACCATGCCTGGCGCACAGTAAGATTTCAGAAGTACGTATCGAATGTTGAAAGGAATGAGTGAGCACGTAATGATGAGCCTTTCCAAATGCAAGATCTGAACACCTCAGACCCCCTCCTTGACCTCGTCCGATACGCCAGCGCCTGTGTCCAGGGCCTTCACCCTCTGGCTCTGTCATTGCTCTGTAGTGTCCCTGGAATCCAGAACAGCTGCCTCCTTCCTCAGCAGTGACCTTCAGGACTTCCCTCCCGGCAGACTGGGCGGGGATCCCACCGTGGCCTTCCCAGCTCCAAGCTGGGATTTTTGTGTCTATTACAATTAGGATCCAACTACCCCCAAGGGGTCTCCAGGCTAATGACCCCTTTTCCTTTTTCTACCTGCCACCCTCAGCAGTGCCCTCCATCACTTTCCACCCTTGACTCAGGCCTCAGATTCCCTTGAAAAAAATATTTACATCTCCACCCTTTTTCAGGGGACTTGGCTGTCTCTCTAATAAACAGAACATGATCTGCTACTGGTGCTCAATTGAGAAGCACCGAGAAAGGTCAAGTGACTTGTCCAAGGTCATGCCGCCAGGGAAGGGGAGAGCAAACTCAGACTCACAGCTTCTGACCCCAGCATGCCTGCTTTGAACCACTTCCATTCTCTTTCCCTTTCTCCCTTCCTTCCTTTTCCCTCTCTTCCTCCTTCTCTCCCTCTTTCTCCCTTCCTGACTTTTTGTAAACATCCATGAGTTCACAATGGATTATAGGCTGGTTAGTCACATTCCATCCTTAACCTCTGCTTTACACCATGTGGTTTCACAACAAGGATCTCATTCATGCACAACTTTTGAGGACACCTGTATCGGGGTAACATTGCCAAGTTCCTTGGCAAATGTTAAAGTGTTGAGGGAGAATCATCGACATCTTAAAGCCAGAAGTGCACCCTCCTTTTTCCACACTGATGAAACAAGGAGGTCATGTGAGGAGAGAAGGGTAGAAGCTGGTCTAGGATGAGGTGGCTTGCCAGCAGAAGAGTGAAGACCAGGAGCCAGAACATCCCCTTCTGACTCCTACCGTGTTCCAGCCACGGTTCTGGGAAACTGGTTCTGGCCCCATTCTGGGAAATCAGGGCATCCTTTAGAAGACCATGGCACCCAGGGAATGCAATAAAAAGGATTCCCCCAAATCCATGTAGAACCTGGACCATGGTGGGGCAAGGCACCCACCACCAACCATTCTTTTTTTAAAAAAATATTTATTTATTTATTTGTCTGCATTGGGTCTTAGTTGCGGCACGCAGGATCTTCATTGGCATGCGGGATCTTTTGTTGCGGCGTGTGGATTCTTCCTTGTGGCACACGTGTGGGCTTCTCTCTAGTTGTGGTGCATGGGCTCCAGAGCATGCGAGCTCAGTAGTTGTGGAGCGCAGGCTTAGTCGCCCCAGGGCATGTGGGATCTTAGTTCCCAGACCAGGGATCGAACACACGTCCCCTGCATTGGAAGGCGGATTCTTAACCACTGGACCACCAGGGAAGTCCCACCACCCACCATTCTAAAAGTTTTGACAAATACCTCCCAGGCCTTAGGCTGCCAAAGGAAGTTTTCTCTCTTCAGACACATAAGCTGTTATCCTAACTGTCATGGAGGATGACATTTATACTCAAAAGGGCCATATTTCTACCCTATTGATTAAAGGACAGGGAAAGGGGAGCCCAAGAAAGAAGAACATGGCTGAGCAACAAAAAGCCCCCCGTTTTCTCTCTATTCTCCCCCTAGGGCCCGTGCTGGTGGTGTGTGTGTGGCTGTAAGAGTATCGGCTGCCATTTCCAGTGACGCCCTTCAGGGACACTTGCTGATATGAGAGGCAGAGACTCCGGAGTCAGGCAGACTTGGGTTCCAAACCAGTTCCTGATACTTAAGAGTCTCAGTTTCCCCATCTGTAAAATGGGAACAATGGCCCTTCCGTATGTTTCCCAGGGTTGTTGGGAGAATCAACCAGAGTTGTAATAAGCACAAGGAAAGTGATATCATACCTGGCAAAGTGTGAGAACTTAATGAAATAAGTAAATAAAAGACCCATCACTGCTCCTGGCACATCTGAGGAGTGATCACTGTAAGTTCCTCCTACCTCTCCTTCCCCAGGGCTGGCGCCTAGACCTCTGTGATCAGGAAAAAACCTGGGGGTCAGGTTTTTTCCTGCCTCTACTTTTGCGCGGAGCTCTGAGTTTCTTATAAGTAGCTGAAGTCATTTTTCTAAAACAAATAAATAAACTCAAAAATACCCAACTACCAAATGTAAAATAGATAGCTAGTGGGAAGCAGCCGCATAGCACAGGGAGATCAGCTCGGTGCTTTGTGACCACCTAGAGGGGTGGGATAGGGAGGGTGGGAGGGAGATGCAACAGGGAAGAGATATGGGGATATATGTATATGTATAGCTGAATCACTTTGTTGTAGAGTAGAAACTGACACACCATTGTAAAGCAATTATACTCCAATAAAGATGTTTAAAAAAAAACACACACACAGAGCATGGAATGACTTTTTTTAAAGTTGAGGTGAAATTCACATAACCTAAAATTAACAATTTAAAACTGTACAGCCAAGTGGCATTTCGTGCATTCCCAATGTTGTGCAACCACCATCTAGATTAAGTTCTAAAACATTTATCATTCCCAAAGAAACCCCGGACCCATTAAGGAGTCACTCCCATCCCTCCCTTCCCCCTAGATTCTGGCAACCACCAATCTGCTTTTTGCCTCTGTGGATTTAATTATTCTGGGTATTTCAAATAAATGGAATCAGATAGTATGTGACTGTTTACGTCTGGCTTCATTCACTGAGCATAATGTTTTCAAGGTTCATTCACCTTGTAGCATGTATCAGTGCTTCATTCTCTTTTAATGACTGAATAATATTCCATTGTATGTATGTGTCATACTTTGTTTGTTCTTTGTGTGTTGAGGGACATTTGGGTTGTTTCCATCTTTCACTATTATGCTTAGTGCTGCTGTAAACATTTGTGCACAAGTATTTGAGTGCCTGTTTTCAATACTTTTGGATATATACCTGGGAGTAGAATTGCTGGGCTTTATGGAAATTCTGTTGAATGTTTCACAGGGTTGTTGGGACCAGAGTTGGGTTTTGGCTCCTTGCCTGGAAAACAGGAGATGTTCAAGAAATGGACATTCCCTTCTCTCCTTTCTTACTTTTCCTCTCATCCAAACTTCTCTTTTCCTCCCCTTGTTCCTTACCAGAGCCCAGGTGGATGTATGGAGGTCGGTGGGGCTGGCTGGGGAGAAGCCATGTCAAGGTGCAGCAGACTCAACTGTTATCTGAGGAGAGCTCATCTGGAGACTGGAAGGGTTGGTACGCAGAGTCTGATTATCAGTGTGAGGATTGGAACATCCTGGTATTGCGGGTAGGAGAAGCAGGAAGTACTCCAGGCCTTTGTGCTGGTTCAGTTAACAGCCATGGGTTCACAAAAGAGGATAAAACTGATTGCACACTAAATGTTGCTCTTCAGATTTCTAACTCAAAACTGATGATCTGCCTGGAGCACAACAGTAAATCCAAGTGCAGAGCTTCTAGACCAACTGCTAGATTGACTTGATCAGCAGATTAGACATTTGTTGGTCCAGGGTGGGTCTTAAGCTCTTGCAAGAAAATCGAATTCTAGACTTATAAAATTTGTGCTGAAGTTATTTTTCTTTTCATTCTTTTGGTCTTATCTTTGATTCTCTGGTTCAAACTTAAATTGATAATATATATATATATATATATATATATATATATATATATATATATATATATATATATATATATCTTTTTTTTTTTTTTGGCCGTGCCGTGCAGCTTGTGGGATCTTAGTGTCCTGACCAGGGATTGAACCCGGGCCACGGCAGTGAGAGCCCAGAATCCGACTACTAGACCACCAGGGAAATCCCTAAAAAAGAAAAAAAAAAAAAAGAATATATATATATATATATATATGTATATGTATAACAACAGCTAATATCTATTGAGTGCCTACCATATACTAGACCCATTATATATATGAACTCATTCAATCCTTATATCAACCTTATTGCTATGGACTGAATCGTGTTCTCCCAAAGTTCATATATTGAAGCCCTAACCGCCCATGTGACTGTGTTGGAGATAGGGACTTTAAGGAGGTGATTAAGGTTAGATGAGGTCATAAGGGTGGAGCCCTTATGCTACAGAAATGATGCCCTTATAAGAAGAGGCATCATCGCTCTCTCTCCAGCACATGAGGACATAGCAAAGAAGTGGTCGTCTGCAAGCCACGAAGAGAGTCCTCACCAGAACGTGGCCATGCTGGCACCCTGATCTTGGACTTCCAGCCTCCACAACTGAGAAAATAAACTTCTGTGGTTTAAGCCTCCCAGTCTATGGTATTTTGTTATGGTGCCCCAAGCTAAGACACCTCTGAAGTAGGTGTGTTTGCTATCCCCATTTCACATCTTTTACAGAGAGGTTAAGTCACTTGAGCAAGGCTGCACAGCTGGTAAGCGGCAAGGCCAGAATTTGGACCCTGGTTGTCTGGCAAGAGCCTGTGCTCTTAACCTTGAGGCCACAGCAAACAGTTGCCTCCAGAGCCACACTGCAGGGGAACTAGTCAGAGGATCAGAGTCAGTCTCTTCCTTACCTGCAACGTGGTGTTAGCTTTTACTTAAAATCTTTTAACCAGAAGAAGTGGAGGAGAAGAGAGAAAGGGTGACTTGCCAGTTATTCCCACACATACCATGAGTGCTGTGCAACAGTCAGCAGGAGTGCCAGCTTCTGAGGGCCGGTTATGTGCATCTTTTCTCAACTTGGTATTTAGGGACATCATGTGGGTAGGTCGAAATCCACCATGGTGGGAGTATTTACACCACAGAAATTGGCAAACACTACAAATCAGAGCTTTTTCACTGGAGAGCCAGTTGTTAAACATTTCCCAGCACACTGCTTCATTCCACATCAAAACACAGAGGAGGTATGGGTAGCAAGGCTCCTTGGGAGCATGGACCTTGCCTGCTGATCAGCCTATTTGGTTTTCTTTTGATAGAATCATAGACCCTCAAGATGTTGAAGCTGGAAAGGCCCTTAGAGACAGTCAAGTCTAATTTCTTACGTTGCAGATGGACAACGAGGGCCCAGAGAGGGAAAGTGACTTGCCTAAGGTCACACAGCCCATGTTACAACAATTCATGTCAATTCCATCCCGTAGATCTAGCTGGGGGAGAATGCCAGAGGTTTTCTGGCATAGACTAGACATGGATGCTACTATTTGGGGAAATATTCTGTGAGGATGGGGTAGTGTTTTCCGGATTTCCTGGCTGTTCCCTCCTCCTGCACTTCCCTACCCCACAGGGTGTAGTAGAGAGATAAGCAAGATGCGCACACTGTCATCAATAATGCAGCCTCTTCTGTCTGAGTGGAGTCCGTAGCAGTCGATGCAAATAGCACAGCTTGTAAATGTGCAGATTGGATCGGAGCCCTGAAGTGCACCCTAGAAAACACGGCTGCGTGTTCTTCATCTACGGCTAATTATAACTTTATTCATTACAGTCTGGCTCATAAGATTATAGACCTAAATCAGGAATAGAATATGTGTTACATATATATTTTTGTAATACTTTCCCTCCGTCAGAAGTGAGTCTCTGCCTCTAGCGAGAGGCGTGAAGTCAGAGTCCCATTCCCAAGTCGGGCATCTGCAATGTGGCATTTTCTGTCGCCACCCCACACTTTTGCTCAAAGCAACGTGGAGGTGTTAATCAACTCAAAAAGCACCCACCCCGCCAGTCCCACCCGACAAATCAGAGCGACTGTCAAAGGAAGATGTAAAAGGAGTTATTAATCTTGGGGGCCAAATGTTTTTAATTATGTACACACAGTATTCAAATGAGGTTAAAATGGTCTTACGGGTTCACTTTTTCCCCACTGTGGTTGGTCCTGCAGTGCAGAGGGGCACTCAAGAAGGGAGAAGGCCCATGGAGGATTTTTCTTGCTCTAGGAGGCTTGACTTCTAAATGTCAGATTACCCTAAGGTTCAGCCCTTGGACCTCTTTTTTTTTTTTTCTTTAATTTATTTTACTGAAGTATAATTGATTTACATTGTTATGGTAATTTCTGCTGTACAGCAAAGTGATTCAGTTATACATATATACCTACATTCTTTTCATACTCTTTTCCGTTATGGTTTATCACAGGATATTGAGTATAGTTCCCTGTGCTATACAGTAGGACCTTGTTGTTTACCCTGGACCTCTATTTCTCTCATTGGGAGACAATCCATTCCTTGGCTTTAAATGCCATCTATATGCTAAAGACATCAGATTTTTTAATTTGTACCTCTTTCCTGTACACTCAACTCCAGGATCAGAGAATCCTGCTTGATATCTCTACTTGGATACTTCATGGACATCTCAAACTTTAAATGCTCAAAGTAAAACTCTTTTTTTTTTTTTCCTCTATCAAAACATGACCTTCTCTGAGATGCCCCTAGTAATAGCACTCTGCACTGTCATTCATTAAAAAGCACTGTCCATCTGCTTGCTTAACCTAGACACCCAGGAGTCATTCTGGATTCTTCGTTCCCTCGCCTCTCACATCAATGAGCAAGTTCAGTGGCCGTTCCCTGTAAATTACATCCCCAATCCGACTCTTTCTCTCCCATGTTGAGGGTACCCCCTTGGCCCCAGTTATCACCATCTCATCCCTGGGCCACAGCAAGAGCCCCCTCACTAGTTTCCCTATTTTCTGTCTTGCTTCTCTTTCCACAGTCCATTCTCCCCTGGGCAGCCAGAGGGATGCTTTAAAAAATAAGCCATCGCACCCCACTCTCCTCCTGATAACCCACTAATGGTTTCAGAATAAACTCCGATCCCCTTGCGATGCCCTCAAGGCCTGGAATCTGGTTCCAGCCCACCCTTCTGTTCTCATTACTCTTATTCATACCGTACTCTGGGTTCCTTGAACCGGCCAAACTCATTCCTGCCTCAGGCTTTTGAGTTGCTGTTTCTGGAAGATTCTTCTTTCTGTTCTCAACCTGGTTGGAATCCTCCAAATGTCTTTCTAGAAGGCCTGAGCCTGGGCAGGGAGAGGGGTGACGAAGGTCCCCCTACTCGAACAAGTTTTCATACAAGAGAGAATTCTCTGAGGAAACCTAGGAGCTGAAAGGAAGGGGGTGCTGAAGGCTGACAGCCCCTGGATGTCAAGAGTGGCCTGCAGTGGCTCTAAGTTCAAAGGTAGGTAATGAATTTCTGTGCAGTCAGTGATTACAACCCACAGATTAGAACTTGCCTCGTGACTTTGGGTCCTATTCCTTAGATGGAAAGCACTGTCATGTGCTGAATGTTATCATTCTTTTAAGACCTTTTCAAAATCACTTCTCTGGTTCCTAGTTAGATGCTCTCTCTCATTCCACAGAGTTTCTAAAGCACCTGGGCTCTGATCGTCCCGAGGACAGAGAGGGTGCCTTCTTGCTTTTCTTTCCTCCATGCTTAGCACTGTGCCTGTCACACAGCCGGCACTCTGTAAAGCAGCAGTGAAAGACTGTGGGTTGTATGCATGATTGTCCTGGGACAGTAAAGATTTGCCTGTCCTTCGGGGACTTGACTTTTCCCTATGCCAGTAGATGCTGAGTGCATTGAGATCAAGATGGGGTCTTGCTTTTCTAGACATCCTCATGGTACCTGAGACAGAGCTGAGCATTAAGTGAGCTCTCAGTACATTTCTGTAGAACTGAATTCACTGCTGAAGGGAACAACCCCATAGTTATCTCAGTTTAATGAAAAGGACCAATGGTGATCAACGCCAGGTCTCTGTCTCCCAGCAACCTGGCATCCCAATGAGTAAAGAGGTAAGTGTGGTCGTCTGACATTTTGGGAGAAGCCACAGGGACAGTAGATATGGTGCTGAGGTCTCCTTTGGGGGTTTCCTTTGGAAAAAAGAAAGTTTTCCCCTTTTACTGAAGATGCCAAATGACGCCTGGCATGAAACATGGATTCATATGTTTTTTTGTGTGCAAACAATATATCCATTATAGAACAGTTTTATATTTCCTCATCTGACTTGAAAGGGTGGCGCTTTGTATAAACCACATTGTTTGAGCTGAAAATTGTATTCTGCAGATTTCATTTTGATAAGAGAATTCTGGCTTTGTCGCCAACCAACATTTTAAGAAGTCACATAAAGAAGCAATGCCTTGAAAATGTATGTTCTTAGCACGCTAATTCTGGTAGGTATCATTATTCTCCACAGTTCCTTTATTTGTTGCATCATAAACAATCTTTGTTTAACCAGAATTGTGTGCTGGCCCAGGCAATAGTCTTGGAGTAAATACCATTTCCCCTCTTTTGTGGCAGCTCCCGTGGTTGTGTCACCCAGGTTATGTCAATGATGCCAGATCATCATCATCACCATTACCATCATCATCAATATTCAGATTCATTGAGATTTTTCTATGCACCAGGCATCTTGCTAAGCACTTCATATGCATTATCTTGTTTAATCCTCACAACAGTCATATGGCATAGATCCTATACAGATGGGGAAAAGGGAGGCTCAGAGAAGTTAAATACCTTGCCCAAGGTCATAGGGTTGGGAAAATGTGGAGCTGCCTGGGCAACGCAAAGAACTATACTCCTGAATACTACCCAGTGCGTAAAGTAGTTGTGGACGTTATTCATTCCCTGGGGGCTTTTGATCTTCTGAATTAGCTTTGGGAGACACCCTGGTGTGGCAGAAAGAGCATCGATATTCTAGTCAGGCAGACCTCAGTCCTAACCCCAGCACAATTACTTATCAATTAGGTGACATTAGGCAAGTTTTTAATTTGTCTGAGCTTCACTCTCCTTATCCTTAAAAGGAAAAAAAGAATAATATTTGTGAGAACCAAGCAAGTGTCTGCACTTACCATGTGCCAGATTAAGAACTTTATTTTC
Source organism: Balaenoptera acutorostrata (assembly GCF_949987535.1). Lineage (NCBI taxonomy): Eukaryota > Metazoa > Chordata > Mammalia > Artiodactyla > Balaenopteridae > Balaenoptera > Balaenoptera acutorostrata. The sequence continues at coordinate 31,508,419 of NC_080064.1, read as the reverse complement.
ATGGATATCTCATTTAATCCTCAACGCAACTCAAGGAGATATGTCTTTTTATTCTATCTCCACTTCATGGATGTGTAAACTGTGGCTTAGAGAGGTTAAATTACTCAACAGAGGCCAGTCTTGGAGTCAGAGGAAACTACCCGTGCAGTGAAACATAACTCTTCCAAATTTTTCTTTCTTTCTTTTTCTTTTTTTTCTTTTCTTTTTGGCCACGTTGTGCAGCATGCAGAATCTTAGTTCTCCGACCAGGGATCGAACCTATACCCCCTGCAGTGGAAGCCCGGAGCCCTAACCACTGGACCGCCAGGGAAGTCCTCCAACTGTTTCCTGACCTTGGAAAAAATCCCTTAATGTCTCTGAAGTTCAGTGTCCACACCTGATACATGAAACACCAGCTCATTAGGATATGGTAGAAGTGGAGGGACAAAATGTAGGTAACAGACAGTCAAAAATGTTCTTTCTTTCCCCTTTCCTTTTATGGCGCCCCTGCCACATCACCTCCTCTAAATTTCCATATGACGTTGTCTCTCTCTTATGAGCTATATTAGCAAGTGCCTCAAATGTTGGGTTACAGCCTCCTAAGAAGCAGAGTGATATTGCCTTTTTCTTTGGGTCCCTCCTCACACCTTTTCCAGCAACTGGCTCATGGCAGGCATTAACTAATGATGCTTAAATAAATGGATGTGTAAACAAAGGAATAAGGTGGCTCCTCTGACAGGAGCCTCGGTGGCTGAGCCTTCGGGGGGGGTCTTTGGAAATTTGTTGGATCTAGTAGCTTTGGCTCATCACACGGACAGTGCAGGGGACAGAAACCTGTCTCTTCATCGCTGCAGCTGTCCCTTTACAGCGAGGGGAGATTCTAGCCACTCGCCCTTGGATATGAAGCAGAGAGAAAGCCTGGGAGTCCATGTGCCAGAGGAGAAATGATTCACAGTCATCGCGCTGTGTAGGAAGGACGAACTGGGAGGCAAACTGCTAGCATGCTCCAGGGTTTGCCTCTCGGTAATGTGAGTTTTGCAGTCTGGCCAGGAGTGAGCTTTTCACCATAAACATTCAGGGCATGCTGCTTATGTTTTAAAAGTGACGTGTTTTAATTTCCAGCCAAAAATACTATATGTTTGGATTGCAGTTTCTCAAGTTGCTAAAAAATTATTCAGAGGAGATGAAAACCTGCCATGCGGTAGAGGAAGCAGCCTGATGTTTAATGCAAAGGCTAAATCAGTTCTCTGGGAAGCATGGTCTTCCTTTGAAGCCAGGCCATGCAGTGGGCAATGCAGAACTAGGACATTTCCAAACTCCTATGAATTGGTGTCATCGATGGCCAACTTGGATCCTTTAGGGCGTAGAACAACATCAGGACAATTGGTTTGAAGTTTCTCATTTGTTAGGGCTGGATCAGATGAAACAGGCTAGGTTAAGCTGCAGGAACAACTCTCAGATTCTAATGACCTATGTCAATAGGTTACTTTCTGGCTCACCTACATGCTGCTCATGTGTCAGCCGGAGGCTCTGCTCCCTGGCTTCTCTTGAGAGACTGAGTCTGCATGATGGAGCGGCCACCATCCTGAACACTGCCCGTCACCACCGCAGGATAGCGCTCTGAAGGACTTGAATGGTAGCTAAATAGTTAAATGCTCTGGCCCAGAAGCAACACGTGCCAATGCTGCTGACCACTCACTGATGAGGACTGGTCCCCTGGAGGCATCCAGCCACAAGGAGTCAGGAGAGGCAACCCTATTGTGTGCTTGGAAGGAGAACCAGATGTCAGCAAGCAGCACCATCAAGTTCCATATTGGGTATCTGATGCACTTGAAACCACTGGGAGAAAAGAAGAGAAAAATCATAATCATATGTCAGGGGAAGAGAAAGCTTGACTCAGATTTTTAAAAAATCCACTGTGAGCAGGATACAAGATTTTTTTCTCCCTCCTTTAACTTCTAAGGAATTGCTTATAAATTCTCTCCATACTTGAAAAACAACCAAGCCATTGGAGTTGAGATGGATTCTCTGGTGTGTGTAAGTGTTTGTGTGTGTGTATGTGTGGCATAGTGTAGTGTAGTGCAGTGTAGGGAGTAGACCAGAAGAACAAGACCGATAGTGCTCTAGTCTAATGTCATCCAAAATCTTCCCTGAGCCACTCAAGGGCTTAGAGGTTGTTGGAATGCTGGAGAATCTGCAATGTCCAGTCCAGTGGTTTGGTCTTGAACAAGCTCATGAGAGACCTTGTAAAACAGAGAAGACTCAACAGACCTTGTAGGTGGAAGTTGTCTCCTTTCTTCAAGTAGTTCAAGATGTTGTCCAGGTAAGACTTCAAGGCAGGTAGACTCATGCACTGCACTCCCCTTCTCAGGACAAAGAGTGTCAAGGTCACAGGACACCAGAAATTACAACAACAAATACAACCCCTCCCATCTGTCCATACCCAAGCTCAAACTTAGTCCTCCCAACAACCCTCCACAGAAGACTGAACATCATTATCCCTGTCTTTCAGAGGACAGACCTAAGGTCTGGAGAGATAAGATGATTTTCTCAAAGTGGCCTGGTTAATAAGTGGTAGAGTCAGGATTTAAAGTTAGGTATCTGGACACCAGATCCAATGCTCTTTCCTTTGTGGTTTCCATGGGAACCAGGAGCCTACCCATCCCTAGTTCACTGGTATGGGCTGAATGCTTTTGTCCTCCCCAAATTCATATTTTGAAGTCCTGACCCCTAATATGGAGGTATTAAGGAGGTAAGCTCTCTGGGAAGTAATTAGATTTAGATGAAGTCATGAAAGTGGGGCCCCAATGATGGGATTAGTGCCCTTATAAGAAGAAGAAGGGAGACCAGAGCTCTCTCTGTCCACCATGTGAGCACACTGTGAGAAGATGGCTGTCTAAAAGCCAGGAAGAGCTTTCTTCAGGAACTGAATATGCCAGCACCTTGATCTTGGATTTCTGAACCTCCAAGAACTATGAGGTTCTTGAGAACTATGAGAAATAACATCCGTTGTTTAAGCCACCCAGTCTGTGGTATTTTTTTATAGCATCCCAAGCAGACTATGACATTCATCTTCTTATTATTAACAGCCTAGAACTTCAACACATACCAGGTGTCTGGAGAACCTCCATTCCCTTTGTCCCATGTCCTTAAGTTCAGGGGTGTCAACAGAAGCAACACTCTGGCCTTTATGCACCTTCACTAACTAGTCTGCAGAGGAGGAGTGATTTATCTGATGGGCAAGTTTCAGAAAAGGAGCTGAGCATGCTCAGCTCAGCCATCTCTCTATTTTCTTGGATCCACTTCCAGGGAGGACACATTTAAGACCTAGTACAGGGTGGTAAGTTTCCCAGGGCAAGCCCCGCCCTAGGCAGCAGGCACATGGTGGTCAGCCCATTTACTGGATGGGTAAACTGCCCCCTGAAGTGAAGTGCTGGGAAGCCCACTTGTGGCCACAGGTCTGAAGTCATGTTCTTCAAACCACCTTCAAAGATAATATTTTGATTTCCATCTGTATCCTATGTCTTATACCTTTGTTGGTTCCAAACTTACTTATGGAAGGGCAGAAAAGAGTGGGATCAATAATCATTCCAAAAATCTGACTTCAGGAAATGATTGGTCACATATGAATGGATGAAAGTTAGTGTTGGATTCTGCAGCCCTTCTGTTTTCTTGCTTTCTTACGATTAAAAAAAGCTGACTGATTTCCAGGGCTCTGTGAAAAGGACTGTATTTTATTTATGCCTGAATTCCTCATGCCTAATACAGTTCCTGGTCCATGATAGGTCCATAAAAAGTGTTTGTAGGATAAACACATGAAAGAATGCTCAACATCATTAATCATTAGAGAAATGCAAATCAAAACTACAATGAGATATCATCTCACACCAGTCAGAATGGCCATCATCAAAAAATCTACAAACAATAAATGCTGGCGAGGGTGTGGAGAAAAGAGAACCCTCTTGCACTGTTGGTGGGAATGTAAATTGATACAGCCACTATGGAGAACAGTATGGAGGTTTCTTAAAAAACTAAAAATAGAACTACCATACAACCCAGCAATCCCACTACTGGGCATGTACCCTGAGAAAACCATAATTCAAAAAGAGTCATGTACCACAATGTTCATTGCAGCGCTATTTACAATAGCCAGGACATGGAAGCAACCTAAGTGTCCATCAACAGATGAATGGATAAAGAAGATGTGGTACATATATCCAATGGAATATTACTCAGCCATAAAAAGAAGTGAAATTGAGTTATTTGTAGTGAGGTGGATGGACCTAGAGTCTGTCATACAGAGTGAAGTAAGTCAGAAAGAGAAAAACAAATACCGTATGCTAACACATATATATGGAATCTAAGGGGGAAAAAATGGTCATGAAGAACCTAGGGGCAAGATGGGAATAAAGATGCAGACCTACTAGAGAATGGACTTAATGATATGGGAAGGGGGAAGGGTAAGCTGGGACAAAGTGAGAGAGTGTCATGGACATATATATACTACCAAATGTAAACTAGATAGCTAGTGGGAAGCAGCCGCATAGCACAGGGAGATCAGCTCGGTGCTTTGTGACAACCTAGAAGTGTGGGCTAGGGAAGGTGGGAGGGAGGGAGACGCAAGAGGGAAGAGATATGGGGATATATGTATATGTACAACTGATTCACTTTGTTATAAAGCAGAAACTAACACACCATTGTAAAGCAATTATACTCCAATAAAGATGTTGAAAAAAAAAAGTGTTTGTAGGATAAATGAAGTCCGTTGTTGGCTTAGGAAGCCAGGTCAGGACAATGGACAGAGACCATGAGGCAGCCTGAGAAATTCTGACACCTGGGCTTCGGAGATTTGGCAAGAAACCAGGCAGCAGCTCTTACAATGGCTCTGTGTGCAAGGAGCCATGAAGACCCGACTCACCCACAGGCCTGATGACTGGTCTTCCTGCCCAGGCAGGTTTGCCCTAAGTTCAGGTCTATTCCAGGGGAACCTCCTTATCAAACAGAAGGGAAGCTTGGCTGGGAGCCCTGCTCTAGTCTTGTCTGCAGAGGTGCATTTGGGGCACAAGAGAAACATTCTCCTTGCATGGGCTCTGTCTGACGGGTCACATGAATACCAGGACCCCAGAAGGCCTGAGACCCAGGACTCTATTTTGGTCAAAGACTCAAATCCTAAAGAACCCTAAAAACTCTATATGTATCTGTATTTGTGTGAATGCATCTATACACATTCTGTGCACACATAAAAGACATGCATATACAAACTGTATATGTCAGCATGTTTTCTCATCCTTCTCTAAATATCCAGGCCTGTGCCCTTCACTTTTCTTAAAGGTGTTGTACAGTGTTGGGGGTTCTGCATAGGATTTGGCATTTGATTGTCTGGATTCAGTCCCCGGCTATACAAACACCACACACACACACACACACACACACACACACATTTCCCCAGCCTATAGCACTCTGCAGTTTTAAATGCAGTCCCATCAGGAGTAATGAACTGGTCCTTCACTGGCTCTGGCCTTTGCCCCATATTTTAGGATCCCCAGCCTCCCGGTCCTCTCCACCCCTCAAATTATTTCTGGATGCCTTACAGGTGCTCAAGAACAACTTTAGTCACTTGGATGTGGTGTCTCCCTATTTCTTTCTTCTCTGATGTCCACTGCTAAAGGGGCTGCTGACTGAAGCTTTTTGAGCACAGAGTGCCTGATGCATAACAGGTGTATTAGGGTTCTCCAGAACCAACAGGATGGAGATATAGATGTATAAAGATTCCTTAGTATAAGGAATTGCCCACATTATTAAGGAGACTGAGAAGTCCCAAGATCTGAAATCAGCAAGTTGGAGACCCAGGAAGGACAGTGATGTAAATTACAGTCTGAGTTCAAAGGCCTGAGAACCAGGAAATCCAATGGTGTAAATTTCAGTCTGAGACAGAAGACCAATGTCCCAGCTCAACCAGTCAGGCAGGTGAAGGTCCCTCTTACTCAGCCTTTTTGTTCTCATTATGTCTTCAAGTAATTGGATGAGGCCCTCCCACATTAGGGAGGGCCATCTGCTTTGTTCAGTCTATCAATTCAAATATTAATCTCATCCCCAAACACCCTCACAGACACACCCAGAATCATGTATGACCAAATGTCTGGGCAGCCAGTGGCCCAATCAAGTTGACACGTAAAATTAGCAATCACAATAGGTAGTCAGTAAATACATTTAATTAATTAACTAGTTAATTTATTAATGAGTGAAAATGTTATTACTGCCAGGTTGCTTATCACCATAGGTGCAGGCTCTTGTCGACGGTCCTAACATTGTCCTGGGCCAGCCTCACATCCTGAGGAAGCTGCCCTGATAAAGTGAAGAGAATATTTTCTTCCCACAGTCCCTTGGCACAGTGTAGCCAGCTGCATTGTTTGCGATGAGCCCTAAGAAGGCTGCCCTGGGCTCTCACTATCTCACTGAGATGAACTTTGCAAACATTTTAAGCTCTCTGCTGTGTGCCTCTCTTGGACCTGCAGGGTGAGGGCTGGATGGGCACCATCTACAAGGGTGGTTCAGAGAAACCATCCTCCCTAAGCCCCTCCCACTCAGGGAGCACATTTCCCCCATTCCCCAGTACCCCCTCCTTATTAGTCACCCACCTCCAGGATTCTGTAATGAGCCCCTTCAACATTAAGTTTGTGCTCACCCCCAAGCTTTCCATAGATACGCACAGAACATATGAATACAATGGCAGCAGGGTCTTCAGCAGCCAGATCACTTGCCTGATGCTTCTGTCTGCATTTGCTTCAGGGCACTCCCAAGGTGTTTATGGGCTCACTGTCACACCTTGTGTGGGAACAGCGATGGCGCTTACTGAGTGCTTCTCATCACCTCTGCAGGTCACTGCCAGGGACTGAGTCTTCTCTGCTTGTCTCTGCTGGACCAAGTCCAGGCTGTTCCTGGTGACTGGCTTGGTGACTCTCATTGGAAACAGTGTCATCAGGCACATGAGGCTGCTCCCTAGACTCCAGAAATGGGGGTGGGGGGTGCTAGAGACTGGATATTTGTGTCCCCCAAATTCATATGTTGAAACCTAATCCCCAGTGTGATGGTATTTGGAGGTGGGGCCTTTGGGAGGTGATTAGATCATGAGGGTGGAGCCTCCATGAATGGCATAAGTGCCCTTATAAAAGAGACTCCAGAGAGATCCCTCATCCCTTCCACTATATGAGGACACATTAAGAAGACAGCTGTCTATGAAATAGGAAGGGGACCTTCACCAGACATCGAATCTGCCAGTGCCTTGATTTTGGACTTCCAGCCTCCAGAACTGTGAGAGATATATTCCATTGTTTTTTAAGTTACCCAGGCTGTGGTATTTTCGTTATAGCAGTCTGAGTGGACTAAGGATGGATTCTTATGAAGTGCACTCTGACTTGTGGCAGAAAGAGGCAGCATCCAGAGCCCCGGAGATGCTTTAGCTCTCCCTGCATCCCGAGGCTTGCATCTACTTTACAGCATCTTCACCATGTGGTCAGTCTTTGAACCTGTGTTTATACATGTCCAGGGTTGGGGTGCTTGTTACTACCTAAGGCAGCATACCACAGTGCTCAGTCACCCTGGCAATAATAGTAAGAGTACCACTATGATAATAATAATTTCTACAGATAACATTTATAGAGCACTTCCATATGCCAAATGCTAAGCACTTTACATGGATTATCTCATATAATCCTCTAAAGAACTCTGTGAGGTAGATGATTTTGTTATTCTTATTTTACAGACAAGGAAGCTGACACACAGAGGGGTTCAGTAACAGCTAAGTGGTGATTCAAATTCAGGTTGTCTAACTCCATAGCTTGAGCGTTTAAATATCTTATTTGGGTTCTTCTCTCTCTCTCTCTCTCTCTCACCTCTTGGGTCCAGGTTTGCTCTTTTAGACCCCACAGGCCAAGTCTTCTCACTCTTTCTCATGATAGCCCTTCGAAACTTTGCAAACAGTGGTCATGTCCCCTGAACGACGTACTGTTCCATTCTTAAGAGCCCCGGTTCAGATCCTTCCCTATTCTCTTATGACATGGCTCAACCCTCTCCCCATCAGACTTGGAGTCCTCCTCGAGGGCCCCAGTGGTTGTGCCCCCTTTGAAATGTAGAATGAGCCTAGGCTCAGGTGAGACAGATAAAAACAGGACCCTCAGGTCCCTTATTTGGGACACTGGGAAACTTGCATGAATACAGCCCCAGAGCATCTGGGAAACCACATCTAGAACACTGACTCATTCTCAGCTCCACTGCAGTGAAACTCCCCACTGAGAATTTCTCACTGGCTGTGGCTAAGTCTCCCCTTCCCTGTCTTGTACTTGAGCAGTTATCTTTTTGAACCTGAGAGCTGGACCTTACACTCGTGTCTATTAAGAATCTTAAGCAATGACAGTCCCACTAGGGATTAGACTTACAAATCAGAGCAAAGCTTTCCCAGACAGTCTGTCTGGAAGTGACTGGTAGTTTTGCACTGGCTTTAGTTGGCAAAGTCATCAGCTTTGTCAGTCTCAGAAAGCAGAGAAGCACAGGAAAAAGGTGAGCTGTGGAGTCAGAAGACCTGGGTTCTACTCCCAGGCTTGAACCTCTTAAACTAGCTGGGTGACATTCAGCCAGATGCTTCACCTCTCACTGGCACACAATATCATCAATTAATTTTAGGTTAAATTTAACAGTGTCTGGAGAGGCAAAGACCCTGAAGCCCAACTCCTGGGTTGAATCCTGGCTCTGATACTAACAGGCTGTGTGACCTCAGGCAGGTTACATGACCTCTCTTTGACTCAGTTTCCCCATCTACGGAGTGGGAATTTTAGGAGCCCCTACTTTAAGGGTTGTTTTGAGGATCCGCAGAGTTAATAGAAGATATGTGCCTGCTATGGAGGAAAAGAAGTATTAAATTATGGCTCACACATCATTTTACAATCACTATAATAATAATACAATAATTGTGCAACCACTTATAATTTTACAATCATTACAATAATAATACAATAATTGTGCAAGATAAAAATACATTGAGATTAAACTCCATTGTTTTCTATGTAGATTACTTATTTGTTTATTTAAAATAAATAACTAGATATATGTATAATAGGACATGTGACACAGCATATAGTCAGAACAAGAGAATCAAATTCTTCGGGTTATTTATACTTACAAAAACAAAAATGATTTAGAAACATATGTGATTGAGCAGAGTCAGTTCTGTTTTTGTTTTTCCAGCAAACATACGCCTCCCTGACTAGATAAAATTTGCTGGACAAAAGCAGTAGGGGATGGGAGATAAAGGGGAGGTAGAACAGACAGAAAAGAGAAAAAGTGAGTGTTAAATGATCAAGGGGTGGAAGGAACCCTATGCCCTGCCCTCTGCCCCACCCGGACCCCCAGATGGCACGCTGCAGTGGCAGGGGTGACAGCCACTCCCAATGGGCTTGGGGGATGCAAGGACATAGATTTCTCTTGCCTTGGCTTTGAACAGAGCCTGGGAGGAGGCAATTCTTGCAGAATTTTCCCGCAGGGTGGGGAGCAGTTGACAAGAAGAGGCTGCTCAGAGAGACAGGTTGGGGGGCCTGAGAGAGCCTCCCAGAGTTCATCCCGTCCAGGCAAGGCGGGTGTAGAAGTGACCAGTGTGGACAGACGGTGGCAATGGTGGACCAGAGGCCTCTGGTGGCTTGGTACTTTGTAAGCCCCCAGTGACTTGATCTGAATAAGATTATGTTTCTGCCACAAGAGGAGTAAGAGCTAGAAATAAGAATTAAAGTCACTTATGAGAAAATCAAGAAAGTAACATTGCTTAAATACCTGGGTTTGTTGATTGAAATTTATACTACCAGTATTACCAGTATGCTCAGTGTAAAAAAATTAGAAAATGTCGGCAAGTCAAAAAAATTAAATCACTCAAAATCCAGAATAAATTAAATCACCCACAGACAACCACTGCTAATATTTTCACAACACACACTCACACACACACACACAGATTAGATATCTAGAAGGTCCAGAATCTGATTTATTTTACATTAACAACATTTCTGGGATTTAGATTCTTAACTTCAAAGGAGCACAGTGATGGCAAAATACATTAGAATGGAAGATATGGTATGTAGTATTTGGTAAGAAATAATTAAATGTAAAAACTATTATTTAATATAATTATGCCCTGTGAATGTAGTGAAAAATGGATTACAAATGTCATCGAATTGTAGCCATTGAAAATGTCTCCTTTTACCTGAAAATGGGGAAAAAAACTTACACAAAACCTATATATTTAGTGATGTAAAGGCAATACAGCATTTTCTTTATGAATTTTCACACTTTTCTTTAGGAAAACATTTTTAAAGAAGTGTTATACAATAATAAAAATGCATACTAAATTTTTATGTATAAGGAAATCCTACCTGATCTATAGATGGGGTTGTGGTGAAAATCACTTGTCATTAGGATTTTTTGTAACAGCTTTGGAGAAACTGCGGCTCTTTTGTAAAGCTCCACTGGCAGCAACTCCTTGCTCTTAACACATTTTTCCTTTCAAATTTCCTTTAACTCGGGGCATCTGGAGCACTCGGGGCACCCCTTCAGCAGGGTGGTAAGTGACCTTCCTCTCAGAAGACAGGATTCTCACTACATATACGACCTCCATCATGGTCATCTGATCTACCTGTGATGACCTGCTCCACCCTGTTCAAACAAGTCTGTTACAAAGATGCTGCACATCAACCACTGGCCATCACAGTATAGATTTTCCTCCCCTTACAATGAGGTTGTGTCCTGATACACCAATTATAAGTTGAAAATATCATAAGTCTAAAATGCATTTAATCCACCTACCCTACTGGACATCATCGCTTAGCCTAGCCTACCTTGGAAGTGCTCAGAATGCTTCCATTAGCCCACAGTTGGGAAAAATCATCTAACACAAACCGTATTTTATTATAAAATGTTGACTGTCTCATGTGATTTATTGAATACTGTACCAAAAGTGAAAATGGTTGATTGGGTACAGAATGGTTGTAAGCATATCAGTTGTTTACCCTCGTGATTGTGAGGCTGGCTGGAAGCTGGCTGACACTGCCCAGCATCATTAGAGAGTATGGTACCGCATATTGCTAGCCTGGGAAAAGGTCAAAATTCAAACTGTGGTTTCTACTGAATGTGTATCAGACCATCGTAAAGTTGAAAAATTTTAAGTTGAATCACTGTGTCAGGGACCGTCTGTAACTTGTCATAAATTATTAAAGGAATAGGATTTTTAAAAGAATTGTAAAAAACAACTTTTAGAATAAAACTTTCTATTCGAAAGATTTTAGATCTTCCATCTGTGTCCTATGTTCCAGTGTTTATATGCTTCTAGTTTTAGACTCACAGATAAAATATCTTTTCCCATTTCTATATATATGTATGTCATATATATATAATGCCTACATCTTTTTCTTTTGTAAACTGCTTTTATAACTAAGCAGTATGTCATTCAACTTTTTATATATCTATTCTGTCTTTATAAATAGTTGCATGGAACTCCATTATATGGATTGCCACATTTATTTAGCCAACCACCTACTGTTGCGTACTTGATTGTTTCTAATTTTCATTATTACCAAAAAAAAAAAAATTTTTTGCAATGAATATCCTTGAACATACAACTTTGCATGCTATTTCAATTATTTACTTAGACAAAATTTTAAGAAGAGAAGTAGGTGAATCAAATGGTATGCATATTTTAAAAACTGTGATACTTACTGATAAATTATCCTCCGGAGAGGTGGTAGCAATCTACACTGAATCCAGCAGAGCATAAGAGTGTGAGTTTTCATACACCCTCTCCAACCCTAAGTACTATCATCCCTTCTATTCTTTGCCTATCTGACAAGTAAAATCAAGGTATCACACTGTTGGTATAATTTTATGTTCATTATTGTTTCTCTTTCTCCATGTCTTAAGTTCATTTCTTTTCTGTAGAAGTGCTTCTTATTTTTCTTATTAATATATACAAATTTATGGATATATGCTTCTTAATTGTCAAATGGGTTGAAAACATGTTTTCCGGTTTGTTGCATATTCAACTGTATTTATATTGCGTTTGGGAGAATTTAAATTCTTTTAAAGAATTTTATTAGCCAAATGTATACATTTTTTTCATGTATGGATTTTTGGGTAGTTTTGTCATACTGACTTGGTGAATAGACAAGAAGTTTAGGATAATAACTGTGATAAACCTCAACCTCTCCCAAGCACCTTATTATTAGTTGGGATGTTCACCTTTGCAAGTTAAGTAGGCTAACTTTATACATTAATGAGGAGCCCTTGACTCACATAAATGAGAAACGGAGAGGTACGTAAGCTTCAGGCATTGTTTTCCAGGCTCTACCTCCTTCTTTGCTATACCCTCACCTCTGTCCTCTTCTACTGTTGATGCCACGCAGGCTGTCTTTCTTCCTCCTGGCAAGATGGCTGCCAAGACTCACCACGCCTCATGCTTTCTCACATTTATAAAGGAAGAAAGATCCTTCCCGCAAGGATCAGAAGACGGTCCTGAGCTTCTCTCTAATTAGATCAGTCAAACCCATTCAAACGAGCATGCGTGCATGCCGTGTGCTGATTGGCTTGAGTCTGGTTCGTGAACCAATCATCACGGAAGAGTGTGAGGTCATTCAGAATGGTTTAGGCCAATTCCTCCTGGAGCCAAGGGTGGAGTCAAATCACAGGCTATTTCACAGTGGAGGGTGGGTGGGCTGGATGTTGGAGTGATAACCTTGATGTCCACTTAACTTGGTTCTACACCCGGGGTGGGGGTTGGGTATGATTTAGTGATTGAGGATATGGGCTTTGCAGTCCGGAAAACCTATGAATCTTGGTTTCACCCAACTTTGACTTCAGGGGTAATTGTATCGACCTTGAGAAGTGTTTTTAGGAGGAGACAATGATCTTATGTATGGAAACTCCTGAACACTGTGTCTGACCAATGGCAAGAGCTTAAACCTAGTAGCTATCAACCTTTTTGTTCCTAGCTTGTAACCTGCTTGAGGGCAGGGACTGAGTGCATCTTTGACTCCTCAGAACTCACCCAGATGCCTGGCATGGAGTAGGTCTTTAGAAAATGTGTGTTTGTGGGTATGAAATATAGTGTGGGGAATATAGTCAATAACTATGTAATATTTTTGTATAGTGACAGATTGTAACTAGACTTACTGTGATGATCAGTTTGAAATGTGTAGAAATATTGAATCACTATGTTGTGTACCCGGAACTAACATAATGTTGTAGGTCAATTATATTTCAAAAACAAACAAACTCATAGAAAAAGAGGTCAGATGTGTGGTTACCAGAGGTGGGTGGAGGGAGGGGAAATTGGTTGAAGGCAGTCAAAAGGTCCAAACTTCCCAGTTAAAGGATAAATAAGTACTAGGGATGTAATGTACAGCATGAGAAAGATAATGAACACTGCTGTGTGTTGCATATGAAAGCTGTTGAGAGAGTAAATCCTATGAGTTCTCATCACAAGGAAAAAGTTTTTAAAATTTCTTTAATGTTGTATCTCTATGAGAGGACGGATGCTCACTAAACTTATTGTGATAATCACTTCATGATGTATGTAAATCAGATCACTATGCTGCACACCTTAAACTTATACAGTGCCGTATGTCAATTATATTTCAATAAAACTGGAAGAAAAAACCCAAAATGCATGTTTGATGACCAGGTCAACAGCTGCAGCCTCTCTTACTCAGGCTGCAGGCACCACTGACAAGCAAAACCCTTCTCCCTCAGGAAATGTGGTCCTCATGCTGTTTCACAGTGGAGGATCCTTCACCCTTCTCTGTCGTGAAAGTTCCAGAAGAGGTAGCTCTGGGCACAGGTATAGAACTGCATAGGAAGTGGGCATAATAACAATGTCTACACAGTAGGTTGTTGTGAAGATTAAATAAGTGGATACATATAAAGGGCTTAGTAATATATAGGGTGGATAAACAACAAGTTCCTACTGTATAGCACAGGGAACTGTATTCAGTATCCTGTGATAAACTGTAGTGGAAAAGAATATGAAAAAGACTATATGTACATATAACTGAATCACTTTGCTGTACAGCAGAAATTAACACAACATTGTAAGTCAACTATAAACCAATAAATAAATTTTAAAAAATTAAGGGCTTAGGACAGTGCCTGGCTCCTGGTGAACCCACAAGAAAGGTTAGCTATTCATGTCATAACCAGGGAGCAAAGGTAGTTAAGGACACAGACTTTGGAGCCAGTCTGCCTAGGTTCAAATCTCAGGTCTGCTAAGAGAATTTGGGCAAATCTCTTAACCCCCCTAGCACTTTAGTTTTTTTAAAACTTGAAATGGAGTTAATGATAATAAAAGCTACTTCATAAGACTGTGAAAATTCAATGAGTGAAGTTGTGTGAAGCAATCAAAATGGTGCCTGGCATCTAGTAAATGTTATATATTAAAAAAAATTTTTTTTTTACTACTGAAATTGTTTTATAAGTATAGCAACATTGAGGGTATCCTCCCCAGGAATGAAAATGCCTCTGATAACTGAGAGCTCTCCTAGGGTCAGGCTGGGGAGACCAAGAGGGTGCATGATCCCTTCTGGCTCAGGGTTTCCAGGAGGAGGGATGGGTTGTAGGGTGTGAGTCCCAGCCTGCTGCCATCAGTTGATGTCGCCAGACAGTTTCTCTCTCCCCTTAGTATCTCACTGGCCCAGTCGTAAAAGAGTTAGTTAGAGCCAAGGTTTCTTTCAGCCCACCAGACTGTGAGGCTCTGGCCGAGTTTCCTCTAGGGAAATCGACTCTCTAACACCGGCTGGGAGTGAGCCAAGCCCTAATGCGGTGTCCTTTGAAGGCGCGTCCAGCTTCACCATTTCAAATGCAATATGCTTATTGCCGGTCTGATTTTTATTGGGAAAAAGCAGTGGTGTACTTTCCAGGTCCCTGGGGTCTGAATTAAAATAAAGGAAGTACTTTAAAAAATCAAATCCAAACAGCAGGACTTGGAAACGTGCTGTTAAGCCAGAGTATCACAGACCTCGGAAGCGGCTTCCACACTGAGTCCTGAGACAAAGCCCCATGGTAATTGCATTTGGAGGTCCCAGAGGCATTGGTAACGGGGGCAATCTTCTCTGGAAGTCCCGACTGCTACGCAAAGCAGATCAATTACAAAAGCTACAGCTTATGGGGTACCTACTGAGTGCCAAGTCCTGTGTCATAGAATATATGCTGGTAAGATGGCCACAAAAATGTCTTCGTGGGGCTTCCCTGGTGGCGCAGTGGTTGAGAATCTGCCTGCCAATGCAGGGGACACGGGTTCGAGCCCTGGTCTGGGAGGAATCCACATGCCGCGGAGCGACTATGCCCGTGAGCCACGACTGCTGAGCCTGCGCGTCTGGAGCCTGTGCTCCGCAACAAGAGAGGCCGCGATAGTGAGAGGCCCGCGCACCACGATGAAGAGTGGCCCCCGCTTGCCACAACTAGAGAAAGCCCTCACACAGAAACGAAGACCCAACACAGCCAAAAATAAATAAATAAATAAAGTTAAAAAAAAAAAAGTCTTCGTTTTACAGATGAGGAAACTGAAGGTCAGATTTTTTTTTTAAAAGCAAACAAACAAAAGAACTTTCCTATAGGTGGCAGAGGTGAGATTTGAATCCAAGGTGTTCTTCTGTTTGTTTTTTGTTTTGTTTTTTAACGTCAAAATCTGTGTGCTTTCCATTAGGCCAGTGTTTTTCGAATTGCCAAGTACTAAGACCCAGGAGTGAGTCATGAAATCATTTTAGTGGACTGCACCCAGCATTTTCAAAGATGAAATAGAATAGAATGGAAAATACGACTGCATTGCTTCGGTAAGGATAACTTGTGTTTAATGAAATATACATATGTGTATCCATATATACACACACCCATATATATACACACACACATACATGCATATCTACAACTACAACATGTATGTTTGTATGTTCTGAGTGATGATGGAAAATATATTTCTTACCATGACTCATAGTCAAAAAATTTGAGAGGGCTACTTCTCTAGGACACCCTGCTTTCCAGCTAGTTATAGCTAACATTGACTAAGATTTCATTAGGTATTTGGAATGTTTTATATATATGAGCTTAATTAATCATTACAACAACACTGTGAGGTTAGCTGCTATTAACGTCATCCTGTTTATAGATAAGGAGACTGAGGCTCAGAGAGATTAAATAATTTGCCCAAGGTCACAAAGGTAATACGCAGCACAACTTGAATTTGAACCTAGATTGTTCAGCTTTAGCATCTGTGTTCTTGATCTCTGCTACCGAGGGGCCTCTTGACCACAAGCACTGCACAGCCCAGTCGACGGGTCCTGAGAAATCTGACGCCCTTTGGAGTAACTGTATCTGTTACCATCTTAAATAGCTGCAGTCTCTCACCTCTCCATATTTTCACTGGCAAGACAGGCTTGCAGATCTCTCTGTTGAATCTGTAGCTTCAAATTTCTCTCATCCTCCTCTATTTTAGATTAATTAACCTCCTAATTATTTAGACATTCATTCACCAACTTGTGTGCAATTCAAATCTATTACACTTCAGGGGATGTGTCTATATCGTGTGTATCCTGCTGCAAATCCCACGTGGTCAGGAGAGGAGTGGAGGGGGGAGATTCGTAGAATCAATTTTTAAAAATTCTGATGCATTTCTGAGGCATCTGAAGTGTTGATGAGATAGCTGGGGTTCTTGGGTGCTTGACTTTTAAATTCACATTTCTGAAAAGCAAGATACAAAATTGATTATACAGTATGATCTCAACTGTGTTAAAAATGTATATAGAAAGGATTGGAAGGAAGTGAACAGTGGTTGCCTCTGGGTGGTGGGGTGATGGGTGATTTTGATGTTCTCCTTGCCTTCCCCCCTCCCCACCCTCCAAATTTCCTGCCATTGATAAAGAGCATGGCTTTAAAAATTCACTAAGTAATACTTAATTTCCAAGGTAGAATATGGTGGATGTCATTTTAAGGACAGTGTAGTTTGTAAGCCAAACACATCATGCTTTTGGTGCAAATTAGGAAGCGTCACAGTAGCTCATTAGTAGGGTCCCAGTCACGTGGCATATCATGGCATGATGACACTGCCCACGTGGCTGCTACCCACTCTCTTCCTGCTGCCTCAATCTGATATGGGGAGCAGCCAGCCTGGAGCCCCAATTCTGCATCTGACCAATAGTCCCTTGGGTAGGGTTAAGATCTGCTGCTCACAAGCAAGCCACTGCAGAGTCTGACTTCCCACTAGACTGTGCCGTTGCCCCTGGGCTGACCTCTTGCCTTATTCATCTTTGTACTTCATAGGGCCATGCATGGGACCTGGCCCAGGAGGGCTGATGGATGTTTGAGGAATGAATGTGTGTGTTCATCACTTCCTATAGTAAGCATATATTTGAGGCTCAGCTTAATTTAGAAGGACGATTGTGGGCTTGGTTTCTGTATTTATTTTAAATAATGGGACTGAGTAACCCTGGCAATAAGAGAGTAGCTTGTTCCAGTGCTTCTCGTGAGCTGCCTTTCGGGGAGGTGCCAATCTCCCTCCAGACTGATGGGCAGGAGGCAGAGTGACGGGGTAGTTAAGCAAATGGACTTTGGAGTGAGAATGGCTTTAGTTTTCTAACAGAAAAAAAAATAGTAGTGCTTACTCTCAAGGGTTGTTGTGAAGATGAAATGAGATAATACATGGAAGCCTTTTAGAACAGTGCCTGGCACCTGCTAAGGGCTCAGATAATGTGGATGGTGGTGATGATGATGATTCTTGAATTGTTTCTAGGGGGTGTGACACTGTGATGGGCAGAACCAGACTCATCTGTGAATCCCTGAAGTGGAGGTGGTAGCAATGTCTGGGCCATATGGGCTAAAAATGGAGGAGGAATTGTTTACTGAGGAAATCCAGTCTGGTCTCACTAGAAGATGGATGAAACGATTGTGTGAGCGGCGTGGGACGATGGGCTGGTGAGGTGGATAAGCAAGTTCATTCTCATGGAAAGAAGAGAACATGGGATTTAAAAGCAGCAGCAGACCAACCTTTCAGTCCCAATTCTTCCATGTACTGCCTGCATGAGTCACATAATTTTGAACCTCTCTCAATACCTTCCGGCCAGGCTTACCATTCACCAGTATCCCCATTTCCTAAAGACGTCACTCTAGTTCCTTATCTGGGCGTACAAGGCTTTGTCCCATCTGAGCCCAGGCTTACCCGACCTCGAATGGAATCTGTAATCTAGCCACAAGAAGTTACTTTCAGTTCCCCTAACATTTCTTGTACTTCCACACCACTGTGCCTTTGTATACACTGATTCTTTTGACTAGAAGGTCTTTTATTCTTTGTACACCTAAAATCCCTGCTCTTCAAGATAATGATGGTTAATACTTATTGAGGACTTGCTATATGCCAGGCTAATTTTTAAGCACTTGACATGTGTTAAATTATTTAATAGTCACAGCAAATCTAGGAGGTAGGTACTATTATTATCCTTATTTTATGGATGAGGAAACTGATGTAAATACCATTTAAGTAATTTGCCCAAGATCACACAACTAGTCAGCAACAGAACTGAGACTCAAACCCAGGCAACATTGCTGTAGAATATCATTTTTAGCCACCACACTGCACTGCCCCTCTGGCTTTAAGACATTGTTGAAATTCAAGGCCAGTCACGGGAGACCCAGAAGGCCATTTGGCTCCCAGACCTTCAATCACAGAGAGCAACAAATTTAAATTTTTGACATTATCTCCAAGTGAAAACCTTCATCCAGTCACAGAGAAACATTGACAGGACTGAAAGAGGAAGATGTTTGTCATGCAGCCTTAGTCTGTGTCCTGTTACTGGACCATCCTACCTGAAATGAACAATGAATCAGTATATTTTCACAGTCTTGGAATTACCTTGTGACTAGCACAGGTACCTTGCATTATAACACATATGCATTACAATCATCTGTTAAGTATAAGCATTTAAAATATACCAAAATTCTGTAACTTTGATTTTATGTGTTTATTTTAATATACCAAAGTCTTAAAAACAGAAGTGATGTGGGCCTTCGGGGCTCTGGGGGAGCCCTGTTTAGATTGCCTCCTGCTTTAGATTCTCCCATCTTCTGCCTTACCCATTCCTCTTCACTACAATGGAAAGGTGGACATTTCTAAGTTGGTACTTAACATGTCACATTGGGCTTGCTTATCTATAGTGCCTAGGGGGGTAGACTTTACAGCCACACTCCTTGGGGTCAAATCCTTTTTCTGCCATTTGCTAGCCAGGGGAACCTGGGGGAATTTAGTTACCTTTCTGGGCTTGTTTTCTTATCTGTAAAATAAGGATGATCACTGTGCCTACCTCACAGAATTGTTGAGGATTAAATGAGTTATATCACTCGTGAAGGGCTTGGACAGTGCCTGGCTTTAGAAGAGCTCAGTAATGTTAACTGTTATTAGGACGAGCATGATGATGCCCTCTTCTCCTCTCTTGGTGTCTGAGAGTAGGAGCTGCATTTTATTCATCTCTCTGCCCCCAGAAATTCCCCAGAGTGGGGTCCAGAATACGTGGTCCCCAAACGTCTCTGAAATAAGTGAATGAATACCTCTGTGAAAGCGAGCTGACTGCACCTACCCCACAGGGTTGTGGTGAAGATCAAAAGAAAAAACCATGCTATGCTAAAATCCCCAGGAAGCTGTAAAGTATGAGATATATGTTCCTTCCCTCTTACCTCACACTTCTTTCTAGACACATGCCTCCCTGACAAATGTACTTACTTAATTCAAAGCCCTGCTCCTGGACAGCACTGAGCAATCAGGCTAAGCAGGCAAGTTTTGACCAATCACCACCAAGCAGGCGGGTGCTGACCAATCACCACCAAGCAGGCAGGTGCTGACCAATCACCACCAAGCAGGCGGGTGCTGACCAATCACCACCAAGCAGGCGGGTGCTGACCAATCACCACCAAGCAGGCGGGTGATGACCAATCCCCGGCCTGCATAGGTTATTCTGACTGGTCGGCAGCACAGGTGGTTGCTGACTAGCCTTTGAAATGAGGGCACCTGAAGCCATGAGGCCCAGACCCAGACCTGTCTGGGGCTCATTTGGTGCCTCCAGGGAAGCATAGACCCTGTGTCCAGGAACTGGGGGCACTTGAGGGTGGAGAGGCCCGGTCCTCCCTCAGCCTGAGGCCATCCGCGAGCTGAGGTTGCCCTCAGGGAGGAGGGGTTGCCAAGGCAACAGGCATTCTCTCACCCAGCATGGCTTGTGGGAGTTATCGCCCTGCTTCATCTTCTTTAATGGCCTACTGCTGTCAGAGTAGCATTGCTGACATTCCCCATTCCCCCCTTGTTTATGGCATCTTTGGCTGCCCCTGCCCTGTTGCATGAGAAAGAAGCTAGGAGAACTGTGAAATCACCAGAGGCTTTTGTCCTGTTTGGTACAGAACCGTGTTCTCTGTGGAGGTACAATTCCTGTTGGCCCCGGGTGTATTGGAGCGGGGTAGGGGGGGCAGGGGAGCATAGGTTGGCCTTGGTTAATGAATTCCAGAAGTGCCTGTTTATTGTACCCTCTTGAATTATGTTTCTAACAATGTTTATCTGTGTCCTCTCACCTGATCTTCCTTTCATTGTAGGTGCAATGTTCACAGCTTCATTTTCTTTGTCCTGGGGTTGAGGCCAGCAGGAATCCACAGCATGCCTGAAATAGAAACCTGCAAGATCCCACAAGCTCTGAAAACCTGGTTGGGTTGGAGGGGACTTGTGGCCCCCTGCAGCTTTGAAAAAGTCTGTTACAGCTTGCGACTTTCCCTCTCATCTTGTTCTCAGAGATGCGTTAGTTCAAACCTCAGAGAACTGTTTGAATGTATTCCTTCAGCCACTGGTTCTGAGAACCCACCACAAACTTGGGGTGGGCGCTGCAGCTCACAAGGGTGAGTAAGACAGATTGCCCCTGCTGGCCTGGAGGCTGCCACCTAGAGGGAGAGGCGACTATAACACACTCATTCTAACCAAGAGCCAGATAAAGCGAGTACTAATAGCAGAAACAAATAGTTTGTTAAGAGCATTGCAGAGGGAGTGAATATTATTGAAAAAAGAGCTAGAAGTCAGGGAGACCATGTAGAAAAGGACAACTATGAAATGGACTTTGTTTTTTTTATTTTTAAGAAATTTTATTGAAATATAGTTAATTTACAATTTTTTCATTGATTTTTTAGAATTGAAGTATAGTTGATTTACGTTGTGTTAATTTCTGCTGTATAGTAAAGTAACTCAGTTATATACACATATACATTCTTTTTTCTATTCTTTTCCATTATGGTTTATCCCAGGAGATTGAATATAGTTCCCTGTGCTATCCAGTTGGACCTTGTTGTTTATCCATTCTATATGTAATAGTTTGCATCTACTAACCCCAAACTCCCAGTCCTTCCCTCCCCCTGCACCCCTCCCTCTTGGCAACCACACTTCTGTTCTCTATGTCTGTGAGTCTGTTTCTGTTTTGTATATGGGTTCATTTGTACCATATTTTAGATTCCACATGTAAGTGATATCATATGGCATTTGTCTTTCTCTTTCTGCCGTATATGAAACAGACTTTGAAGGATGAAGCACATTTCAACAGGAAAAGAACGGAAAGAAAAACCTGACCAGAATACTTCTTTAAAAAACAGGAGGAAGAGCAATTATAGGCTAGTCTCACTATCATTATTTGCAAAGTATGGTGCTTGGCGTGATGATGGACCAAGAAAATGAAGGCATGGCCCCTCTCTTTGAGGACAGGATAAGGGAGAAGGGTACAACCACACAACATACAGCCTGCTGTGCTGGGGCTATAATCATGGCACAAATGAAATATTTTGGGACTATTCAGAAGGGAGATGATCACGTTACAAAATAGTTGCCATTTGCTATATTTCTTGTTTTAGTTTCTGCCTAGTTCATGATTTCCTGGAAAATGTCATCTCTTTCCTTCCCTCCATCCCCTAATCTTCACCACCATCTTTCCTGTAAATGGATTAGAAGACAATGATTCCACCTCATGCTAATGATAGTAGCATAAGTACCACTTATGGACTGGCTATCAGTCCTCGATACCACGGTATTAGCTATCTATCGCTGCATAACAAATTACCCCCAAACTTCATGGTTTAAAACAATAACCACTTGCCCTCTCATAGTTTCTGTGAGTTGGGAATCTGCATGTGGCTCAGCAGGGCCCCCTGACTTAGGTCTCAGACAAGCTGCAGTCAAGGTGTTGGCCGGGCTGCCGTTAGATTCAGGCTTGACTTGAGAAAGGATCTGCTTCCGAGCTCCTTTATAGGGTTGTTGGCAGGATTCAGCTCCGTGGGGGCTGTTGGACTGAGGGCCTCAGTTCCATGCTGCCTATTGGCTGGAGGCTGGCCTCTGTTCTTGGCCACATGGACCACCCATAATGCACTTCGCAGCAAGGGAGATGAAGCAGAGAGAGAGTGGGGCAAGGTGGAAGTCACAGCCTCTTGTAACCTAATCTCAAAAGAGACATCCCATCACTTTTGTCCTATTCTGTTTGTCACTAGGTACAGCATACACTCAAGGGGAGATTACATAAGGACGTGAACACCGAGAGGCGGAACTGCTGGGAACCATTTTAGAAGCTTGCACACTCCCACAACCACTCTATATAATAGGGTTCTCTCCTTTTTAAGAAAAGGAATTGGAAACTCAGGCTCACATACTAAGTAGCAGAACCAGAATTTGAACTCGTCTTTCTCCAAAGCCTGCCCCTTCCCACTATCTCATGCTGCCTCCTGTGGCTGGATAAAGTCCCTCAGGACAGACAAGATGACATCCCACCCACAGAGTCACCTATTCAGGTGGCTTTGTTGACATCTGCCCAGCCTCACGCTGAGGCTTAGACTGCCAAGCCTGCCTACCTTTTCTATTCTCCCTGATCCTGAGGGCATTTCTTTCCATTCCAGGTTTAGAAAACAGTGAGGTACAGGAAAAGCCAAATATTTGATGCCCTCTGAGCAGCTCTTTTCCTGAAAGCCTCTGCACTAACCGTCCAGGGTCTTGTCGAAAGCACTTGAGTGAGAACATGCACCTTGCAGTAATGTACTTTATCCAGAGATGATTAATCAGGAGCGTCCCCGGATCGTTTGGCACAGATGGAGGTAAGGGAGAGAGGCAGATCGTAAATCCAAATAAATTTATAGCCTCACCATCCATCCCATTATTACATCAGGAAGTCTGTGTTTCCCTTTAGTGCTAGAAGATATGGAAGAGGATTTGCATATCAAGGGCTCAGTACAGAGAGACTAAATCCATCAGGCAGGTTTTTGATGGAGACTAACCAATGGGACATTGTTTTGGACAAACTTAGGGATCTTGCCTTTGCTGATAGGAGCAGCATTACAGAAGTTTCACAAGACACTCTTAAGGCACTTAATACATGATTCCTTAAACTGTAGCTCTTTCTTGTTTCCTATTTTTCCCTCTGTCTTGAAACTTCTCAAAGATTACTAACTTTATATCTGCACATCTCCTAAAACATCTTGTCCACAGTAGGTACCTAATAACTTTCTTTTTGGAGACTGTGTAACCATCTCCTAAGTGAATTTCAGCAGTCATCGTTACATCAGTTTCAGCTCAGGTGGTTCTTTTTGCCGAAGCCTGGAGTGATAGCACCAGCTCCCTGTGCTTGTAGCAATTCACGTCTACAGCGCTTTACACTGCCTATCTGGCCAGGAGGTAGGGTGCATGAATTTCCTATTTCACATTTAAGGCTTTTATAATTACTTAAGAAATATTCTGATGAGACTCTGGTAGCTCTGAATCTGTTCCTGGTCCTTGAAAATATTTGCCCTTATTTCTGGGTCTGCCCTACACAGGACTCACCCTCTCTGCCATTGTTTCCCTCTTTGTCCAAGGTAGAGAACAGTAAGCCATCTCTATTTTAGGATGTGTGAAGACAGACAAATTTCTTAGTAAAAGGAACATTAGCCCAGGGACCAGATCTCTGTGTAAAAGTTACTTTGTTTCTGATATTGTCCCTTTTACGGGTTGTGCAAAAAAACACTTATTCTGCCACTTGCCACATGGTATTAGTCCGGTAAAATACATTCTGAATCTAACGTATCTCTATAATGAGACTATTATTACTCTCCTGCTTGCCTAACAGGGTTTAGGTGGGAATCACAGGAAATAATGGATATAAACCACTCCATGTATGTTGTTAATGATGACAATATGATTGCAATAGTAATCATGCATCAGGCAGGTTCTCTGTGTCAGGAAATGTGCTAAGTGCTTTACATGAATTATCCCCTTGAATCCTCATAACAACCCTGTGAAGTGAATAGTATAATCCCATTTTACAGATGAGGAAGCTGAGGCCTAGAAAAGTTAAATGACTTGCCCAAGTTTATACAGCTTATAATTTATAAATTATAAGTTATGGAGCCAGGATTCAAACCCAGACAGTACAACTACCAAACTCATGAATTTTCTAATTGACACAAAACTACCTCACAACATAACACATTGTAAATACAGGATTATATTACCCACCCAGCCCCGGCCACCCTTTATGCAAATATACAGTGTTGCTATTTTATTTTCACATTTACCCACAGAGTACATTGAAATCTTTGTCTTTCACAATATAAAAAGCATGTAATCTTTGTCTTTCACAATATAAAAAGCATGTAAGACCTTCTACATGGGTGCCAAGACTATCCAGTGGGGAAAGGAAAGTCTTTTCAACAATGATTCTGGGAAAACTGAATATCTTGCAAAGGAATGAAGTTATATGCTTATCTTATGCCATGTACAAAATTAATTCAAAATGGGTTAAAGACCTAAACATAAGACCTAAAACTATAGAACTTTCTGAAGAAAACACAGGGGAAAACTTTCATAACATTGGATTTGGCAATGACTTGGGTATAAAAGCATAGCAACAAAAGAAAACTTAGATAAACTGGACTTCATCAAAGTTTAAAACTTTTTTCTGTTAAAAGACAATATCAAAAGAGTGAAAAGACAACACACAGAATGAGAGAAAATATTTGCAAATCATGTATCTGATAAGGAATAAAAATCCAGAATCTGTAAAGAACTCCTACAACTCAACAACAATAAAAAATCCAATTCAAAAATGGGCAAAGGGGGCTTCCCTGGTGACGCAGTGGTTAAGAATCTGCCTGCCAATGCAGGGGACATGGGTTTGAGCCCTGGTCCGGGAAGATCTCACATGCTGCGGAGCAACTAAGCCCGTGCGCCACAACTACTGAGCCTGCGCTCTAGAGCCTGTGCTCCACAACAAGAGAAGCCCGCGCACCACAACAAAGAGTAGCCCCTGCTTGCCGCAACTAGAGGAAGCCCGTGCGCAGCAACGAAGACACAAAGCAGCCAAAAATAAATAAATAAAAAATAAATAAGTTAAAAAAAAATGGGCAGAGGACCTGAATAGACATTTCTTCAAACAAGATATACAAATGGACCACAAGCACATGACAAGATGCTCAGCATCATTAATCATTAGGGGAAAGCAAATCACAACCACAGTGAGATCCCACTTCACACAAATTAGGATAACTATAATCAAAAAAAAAGAAACATAACAAGTGTTGACAAGGATGTGGAGAAATTGGACACTGGGTGCATTGCTGGTAGAGATATAAAATGGTGCAGCTGCTATGGAAAACAGTGTGGAGGTTCATCAAAAAGTTAAATATAGAATTACTATATGATCTAGCAATTCCACTTCTAGGTATATACACCCCCAAAATTGAAAGCAAGGATTCAAATAGACACTTGCACGCCAATATTCATGGCAGCATTATTCATAATGGACAAAAGGTGGAAACAACCTAACTGTCCATCAACAGGTGGTATGTATATAAATCAACTATACTTCAATAAAAAAAAGAAAACCACTGAGCTACCTTCCCCCAGATATTTTAAGGAAAAAAAAAACCCCAACAGATGGTACATGTGGCACAGACATATAATGGAATATTATTCAGCTTTAAGAAAAGAATGACATTTTGATACATGCTACACCGTGGATGAACCTTGAAAATGTTATGCTAAGTGAAATAAATCAGATACAGAAGGACAAATATTGTAGGATTCTACTATGAGGAACTTAGAATAGGCAAAATCATAGAGACATAAAGTAGAATAGAGGTTATAGGGGCAGGAGGAGGGGGGAATGGGGAGTTATTACCAAATGGATATAGAGTTTGTGTTTGAGATGATGAAAATTTTCTGGAAAAAATGGTGGTGATGGCTGTATAACATTATGTACAACATTGTACTTAATGCCACTGAATTGTACTTAACAATGGTTAAAATGGTAAATTTTATGTTATGTATATTTTAGTACACATCCAAAACTTAAAAAAAAAAAGCAGTAAGAAATCTTACCTTAGGATATTTAGATCTTGTTAATTTGATTTTTTGTCATAAAATAACTTTTGTTTTTCCACTACTTAAAAATAAGTTCCTTGAAGAAAAAGTAGAAAATGCAGTTAAACCAAAAGAGGAAAATTAAAACATTCCTTATCCTAGAGATAGCCACATTAAAATCTTAGCATCCTTCCAGACTGTCCCTCACCCCCTCTCTCCATGTCTCCTTTTCCTTCTTTTTTTCCCTTTTGAGGCATTTCTGCACCCTTCCATTCTTCAGGAACTTTGAGGTCACTTTCCTTTGTGAGTTCTCATCTAGATCAAAGTTTGGTCTTACTCGTCCAATGGGTAGAAAAACACTTTCTAAAACAAAGCAAAGTGATAAAGCACTGAAGAGAAGCCAAGAAATGTGTGATCAAAATGCTCCAATTCCTGCTGAGACCATTTGGAAGTTGCATTGGAAAGGACAACTTTCAAAACACTATGCCCAGAAGTCTCTGAAGACGTGTGCCCAAAGGAATAATCCGCAATGTCAACGTAGTCTCTACCGCAGAAGAAATAATAAGAAAAGAATTTCAGTTCCTACCTGTCCTCCATTCTGGGCTCTTTATTGGGTCGCAGGGCAGAGGCAAAAACTGCTGAGTAGTGTTCTTGGTCAACAGATTATTTATTGGCAGAAATGTAAGTTTCTCATCTTCCCAAGCAGGAACATGCCTTAACGCTACTCTTACCTTTCAGATTATGCACAAGTTCTATCCAGCAAATTGCAGAGTGTGAATTTCTGTTATTTTCTAGTTACCATAATATAAGAGGGAAATTGATGGCTTCCTGTTTAAGGAGCAAATAAGCTTCTGCTCAGGAGGGGGTGCCCTTCCTGTTGAGCTTCAGAGGATCAGCCAAGATAGGCAGGCTCTGGACCTGGTTCCCTTCAGGAAGCTTTGCCCCCCATGGTCCTAGATTCTCTTGCTCCATTTGGTTGTTGGGAAGAAGGAAACATCACTGGAGTTTCAATTTTGCTTATAGGGTCGGGAGGAGTGAAAATCAACCTGGTTTCTAGGGGCAAGCCTGCTGCTTTGGCATTATTCCCTCCAGGGCTGTCTGCTTTACTTCTCAAATATATGTTTCGGTAATGCAGTGAGAACCCAAATCCAGAATTTCTATTTTTATTACCTTAGGTTTTCTTAAGCACCTCCACTACTTTCCATTTCCTCTTGGCTCTTTGGCTCCATTCCACGGAGTTTTGTCCACCTGTGCTCCTGGGCCATGAGGCCCACTTGGGCTGGCTTTCCTTTGTTTCCATTGCTTGTCCTTAAATCTTGCCCTGTGTGAGACATGACCAGGCTGCTGGGTCTTCCAGAAGCCAACGCACAGTTTGGTATGTGTCTTCCCCTGGGGAACATTCCAGATGGTCCTCAAGTTTACCCTGATCCTCTCCCTAGTTCTGCTTAGCTCTTAAAGCTATTGTAATGCTTTCTCCAAATAGTTCTTAAAGATTCATTAATTAGTTCACTCATTCAACAAATGT
This sequence comes from Balaenoptera acutorostrata, assembly GCF_949987535.1. Taxonomy (NCBI): domain Eukaryota; kingdom Metazoa; phylum Chordata; class Mammalia; order Artiodactyla; family Balaenopteridae; genus Balaenoptera; species Balaenoptera acutorostrata. Next base: position 31,480,508 of record NC_080064.1, on the reverse strand, counting down.
TTGTAAAGCTCTTATGTTCCAGGGCCTCTGTTAAGCACAGGATATATTTATAAATGAGAAAATCCCAGCCTCGAATTCAGTTGAAATGAAGAAACAGGTTTTCAGCTCTCTTCACCTAATTCCTTGTGATGGTTCTTACGTTGTGAGTATAATCTTGGTGTCTTGGGGACATAGAGAATGTGTAGACATGACCCCTGTTCTCTCTTTCTCCTCCTTTGCTTTTAAGACATGAACCTGCTTACCTTCCTGCCTCTCTAGCCAACTATTAATATTGGTATTAATCATCATTCTATCCTAGGTTCTCTCCTTTTCTCTTGTCATATCTTTTTTGTTGTTGTTGTTGTTTTCTGGATTTATTTTCCCCCAGACTTCAGTTACCCACAATCACTGATGAACTCTCGATCTATTTCTCCAGGTAGACTCTCCCCTGAGCTTCCTCTGCCCCCTATTCCCTGCCTACCTAGGGTGTGTCCACATGCACCTGCAATTCAGCCTATGGAAGACTTCATTTTTCTCCAAAGCCTGTTTCTCCTGTCTTCATCATCTTCCTCCCAGGCCCTCAAACGAGAAATCTAGAACACTAGCAACTAGTCTAATAACTTTCTATTATTTGCACTCAACTGAGAAGCTGATTCCTAACTTTCTGCATATCTCATCTCCTCTCTAGACTCCCATTACTATCCTCTCCTGAACAGTCTAGGCCAGTGGCTTTCTAAGTGTTTTACTCGAGTCCTTTTAGGCGCTTCTGAGGTTGGAATGGAAGAGGGTATCAAGCAATGCTTGGGGCTTCTCATCCCTGATTCAACCAGAGCAACTGCATGTTTGCCTGTTTTACATATTGTTTGAGGAGCCTTCAATGGCCAAAAGTTTGAAAACCATTGGTCTTCAAGCCGTATCATTTCTTTCCTGGATTTTTGCAGGGATGCAGAGGATCGTGCTCTCTGTTCTTTCATCCATCTAGTCCAGTGGTTCTTAATCTTGTCTTGACTGTGATGCACGCGAAGGGTGATGCTATCATGCTGGGCACACTTCCTGTTTTAGGTATAAATACCTGATGTACAATAAAGCAGTTAGAATGCAGGTGAATGAACGAGGTGCTATTATAAGTGTAACCTTGAATCCACTGTAATTTATTAAAGTAAGTAAATCCTCTTTTGTCTTTACCTATTATCTGTGATAAATAACTTGTAACACATCTCACATATGGTCTCCACTCTGCTCTAATCCACTCTCCACACTGCTGCCGCCCTCCACACGTGGGAAATCTCAGTCACTCTCCTGCTTGACACCCTTCCGGGACTTCCAATTGGTTCTCAGGTGGGTTTTAAGCTCCTTCATGTGGCTGGCAAGTTTGGCTGTGATCTGGTCCTTGCTAACATTTCCAGCTGCTGCTATCGCTCCAATTCTCCAATGGCCAGCCATGCCCACGCATCACACATCCAGACTGGCTGGGCTTCTGAGTTTTTGCCCATCACTGCTTCTCCCCTTCTCTCCCTTCAGCCTGCATGTCCAACTCCAAATAATTTTTTTTTTAGATGAAATAGTTTCATTTCTCCTAGTAACTGCCACCCAAGTGGTCCAGCAACCTCTTTTTCCTTTCTTGCTAAGCAGCAAGGATATTTAGTCCATCTTAATCTAATAATTTTTCAGCCTATTTCTTAATGACTCATTCCTGTTCATACTCAATCCTGATCTTTTTTAGCTATTCATTTTGAAAAAAATTTAAGCGTATTGGAAAGCTGCAATAACCTTCCAATATCCTTCATCTGGCTTCACCAATTATTAGCATTTTGCCACATTTGCCTCCGTCTTTTTCTCTCTCTCTGTATTATGTGTATGCCTTTTTACGTACGCACACTCATCTTGTTATTATTATTTTCTTAACCATTTGAAAGTAAATTGTAGACACCAGTACCCTTTTTTTACTCCTAAAGACTTCAATAAAGGATAACCTGGATTTTTTTTTTTAACACATCCATGATATAACAGTCACATTCTGGACATTTAACATTGATAACAATTCATTATCTAATAAAGAGTTCATATCCATATTTGCAATTGTCTGAATACTATTCTTTATAGCAAATAATTTTTTCTGATCTAGAACCACCAATGTCTTTGTAAAGACTATCCAGATGCTCTCTCTTCCTTGAAACCTTTCCTAATTGCCCTTTTCCTGACGGTGCTAACCTCTCCCTCCTTTGTTCCCCACTTGACCTCTTCAGTCTTCCATCATAATGTACATAACATTTTACTTTATGTGCTTGTTCAGGTGTTTTGGTCTTCCTCTCCAGATTGGAAACTCATTGAGAACAGAGGCCTTATTTTATTAATACTAGTTTCTCCAGTGTCTATTATCTAAATGAATTCAGTACTGAGCACCTAAGAAATAGCCTGGACATTGGGAACTCTAGGTTTGTGGTGACACTTTTCTTATTTGATGGTGTCTCCTCCTGTGACAGTAAACTGGCTGAGATGGTGGAGCATACATTGCACTGAGCATGAGAAGACCCCGATCCTAATCCCAGTTCTGTTTCTAACCAGCAGGGTAGCCTGGGGCAAGATATTTCATCTTTGTGAATTTTAGTTTCTTCTGTATTTTGAGATTAATATTTCTTGCTCTGCCTACCTCGCTGGGATGTTGGGTAGATCAAATGAGAAGATGAGTGCAAAAATGTTTTGAAATGGTGATGTTATCCCAGAGGCAATATGGTCTGCTTGCTGGGAATGTTCTTAGTTTCAGGTCTATTGGGATTACTGTGTTGCTGTACACCAGATATACCCCAGGGCTCTTGCTCCGCCTTCTGAGATGCTAAAATCACTGGGTTTGGCGCATGAAGCACAGAGACCAGGAGCTGGTATAGGCTCCGCAAGCTGGGATAACTGTAGTGGATTGGAAGGTGTTGCTCCAAAATTCATGTCCACCTCGAGTCTCAGAAATGTGGCCTTGTTTGGAAATAGGATCTTTGCAGATTGAGTTTTAGGTTAAGATGAGGTCATACTGGATTAGGGTAAATCTAAATCTAATGACTGCTGCCCTTATATGAAGGCCATGTGAACACACACAGGGATGAAGGTCATGTGAGGACACAGGCAGAGCTTGGAGTGATGCAGAGATTGGAGTGACGCAGCTACAAGCCAAAGAACACTAAGGATTGACAGCCACCACCAAAAACTAGGAACAGGCAAGGAAGGATCTTCCCTGGAGACTTCAGAGGGAACATGGCCCTGCTGACACCTTTCCTTTGGAGTTCTAGCCTCTAGAAATGTGAGAGAATACACTTCTGTGGTTTTAAGCCACCCAGTTTGTTAGGGCAGCCCTAGGACACAAATGCAGTGACTTTCTCCTCCCCACCTCCATGACACTTCTGTGAAAAGAACCTTCCTGCTGGAGTTGAAACACCAGATGAGTGGAGGTGAGAAGGGGAGGAACTAGGTCGCTGAGGGCACTCGGTGCCCTCCTGTGCCTTCTAACTCCCTGTGTGGGTTATAATCCTGTTGGAGACAGGGAAGGAAGGGCTCTGGTTGGCCCATCTTTCCTCCATAGTCTCAGGGGAAGTACTCTGAGTAAGGGTGTACAGAGCCAGAGCTCCCCACCTTGGACCCCCGTATATCAGGATGGGCTCCCTGGATAGCTCCGTTGGCAGCTTTAGTTTGTGAGCTCACTGAGTATTGGGAGGGTTTGTCATGGCCTCAAGGGCTTGGCTTGGTTACTAGGCGGTGTCTGGAGTTTGGGGCCTGTGCCTGCTGGTGCCATTTGATGCTGAAGGAGATACTGCATCTGCGATCTGAATGCCTCCTCTTCACTGCCAAGGCATGTCTTCACTAGGGCTGCTCTTCCCTGATGCAGGGAAGGTGCTGCACACCCCAAGGTGCCCTTTTGGGCCACTGGCCCCTTGCCTGTCTTCTCTGGGGAAATGGCATCTGGGTGGGTGTCACTGCCTTAGCCCTGGCTTGTGGGAGTTAGAGAGGAGAAGCGGAGGAGGGAAGGAGAAGGGCAGGACATGTAGCTAAGAGTCTTTCCCTCAAATTGGAACAAGCTCCAGGGCCCACCCACTCCTATGATTATGATGTCACAGAAAAGAGCAGAGCATTCGGGGTGTAAGAGATTCATGAAGTCATCTGGCCCATTACCCTCTTCATCTTCCCTGCCACCAGGATGGCAGAGACTGGCACATGTTCCTGGCAGCTGAGCTTGTGAATACCCAAGGCCACACAGCGGCAAAGTCGGGGGACCAGCCCAGTGGGCTGATGCCCAGCTGCTCATTTTGGAAGTTCTACTGGGTTCTCACTTGTAATCAGCAAACCCAGACTCCTCACCTTTAGGACTATCAGACCAAGCTTCTCTTGGGATCACTGAAGATGCCTGATAATGAATGCAAAATGATGACTCATATCATATTTAAGCAAGACTCTGGGTGTGAGTGTGAATGGAAATCACTCAAAATCAGGTAGATTGGGGTGCTCCTGATTATATCAAAGCCTCTCCATGTGGGAGAGGGTAGGGTGGCAGGGGAGACAAAGTGTAATTGCACATTTTAATACTAAACGAAATTTTTTAAAAATTTATTTATTTATTTTTGGCTGTGTTGGGTCTTCATTTCTGTGTGAGGGCTTTCTCTAGTTGCGGGAAGCAGGGGCCACTCTTCATCGCGGTTCGTGGGCCTCTCACCATCGCGGCCTCTCTTGTTGCGGAGCACAGGCTCCAGACGCGCAGACTCAGTAGTTGTGGCTCACGGGCCCATTTGCTCTGCGGCATGTGGGATCTTCCCAGACCAGGGCTCGAACCCGTGTGCCCTGCATTGGCAGGCAGACTTTCAACCACTGCACCACCAGGGAAGCCCTAAAAGGAATTTTTAATACTAAGGAACTTTCTAGAGAATGATGATTTGTGGTCATGGTTGATTTTGCCTTCAGATCCTCTGGAAAACACTTCGTTGTTTTCAAAGTTCTTTAGGGAGAGAAAGTAAGAGAGACTTACCTCAGCTTTATGTAATGATCAAATACAGCATAATAAATCTGTCAAAGCCAACATGAACCAGTTAGGCCCAGAACTCCTCTCAAAAGAGGAAGGAGGGACAGCAATCTGGCCTGGTTCCTGCTGCTTCCCCCTGCTTGGTAAGGGATTAGTGCAGTGTCAAATGCCTTTTTGCTCCTAGTTCAAAAACTCCAGAGGATGACCGTGTGATTGATCTGTTAGAAGATTTTTCAGGACCACCAGTGCTGTTTTGTACTGAGAGCCACTCCAGCCGATGATAGCTGGATTCTTTTTGTTTCAAGACCATGATGCCTCTTGTTGCAAAAGCTGAGGGGGCCAACCAGAGTCAAACAGTTTAGTTTGTAACCTTGTTCCTTTCTCCTTTGGGGGAAAGCGTGAGTCAGATGTGGAAGTGGGCCAAATCGTTCCATGTTTCTTTTCTATCAAAAATGAAGATAATGTTGTGACTTCATGTTGATGGTGATGGGCCCTCCCAAGCAAGAGTAAACTTTTCCCAATTTTTCAGGAAAAAACATATTGTGGTAGATTAGGACTCAGTCTGAGGGGACAAGGTATTGATGCCATCCAGGCCAAATCATAGCCCTGTATTTCTAGCTGACACCTCAGAAAGTCTCATATATCAAGGCTTTTAGAGACTTTTAAAACCAGGATGAGAACAATCTGATGGACAAGTTTTAGGGTTACATGAGGAAGGTAAAAGGTAAAACCTGCTTAAAGCACATGTCTCCAGAAGCTACAGGCCAAAGGGAGGTATGGGAAGTTTGTTTCCATGGAGATGAGCTGGGAGAGGCAGATTCGGGACAAAGAACACAAACATTGGGCTTGAAATCAAAAGTCCTGGGTTCAAGCCCCAGCTCTCCTATGTACTACTAGCTGTGTGACCTTGGGAAAGGCATTTCACCAAAATTTCCTCTCAGGTAAAAAGTAATAACTCCATTAAAAATTGTTACAAGGATCAAGCGATGCATTTGAAAGCACTTTGAGTGTTGTATAGTGCCATGCAGGGATGGGGTGTTGTGATTCCCACTGTGGCCCTGAATATGGGATGCAAAAGGGCAGTTGCTGAGTTCACTTCACAGTCAAGAAACCTGGGTGGCCATGAGCATTGGGTTTAATGGAAAGATCTGCTCTTTTCTGAGAGCAAAGGTTGAGGAGTATTTTTTACTTGTAGGTGACTGGGGATACTTTTTCTCAGGCCCTTCTAGCTAAAAAGTCTTCTTCTGTGTTACATTGCCATCTACTGAAATTCCTGGAGTGACTCTGCCCACTCATCTGAGCCTTTGTTTCTTCATCCCTGAAATGAAGGGGTCAAATAGATTTCCTCAATGGTCCATTTCTGCTCTAAAGGTGTATGATTCTACCAACCTAGAGGAAAGCTTTTGATTGAGTCAAAATATCGATAGCTTTATGGAACACCAGTTACATCCAAGGAAGTGTGCTGAGCATGTTGGGAGGACAACAGTCTTTGGTTGTCTAGAACTGGAGCTCACAATCTAGTGAGGGTACCCATGCCCAGGTGACTGGCGCTGCTCAGAGAGGGTGCACCCACCACCTCAGAGTGCCCACAGAACTTCATGGGAGTTCAGAGAAGGGAGGCATCACCCCCCTGTCCCCAAGGCCTCTTGCTCTCCAATGCATTTCTTCAGGGCCTGCCCTTTGCTGGGGCTAAATGGATGATCAAAATCAAGGGCAGTATTAATGAAGTCGGATGGGCCCTGTGTGAAATCTTCTCTCCTAACACATTTGCTCTAGGCAGGCACCTCGCTGCTTTCCTCCAAATGAGCAATTCATGCCGAGAACATGAGTTCCCAAGGTGGGCTTGGAGCGGGGCTATGAGTATGGGGGTTGGGGTGTGGGGCAGGCTGGAAGGGAGAGGGAAGGGAGAAGCAGGGAAAGAAGTGGCATTGAGCTGGCCCTTACCTGATAAGAAGGTCTTGCACGTGCAGTATAACTTACATAGTGAACAGCTTGTGCAGCAGCTTAGAGGCAGGAAATGGGAGGTGGCATATTCTGGTATTCACCTAAAGTCTTAACGAAAAGGAAAATCACATAATTACTGAAACTGGGGCATTGCTATTATGTTCTGGGTCCAATGCCTGACCCAGAGGTAATTGGTGCACATTTATTTTATTTTATTTTTTTATAACTACTTTATTTATTTATTTATTTATTTTTGGCTGTGTTGGGTCTTCGTTTCTGTGCGAGGGCTTTCTCCAGTTGCGGCAAGCGGGGGCCACTCTTCATCGCGGTGCACGGGCCTTTCACTATCGCGGCCCCTCCCGTTGCGGGGCACAGGCTCCAGACGCGCAGGCTCAGCAGTTGTGGCCCACGGGCCCAGCTGCTCCGCGGCACGTGGGATCCTCCCAGACCAGGGCTCGAACCCGTGTCCCCTGCATCAGCAGGCAGACTCTCAACCACTGCGCCACCAGGGAAGCCCGGTGCACATTTCTGAATGAGTTGGCCTGACTTGATCCCTTCTGCTCTCCTTGTTGGCAAGTGGACTTGTGCGTCAAGCTTCATCCCGTACGATCAGATGCATGGCTCTCTGGGTGGAGGCAACTCTCCTATCTGGGCGCCGCCACTTTCCATCCACTCACACACTGGTGTTTTGACATATTAGTGCCTGGCCTGTTACCACGGGATAACAAGAGAGCGCATCCATAGGCAGCGCCCGGCTCCTGAGCTGGCACTGGGCCAGGGCAGCCTGGGTTAGCTCCTTTCTCTGGGGTGGCAGGAAGGCAGCTACTTCGTAGTTCTAGCTCCTCTGAGTCCTCCCAAAACAAGCTGTCTCCAAATGTCAGGGAGGAGAGTTGTCGACTTCGTCATTTTATGATGTGCCTTGAAGGCCAATTATTTCCAAAGCTAATAACCCTAGTATCTCATTGAATTAGGCATCGGTAAGAGAAGGCATATATTTTAAAATCCATGAAATTACAAGCAGATTGAGCGACTCAGTATTCTGAGTGTGTGCTTTATAGTCTGTGGTTATTATGATTATTAATATTAATAAGCATGTATTCATACACACACGCACACACACACACACGCCCATGGGGCACTGGCCAGAGCTCACGAGGGACACATTCTCTGTCCTCAGGGATCCGTAGAAGGCTGTCTCGGAGACACTGTGGTAAATCACATTGTAACTGTCAAGGTTTTAAATACCTAAAAATCAGCACTATCATTAGCAATCAGTAATCACTGTTATAGAAGAATAAATCTTGTAATCTCCAAATTACCTGTTTGCACCAATTAGAGTTCAACTGATGAAACATACCAATCAAAGGGGAATTTACTTGAGGCACCCAAGCTTATCTAGCTTTAAAAAAAAAAAGAAAAGGAAACCCGCTGAGCTCCCAAACTGTTGTTTCTCAGCTCAATCTCTGTTAGGGAGGATTTTCTGGAAGCAGAGCTGACAAAGCCCTGTGCAAGTACCCCCAGGCAGGAGGGAGTCCGTTATTCATTTCTTTGTTTATTTATTCATTCATTCCCCGCCTGCCAACAAAAAGGATTTGAGGTAGGTCACAATAAACACACATATATCCTAAGTCAGGTTTTTAAAAAATCGAAAGGACGGTTGGAAATCTTAGGATGGAGGTGGGAGCGCTGTGCTTTTGAACATTTAACTCCCACAAATCTTCCCTGAGTCCCTTCACTATACACTGTGCTAGACCCTGTAGGAGCGAAAGGAAAAATCCACCCTTCTTCACCTGTAAGGAACTTATAACCTGGGGTGAAACACAAACACTGGATTTAGTTCAGAGCTTCGTAGAAGGCAATGCACAGAGAAATCGCATGGCTTATCTGGTTCTCAGCGTACACAGGGAGGTAGATTTTTTTTCCTTTTTGTAAATACTGAAGAAATATTGAAGGGACCCGGTAGGAAAAAAATCTCAAGTGTTTTTATGAATTTCCCAGAGATGTGGTCATTTCTTAGCTGGAGATGAAAATGTGGATCCACTGAGCCTTCCCTGGTTTGCCCTGGAGCTTCTGAGAACCTGGATCTGGTGTTTGAGGCCAAGGCAAAGCCAGGGTGGGTGGGGTAGGGTTGGGGCTGGGAGGAGGTGGGGGATGGGAGCTGGCAGTGACCTAGAACTAAAACCAGTCCCCTAGGAGGTTTGGCTGGGGAATTAGGAAGTGAAATAAATGTCTAAAGCTGGGAGACAACTCTTAGCAGCCCCACTCAGCCTTGTGCTGGGTGCCAGACTCCCCCCCTTAGATCGCTTCTACATATTCTGCTACTGGAACAGTCCCAGCATCCTTGTCCTTGACCATCCCTGGATCTCAGTCACATCATCATTTTCCCAGCCCCTGCTTGCCTTTATTGTTGTCCATATGGTTCGGCTTTATACTTTATCTCCTGGGAATTATGTCATGGTCATAGTAGGGCTCATTTTGTCTTTTGCTTTTTGTTTTCAGGTTACCATGTGTTTACTTTGCTTCCCGCCCTTGAACATGATACGGTTGTTATAATGGCAGAACTGCGTAAGGGGCATCTGACAGTATCTCGACTCCATGCCCTCTGTTGGCAGGCAGCCTCCATGATGCCCCCAGTGGCCCCTGCCCCCTGTTACTCATGTTCTCTTGTGGTCCCCTCCCACACTGACTCAGGGTTGGTCTGTGTGACCAGTCGGATACCACCATGCTAGACACTGTGCCAGGTGCTACAGACAGGACAGCAGAGTCTTTGACCTTGAGCTTAGGGACCTTGCAGTACGTAATGAGGAGAATATGGACTTTGGAGCTAGATAGAACTGGCTGGATCTCGGCTTCTCCACTAGGCTTTGTGACTTCGAGCAAGTTAGTTAATCTCTCTGAGCCTTGGTTTCCTCATCTTTAAATCAAGCAAGGCCATATCCACTTTGGAGAGTTGGGTGAGGATTAAATGCAACAGTGTGTGTGAAGTGTTTAGCTCAGTGTCTGGGTTTTGTTGGCTCCTCCATAAACAGTATCCCCCCCACCGCCCAGCAGTGCTAGGCGCTGAGAGTAGAGTGATGAATGAGAGGTCATCTCTGCCCTCAGGGGGCTCAGCATCGAGTGGACGGGACAGGTGTATCCTCTTGAAAGTTCAAGGCAGACTTGACAAATGCTATAACAGAGGCAGAGAGGGCAATGGGAACCCAAAGGAAGGCATAGAAAAAGCTTCACAGAGACTAGCTGACATTTTCATAATCCTTAGAGGGTAAGTAGAATTTTCATCAATGGAGTATAGGGCACAAGCATCACAGGTAGGCAGAGAAAACCCTGAGAGTTGCATACAAAACCTCCTGGTATAAAAGATGGTGAAAGTGCCCTAGCTGAGTGCTCTTGGTCAGACCCCTTCTCCATTGTAGGCTGCCTTCTCTGGATCTGTAACCTGCGGCTGTTGAACTAGATAGTGAATGTTCCTTCCAGCTCACATATTCCAGGAGAGCAGGGAGTAGTGCTTTCTTCATTACCAATTTCCAGCTCCTAACACACGGTAGGCACTCAATAAATATTTATTAAATGAGTATGTATAATGATATGTGTAAGCAGCTTGTCCCAAACGAGAAAATCAAGGAAGTATCTTTTCCATTTATTTGATGTAAGTCATTTCCTCAGGGTACGTGTGTGGTGGCAATGAACCCGACCACATCATGTCACTATGTTTTGTCAAAGTCCTTCTTCCATTCTGTGCCTCTGATTGCCTGGCTGTGCCTTCTGTTGCCTCCCTAGATTCCCGAGTCTTGTTGTGGGATTCTGTTCAAACTTGAAAGCGATTGACATTTCCCTGGAGATTTCTTTAGCACTCAGCGCCATGTCATCAGGCCTGGAGGGGCAGACCCAGCCAACTTTGAAGAAGTTTTGCATGTTTTCCATCATTTAACTTCCATTTTGCTTTTGGTGTCTCTGTGAATGGAGGAACTTTGAAACCAGAGCTGTTACAAGACTGGGCTGGCTAGTGGTTAAACTGTGCAGTGAGGGTCCCTTGTCACAGCCCGTTTGGACTCTGCTCCCCTCCCCAGGCCAGTGCTTAAGGCCCTCATGTTGCTTTTTTGTCCACTGCGACTCCCACTGTACATCGTCCCCCGGGGCTTACTCTTCCCCGAGCCTTTCCAAATCACCCTTGTTCTTTCAAAGCTCATCCTGGGTTCCATTTCCTCCTCTGACATCTGTTGTCTCCTCTGTTCTTGGTACAATTCAATACACATTTGCTGCCTCTCCCTGTGCCTTGATCCGTACTGAGCTCACACGATGCAAAGATGAATGAAATACAATTCTCAGCCCCCGATCCAGCTTTCCAGGATGACAGTCACCAAGATGACAAACTAAACTATGCAGAATTAGTGATGGACAGTCCCTTTCAGGTAATAGATTTGCATTTTACCAAGAGCTTTTTGAAGACAGTCACTTACCTTCAAAGCATATTATTTGTTAAAAAAGAAAAAACTTCAAAAAAATTTTTTTACCTTGAAAGCAGTAAAGCAGTACTTATTAATTGTAGAAGACTTGGAAAGTAAAGAAAAATCTAAAGTAGGGGACAAACTTTTCGATGATCTCACTACCCAGAGGCCAGCCAGCCCTGACATATTTTCCCTTTGTTTTCTTCTATGCAATTGACATGCTCTGTTGACATAATTTTGCACACCATTTTTGTTACTGAGCACTACTATATCCTAACCTTTTTGCAATGTTATCAAACACACTGAAGCGTGATTCTAATGGTAGGAGTTTGTCAGCAAGTGGGAGTGGGGGATTTATTGGTACAGAGACTTGGGGTAGTCTCTCTAATAATACTCCATTTTCTGCCGGCTGTTAAGCCCTGGCTCCCTGCAAGTACCTCCATAGCTTATTTGTAGCTCAGCTGATCTGCTCAGCCCTTGTTGGAAGAAAACAGCATCCTGTGCTATAGGGTGTGAGCGTTTCCAGTCTTCAGATTCTCCACCTCCTCCCTTCCCCCACCTCGATTTCCCTGTCTCCGGCGAGCGATAATATCTTTCATCTGAGCCTCTCTCCCTGCCTCCAATGACTGCCTCCTCTGATGAATTCTCTCTGGATGACTTTGGCATTTGCATATTTCCTCGCTTGGATATTCTGAGATGTTGGAACCAGAGAGCAGGTTGACGCGATCAGGTACTTAGCTGAATGAGGCTTTCTCGGGAACTGCACAAATATTTGGAGTCGGGTGTGCGCCAATAGGCAATTAATTGAAATGTGGACACAGCAAGCTTCTGGAGTAAGGAAACTGAAGTTGAGAAATTAGCTGTGGGAAGCGATCCTCCGCAAGATACAAAACAGTAATTTGGGAATTTCCTTTACCTCAAACTGAACTTGATTTGGTACAGAAAGAGGGGAAAAAACAAACCAAAACAAAGAACAAGCATAAGATCAAAGTTGACTCCTGCATCATTAGAGCTGGAAGGCATTCTCAGGGAACTGGTCTGACCCTCTCGGAGACGGAAAAGAGCCCAAGGTCAATGGCAAGTCAGGGCAAATTCAGGACCAGAAGCAAGATGTCCTGACTCCGACCCAGGGCACTTTCCATTTTATAAGCTGACTGTCTACCTGGAGACCTGGATTATCATATTAGGAGTGAAAGGGCAAGGACTGCGACTTAAGCATTTTCCTGTCACCAATGACTCTGTGAATACATTTAGTAAAATCCATAACAAAACCAAGGTACTCGCTGACTGTAGCCTTAACTCAAGAATAGAAGCACATCTGGGGCTCCTGCCCCTTGTCTGGCTGCCTGCAAAGCTCTGGGGATGGAGGTGATTACAAATAGGGTCCCTGTTCTACACTGTGCGATGTTGGCCTGATCCCAGGCGAGGTCTCAGCCTCCTGACTATTCTTTTCTAAAATATGAAGCCTCTGTGCCCATCTACATTTCCCCATCTTCCAGGAGAATGGACCCATCTCCTGAAGGTTTTTATAAAATGTATGAGAAAAGAAGAGCTCTGGCCGTGACGTTGCTTTAGGATTCCGATTGTTTTAAGGTGATAAAAAAAAAAAAATTACCTTTTTGTTGCTTAGGTATATGGGGACCAGAATGATCATTTTTAGCCATCCCCAGAATATGGTTTTCTTTTTTTTTTTAATTGAATCATAGTTGATTTACAATATGTTAGTTTCAGGTGTACAGCAAATTGATTCAGTTAGACATATATATATATATATATATATATATACATATATCTTTTTTTTTCAAATTCTTTTCCCTTATAGGTTATTACCAAATACTGAGTATAGTTCCCTGTGCTATACAGTAGGTCTTTGTTTAGAATATGGTTTTCAAAGTGTGGTTCTTGAACAAGAGGCATCAGCACCACCTGGGAACTTGTTAGAAATGCATATTCTCAGGTTCCTCCCCAGTCCTGCTGAATCGGAACCTCTGGTAGGGCCCAGCAATCTGTGTTTTAACAAGCCCTCCAGGGGATTCTGAGGCACAGTAAAGTTTGAAAACCATTGCCCTAGAAAATTACGATTTGGAAATCCAGACTGTCTGAATACGAGCACCAGGGAAGTAATCCATTTTTGATTATTGGCTCCCTAAAAATAAACTCTTCAGTTCAGAATGCCCAGGTGAACTGTTTCTATACACTGCCGAGGGTTAAATAGGAAACCATTTCTTTTTTTTTTTTTTTTTTTTTTTTTTTTAGGAAACCATTTCTAAGTGATTCTTCAAAATGTAACTGACCAGCCCAGTCACAATTCTGGTAGCCCATCGTATTTCCAGTAAGTACAACATTTTCATACTTTAAAGTTTCATGGAATGACTGAATAAGCTTAATCTGCTATTTTTAGAATATCACTTCCTTACCTCATGTGAAAGTTTATTCAAAATTCAAGTGGGAACATTTTATTACCCCCAAACGTTTTCCTATATACTTTAACATGTTACTAAGGAAACCAGTTGCAACATTGCAGGGATATTGTTGTGCTAACAAATGAACGATTCAGCAATGTATATGCCATGCTATAAGGTTTTTTCCCTCTCTCTAGAAAATTTCACACTTATTGAATTTCTACATTCAACACAGGACATCGGAAGCAACAGGAGTAAAGCTGTAAAGAAAAATTGGATTCCAGAATGACCAAGATTTCCCTGGGATGTGTTTGGTGCTGTTCGAGCACAGGCAGATACTAGGTGATGGTTCATCCTGCATTAGGATCCCCCCTGTGCGGGGAAGCTGAGTTACAGAGAGCAGCCATCTCACAAGGACACTTCGGTGTCACGGCTTGTGGGGCTCTAACTTTTGAGCAGGTCTGGGAAGGACTAAAACTGGGTGTGTGGTGTAAAGTGTGTGCTAATCACACATTTAAGGAATCAAGCGACATCAAAGCATGAGATCACACGAGCAACGGAGATAGCACCAGGGAGACGGGGGATACAACCAGGGAGATGGGGGATACAGCACAGCGGGAGGTCTCCTGCTTTTTCTTTCCTGATGGGGGGAGGAGAGGTTATTAATGATGGGATGGATTAGAACAGATGGGTACTTTTGACACATTTCCCCATGTTGTTATTTTCCAGTTTCCCATCTTCCCACCCCTAGTCATGTGCCTTTCTCTTGGTTAGGAGTAAAAGCATGTAACTTTTTGAAGGGAAGCCTCAGGAAGGGAGGGTAAATGTGGAGATGTTGCCATATCGCTCAGAGGGCATGCTGGGCCACTCGGGAACGTCTTCCCGGAGCCTTTGCTGGGAGGGGCTCGCGTGCTTTTGGACGCTGTGTTCAAAGGCAAGCCACGTGACTTTCCACAGGCTCCATCTCAGCCCCACTCCAGCCCGGCAGCCATCACTCCCTGATTACCGGTACCTTTCTGCAGCCTGGAGATTTGCATTGTAAATGGTGTTTGTTAAGCCCCTGAAATAATATTAATCATTGTAAAACATTTATGTTGCATAATTTGTACATGAAAAAGAAAGAATGAACCTTTTGCCTGAATTAATATTTCCTTGTATGTATCTTTCTCATCCCCACAATAATGAAACCCTTGTCTGCCCTTCTAGGTGAGAACGGCTCTGGAAAAGTCAAGCTACCTATCTTCGTATGGCTTCTTGAAATGATGTATGTTTGTCCAGAGCCAAGTGGCGTATGCAGCTTTGGGTGGAACAGCTAGGGACCCGGGGAAAATGGACATCTCAGCATCCCATCGCTAACCCCTTCATGCAAGAGGAGGGAGAAAAGGATGGGCACCATGGGGGTGGACAAGGGGAAACTCTGAGAAGCAGAACAACGAAGCAGCAAGGCTTTCTGCCTGTGTCTCTGCCTGTACACACTTGTATCCATTTGGTGACAAACAGCCAGTAGTGAACAAAAGCGTCAGGGAGCTGGGACCCACCTTCCACACCCACTGTAGTGGGTTAGATGGTGGCCCCGCAAAGATATGTCCATGTCCTAAACCCTGGAACCTGTGAATATGACTTTATTTGGAAAAGGGGTCTTTGCAGATGTGATTAGGTTAAAGATTTTGAGATGAGATCATCTTGTATTATCTGGTGAGCCCGAAATCCAATAACAAGTATCTTTATGTGAGACAGAGGGAGGAGAGACACACAGGAAGATGAGAGAGAAAGGTCCTGTGAAGATGGAGGCAGGCATGGCAATTATGCAGCCGCAAGCCAAGGCATGCCTGGAGCCTGAAGCTGTAAGTGGCAAGGACGGATTCTCTTCCAGACCCTTCCAAGGGAGCGTGGCCCTGCTGCACCTTGATCAGACCTCTGGAATCCCGAACTGTACGAGAATAAATTTTTGTTGTTTTAAGCCACAAAATTTGTGGTAATTTTTTACACGAGCCCTAGGAAAGAAACACACATCATGCTCTACCCCTTCCCACAACCTCCCAGGGAGGTTCACTGCCTCACATTTTAAGTTGGTGATACTATTCTCTGGTTTTGCATCTGGAACCATTGCTGGAGGCCCCCTAGAGCCCACCCAAGTCAGATTGCTGTGCTGTGTCCAGGTCCCAGGTGATTTTTCCCAGGAAGGTTCTCCTTCCCCGGAACTCAGAGACCAAGCATTGACCATGGAGAATTTCAATGTCAGCTCACCGTGGCGTACAATTTAGGACTCGAAATAAGGGTCCCGCTATGAGGTAGGATTGATGAGTCTTCTGTAGCTGCCATTTTGGACTCTGCCTTTTTATCAAAACTCATCAGCCCATGACCAGCTTTAGCACCCTACGGTTCAGGACAAAGTACATTAAAAAAATAATAGTACCATAAATTGCACAATACGTGCCAGGGACTGTGTTAAGAATTTTATGTTCATTTCATCTATCTTTGTAGCAGTCCTGGAGGCATGTAGGTGTGGTTATCCTGATTTTCCAGTTGAGGACACTGAGTTCCAGGAACATTAAGAAATACTTCCAAAGTCAGGAAGCCCATGTAGTACAGAACCAGCACTTGAACCCCAGTGTCTTTGACGCCACAGCCCACACCCTCATGCACTTTACTACCCCTTTGTTCTTAGAAGTGAAGCCCAGAGCTGGGACACATCTATGCCTGCTTTGGGAGCTGACCATCCAAAGAATATGAGTATTATGCATTTGAGGCAATTCAGCTTGGGCAGTTCATGCACAGTGTACGTTTTCTTTTGTCAAGGCTTCAGGGGGCATCCGGGGACAGATTCCAGCCTGAGTTGGACCCTCCAAAAGGTGCTCTCTGGTTTGTTAAGGCTCTGCCTTCATGCTCAAGTTCACATATCTGAACATTGTATAGAAGGCTTTTCATGGTCCTACCAGCCTCTCCAACCTCATCTCCCTTAAAGCCCTTCTTTCTACCTCTTGCAGTTGACTTAGCAGCTGTTCTGAGCTACTTTCAGTCCCTTACGTGTCTCATCCTCTCACTAAACTCCATTCCTTTGCACAAGCTGTTTGCTCTGCTTGGAATTCAACCTCCCCACTGCCCTCTCCACTGTCACTCTATCTCTATCCTTTGGCTAAAGTCAACCTCTCGAAGAAGCCTTTCCAGATCATCTGAGCTTGGTCAGGTGCCCCTCTTGGGCTCTCATAGCATCCTTTATCCTCACGGCAAAACCTATCACTTTGTATTAGAATTGTATTGTCTGCATCTCTGACTTTGCTGTGTGTTGAGGGCAGAAACTCTGTCTGTATTGGTCACCATTGTATCCCCAGCACCCAGGGCCTAGAATGGGCATTCAGTAAGTATTTGTGATATAGATGAGTTAAGAATGCCAGAGATTCCTTCTTGGATCATTAGGCTTCAGAATTATGTCATTGATTAGGACATTGAAGAATATTTTGTTAAAGGGAATAGCTATCTGACAGTTGTCAACTCAAAGAATATTCTAGATCATTTCGTAAGTTACTACCCACAACTTCATCTAAATCATTTGGACAAATTTTAGCATTAAAGGAGATGGTATTATTTGATGCCTTCAGTTCCTTTCTTCTCTCTCTGTGACTATATTTTTAGTAGACAACTTAGAGTAATGAATTGCAAAAATTGACCACATGCTGCATAAGGTAACAGCTTCTATGTCATTTCAAAAGTGACTCTTCCAATTTCAAAGGGAACCCCTAATTCAAATACCTAAGGTTGGCTGACGGTGGCCTTTTACTAAGTCCCCTGATGACTTTGCATTTGGATCCTGCCTCTTCCGAACCTTCTGACTATGCTGACTAGGGGACATCTATCTGTCAACACAAAGTCATTGTCACTATCCTTTAGATTCTTTCTGGCCTTCTTGAAGGGCAGTGACTTTGTTCGAGATGGCAGAGCCTGGTTGGAGGTGCTGGGCTGTGAGAACGGTTTTACTTGGCGACTTAAAGGCCAATGCTTTGTGGCCATTGCAGGAGAAAGAGCCCTGGATTAAGAGTCAGAAGACCTGGGTTCTCACCTGGCTCTTCCTTGGGGACTCTCCAGGCTCCAGGCTCTAAATGAGTTAAGTTAGGATAATCATACGTGCCTCATAAGTTGTCGTGAGAATCAGAAGATGTAAGAGATCTGAGAGTGCTTTAAAAACTGAAGATGGACAGGTGTGAGGGTGGCCAGTACATCATAAGTACCTAGTTAGTGTCTGCTGAAGGGATGTGTCCTGTGCCTATGGATGGTTTTGTATCCATGTCTGTGCAGCCAAAAGGAGCCTCCCCCTTGACTTTTTGAGGGCAGGGAGAGCACAACACCCTCCCTCCCTTGCCTTGTCTTCTAATTGCCTTTCCTCTCCCACCCTAAAACAGGACAAAGGGAAACCTCAATAGCATTGTCAGAATGCCATTTCAATTGGCCCATTCTGATTTTTTTGGCTTCTTATCTGGAGCCCTGCCTTCAACTGACACCAAAATATTGTTGCAAACAGGAAAAAATGGGGAGTCCACAGTTGCAGGTAATGGTGATAGAAGATGAGGATGATTGAGTCAGAGGAAGGAAGGAAGGGAGAGAAGGTGGGGGGAAGAGATAGAGAGAGAGAGAGAGAGAGGAAGAGATAGAGAGAAAGATAGGGATAGAGAAAGAGAGAGAGAGAATATGCACAGACTTGATCACTGGATTTAATTCCATGACTGTAAACCCAAGTTGGGTATTCCCAGGCAGAGGAGAGGCAGTCTCCTTATGGGGTACATGCAGATTGAAACAATGGAACACTTAATAACCTCTTCCCTCTTTCTTGTTTCCTCTGGATCATTGCAGCGGCCATATCTGTGGTATGCATGTGAGCATGGGGTCCCCTCCTACAGGCTGGTGAGGTTGGTATAGACCACCCCCTGGAGCCCTGTGGGAACGGTGCCCAAAAAGCCTCCCATGGCAGCCTCTGCAGAGCCTTCCACACCCAGGTCCATCGCGTCCTGCTTGCGACAGAGCTGGCTTGCTTTTCAGAAGGTAAAACAGTGAGAGGCGGGGCCAGCCTGAAAGGTGTCAGAGGTGCTAAGGGAGGAGGCAGGTCTTACTGAATCGGGAAGGCTGGCTCTCAGGCACTGTCTGGGCTCTCAGCTGATTATCAGGCGGCTGGAGCACAGCTCAGACTTTCCCTTTAAACAGAACCTACAGGGAGGGGCCTGACTGGGCTGGTTCCCAGGCACTGGGGGTCGCTCTTAGCCCACCAAAGGGCCATAGCAGGGCCCTTCTGGGGCTCTAGAGGAGACTTTAAGGGGAGGCCTTGGGCTAGCAGCAGAAAGATAGCTTCCCTGGGGCCTTGGCTGGGACTGTACCAGACCCCAGCTCTTCCCCAGCTGAGCCTCAGGCTAAGGGCTGAAAGTCTTGTGCTTTCTGCCCAGAATCAGGACGGACTAGCTGAGGCTATGCCTGCTCCTTGGGGCTTTAGAAAGAGTTGTTCCAGGTGTAGGGAGCCAAATTATGAAGTCAGTGTTTCTTCTAGGTTTGGGGCGAGTCTGTCCTCCTTCTCCCTTCCCTGACACTACCTCGGTGGTACTTCTAGCCTTATCATTTCTTGCCAGTGCTATTTTGAGAGTCACCTAGATCGGTCTTGCTGGTTTGGGTTTCTTCTCCTCCCATCCTTCCTCAGCACTGTGGGCAGGGGCATCTGTTGAATGCCAACCCCATGTCAGACACTGAGTTTGTTATTGGTTGATATAGAAATGACCCAGATCCTGATCTCTAGAAGCCCATGGTCTGGTAGGGGAGCTAGACTGTGAAGATGGTGACAACAAGGTGTCTTTTGTAACGGAACAGCAGTGAGCTGACACTGCTTTGGAAGCATAAACAAGTCACAACAGACCAAACTAGTGACATTGGAGCTGAGCTATAAAAGGCAAGTAGGCATTTGCCTGACAATAAGGTAAGAAGGAGATTTCAGGTAAGCAAGTTCCCAAGAGCACTGACCTGGTATGTCTGGTGCCCCCAGGACGGTAGGGAGAGAGGACTTCGTGCTGGACTAGCAACTGGGCAGTGACCGCCTTAGGCAGGGCCTTGGATGCCCTACTGCATTGGCTGGAAGTTTTGCTAAAACCAAAACCTAATCACAGGGCAGAGCACACATCCTATACTGCACGGTTTGCTTATGCTGTGTTCTTTTCCTTGACCACCTTTGCTTTCCCCGTACCCACCTGTTGAACTCTGATCCATCCTTTAGCAATGATCTCAAACCCAACCACCTCTGTGAAGTTTTCCCAGGTTTCTCCAGCTGAACAGGATCTTGCCTTCTTTGAACCCTCATGTCATCGAGTGCCCCTTGAGGGTGTTTCCTTTCTGTACTTTGTATTCACATCTGACTCATTTTTTCCCCCGAAGAGATCGGCAAACAGCCAGGCACATGGTAGTAGTCAAAGGTTTGCTGAACTAAGACTCTGCTTTTTAATGCCTCTTCTGGGATGATCATTCTCACCCCCCACCCCTCCCCCACCAAAGATATGTTCAGATCCTAACCCCTGGTACTGCTATTGTGAATGCAACCTTATTTGGAAAAAGGGGTTTTGCAGGTGTAATCAAGTTAATATGAGGTCATAGTGGAGTAGGGTGGGCCCCACTCCAATAGGACTGGTGTCCTTATAAGAAGAGGAGAAGAAATAGAGATAATAGAGGGAAGATGACTTGAAGACACAGAGGAAAGCTGGCCATGTGAAGAGGGGGGCAGAGATTGGAGTGATGCTGCCATAAGCCAAGGAAGGCCTTGTCTACCAGAAGCTGGAATCGGCAAGGAAGGATCCTCCTCTAAAGGCTTTGTAAGGAGCATGGTCCTGCCACCACCTTGATTTCAGGCTTCTGGCCTCCAGAGCTGTGAGACAATAAATTTCTGTTGTTTTAAGCCCCCAGCTTTTTGGTACTTTGTTATGGCAGCCCTGGGAAACTCAGACGATGCCCTTATTCTTCTCTTCTTCCGGTGTTGTGCCCCGGTGCTCCTCCCTGGCTTTCTGGGTCCTGACAGCCACACCTGGGCCTGCTCCCTCCAGCTGGGGTCCTCCCGGACTCACCTATCTTCACCGCCACCACCATACCCATCTCTTGGCGTTTTGTCAAGGCCCTTTTGCATGATAGTTGGCCAATCTGTTAGGCCATCACTTGCTCTTGTGTACTCTTGCTTGAGTAATAGATTTGAATTTTAACCTGGGCCTTCTGGAGACTTAGAGCTTTCACTCCCAGGAGTGACTCTAAATGTGGGCTAACTTCTGGATACACATCCAAAGGAATGAAATCACCATCTTGAAGAGACACCTGCACCCCCATGTTCATTGCAGCATTATTTCCAACAGCCAAGACATGGAAACAACCTAAATGTCCATCAACAGATGAATGGATAAAGAAAATGTGGTCTGTATGCATACAATGGAATATTATTCAGCCATAAAAAAGAAGGAAATCTTTGACATTGAGGGCCTCATGCTAAGTGAAATAAGTCAGATAGAGAAAGACAAATACTGTATGACCTCACTTTTACGCAGAATCTAAAAAACTAAACTCATAGAAGCAGAGAGCAGATTGGTGGTTGCTGGGGAACAGGCGAAGGGGGCCAAAGGCATAAACTTCTAGTTATAAGATAAATAAGCCTGGGGTTGTAAAGTACAGAGTGGTGATTATAGTTAACAATATTGTATATATATATGAAAGTTACAAATAGAGTAGATTTTGAAAGTTCTCACCATACACACAAATATTTTAACTATATGATGTAATGAATGGGTTAACTAACCTTATTGTGGAAATCATTTTTCAATATACACATACACAAAGTCACTATGTTGTACACCTTACATACATATACAGTGTTCTATGTCAATTATATCTCAATAAAGTTGGAAATAAATAAAGGTGGGGCTAGCACAGCATCACAGAATGGCAGGGCTGGAAGGGCCCTTGCTGCAGAGATGGACTGACTGAGACCCAGCAGATATTTACGGAGTGCCGCCTCTGGGCCAGGTGTGGGATGGACAATGGTGATTAAAAAAAAAAGAGAGACAAAACCTTCCCTCGTGGATCCTATAACCCAGTGAAGGAGGTGGTGCTGGCTATTAATCAAAGAATCACCTAACTAGATGCAAAATTACAACTATGATAAATATTTAGGAGGGAGGTGCCAGGTTCCATGAAATCAGGATGCAAACAGACCCTGGACAGTGTTGTGGGTGAGAGATTTTGGATTGGGATGGCACCTTTTGACACCTCTGTGGTGACACCTCTGTGGTAACACCTCTGCTTTCATGGCTGGGAACTGTACCCTGCCCATGTGTAGGGCTTTCTGTGTGCAAAGGCAAGAAATGATCTCAGGGACTTCCCTGGTGGTGCAGTGGTTAAGAATCCTCCTGCCAATTCAGGGGACAAGGATTCGAACCCTGGTCCGGGAAGATCCCACATGCCACGGAGCAACTAAGCCCGTTCACCACAACTACTGAGCTTGAGCTCTAGAGCCCGGGATCCACAACTACTGAGCCCGTGAGCCACAACTACTGAGACCGCGTGCCACAACTACTGAAGCCTGTGAGCCTAAGGC
The DNA here is from genome assembly GCF_949987535.1 of Balaenoptera acutorostrata. Classification (NCBI taxonomy): domain Eukaryota; kingdom Metazoa; phylum Chordata; class Mammalia; order Artiodactyla; family Balaenopteridae; genus Balaenoptera; species Balaenoptera acutorostrata. Next base: position 31,458,146 of record NC_080064.1, on the reverse strand, counting down.
CCGTGCTCTGCAACAAGAGAAGCCACTGCAGTGAGAAGCCCGTGCACCACAACGAGGAGTAGCCCCCGCTCGCCGCAACTAGAGAAAGCCTGCACGCAGCAACGAAGACCCAACCCAGCCAAAAAAAAAAAATGATCTCAGAAGTGTACTCATTAAAGTATAAAAATCCCTAAGAAAAGGACCACATACTTCTTAAAAATTTACTTATTCCTTTATCCATTCATTTAACAAAAACATTTATGAAGTCCTTTCTATGTACCTGGTGATGGGTAAGTGCCACAGACACACATTCATGTCCCATCTTTTAAAAAAACACACAGTCTGGCCAAGACGATAGACTAATGAACAAATAACTATAATCTGGTGTGATAATGATATGAAACAGAGGTAGGTTCTATGTGTCTGCCTCTGTAGGAATGTAATCCTATAGGAAAAGGGAAGTTCAGGTGCAGCCTTGAAGGATGAGACCAGTTGCTATGTAAAGAAGTGAAGTGAGATGCAGCACAGGCGGGGAATCCAGCCAGAGGGAACAGCAGAACACAGACATGGGGATGTGAAGGTTCGCGGCACGTCTGGGAAGTGGCAAGTGAATTCCGTGTGACCAGGATGTAAAGCCCAAGAATAAGAGTGCTGGGAGGCCAGGCTGAAGAGACCCAGTTTCTGTTTTTCCCGCTAATCCCTTTCCCTGGGGTTACTTGGATGAGATTTGCTGCCGTTTCCCACTGTCAAACTCTAGCCAGTTTTCAAGGGTGTAGAACTATTTTTGGCTAAATGCTGTTCTTTTCCTTAAACAATCCAAACTTCAGGCATCACAGGGTGGGACCCATACCTGTGTCTCTCCCTTTGTCCCACATCCAAGGATAACATGGGGAAAAAACATGGACTGTTAAGTAAAACAGACCTGGATGTGGAGACTGCCTCTGCCGTTGACTAGCTCTTTAGTTATGGCAAGTTATTCACCCTCTCTAAGACTCAGTTTCCTCATCTGTATAATGGCAATAAAAATCTTTACTTTGTAGGATCCAGAAAAGTGCCAGACACACAGTAGGCACTCAGAACAATTTTTCTCTTTGAGATCCTGTCACTGGACGCCATCAGGAATGGACCAGCTGCTTCTCCACAAGCAGGAGTCATGGTTGCTGCCAGGTGCAGTCTGAAGAACACCAACTGCCTTTTCTTTTAGTTTAAGTGTCTTTAGAATGAGCCAATCCAATGTCTTTCCAGTGAGATCCCTTTACATTGAACTTGGCTGAGTCTTTGATTAGCACCCAAACCTCATTTTTTCACTTTCCACTGGTTCCCCCCACCCCTTTTAACAGTGGCGCTCTCAAGATGTTCTTTGTTTCTGTTGCAAATTGTGTGTGTGTGCGTGTGTGTGTGTGTGTGCGTGTGTGTGTTGGAGGACGGGGGTACAAAGAGGCAGAGGCGAGGTGTATTTTTAGAGCTAGAGAGGAGCTGGCAGAAATGGAAAATAAGGTTTTCAAGTTCATATGTTTATGCTTTTGAAGGGATGTAAAGGAACAGCTCGGTGGCGGTCTGTGTGTCCTGTTCAATATCTAAGAAGCTTTCTGCGACATGCCTTCCAGCATTCTGATTACAAAGCCTCCCTGCCCGTTCGTGGCCGCCTCCCTTCCTCTTCCCCTCCCCCAGCGGGGGCCTGGCAGGGCCCAGTGGGTAGTAGCGCATCAGGACCAGAAGCCTTTTGTGCAAGCCTCATGCCTGAATCAGAAATCCGCTTTCCCAGGTTCGCAGGACCCAACAACCAGGGCAGATTAATCCCAAGAGGTGGTCGGTGCACAATTAACATTTCTGACTCTTACTTTTAATTAAGAAGGGCCAGGGAACAGGGTGTTAGCGCGTCTAATGGGACCCTGTGGCATGTGCCGACTGCTGGAGGAGTTTCGGTTATTAGCACTTGTTGAAGACTTTCTAGATAATTAAATAGCACATTAATCATTGTTCCGAATGGACACAGAATTTTCTTTCTCATCTGGACTTCCCACCTGCAGAATGGAAAATGGCTCCAGAGCTGGTGGTACCCCAGCACCGCGGCAGGAGCTCAGCCCGTGCATGCCCACTTCCAGTGATTTTGCGGAAAAGAAAGGATTCTTGCAGACATTCGCCTTCGTGGTTCTGACAGCTGAAGCTCTCTTCACAGGCACATTAACATGACCTCATTAGTTTGTGCATCTACTCTCCTAACCACATAAAACGGAGTGCGGTAGGAGCCAATCATGCTAATTACATCAGATCGGTTTGCATATTCATAAACCATTTTCTGTTTTATGGACAGCAAAAATAAACACAGTATCTCTTTAATAATTTTAAGTGGGTCACTTTCAGGACTGTATCTGTTTTAAATAAATTATCATCTTGTTAAAGGCCACAGTCAAAAGCTATTTTTTGAGCAGCCTGAGAGGTGAGTGTGGGGGGCAGGGCACGTGGAGGCGACTTGGAGAGTCAACAGGATTCATCAGGTAGTGAGTGGTCAATTTCCAAGGTCTCTTCTGCCAAAGAAAATCCAAACTTGAAAAACCTCCTGGGTTTAGTGAACAGGTGCAGGGCAGCCTCTTACTAATGACAAAATATATTCTTGTCGGAAATTTGAGATGATCTAAATCACAGTCTTAAGCAGTGGGAGTGAAACCCAGGAACATACGAATTCCTGTGTTTTCTTGGAAGTGTTGTATTTTAGGGGCTAAGTTTGACATTCTGGCTTTTCTCAGGTGGGATGAAAAATTGGCTTGAGAACAGTCAGAAGTAGGATCAAACCTGCAGTGGAAAGAAACCTTTCCACTGTCCCATCTGTGCCCACCCAAGGCCCCCTGTGCTGTGGGCATCCTTCCAATCCAGGACCTGAAGCCACCAACAATGAAGCCAGGTTACAGATCTCCTTTGCTTTAGGGTAAAAAAAAAAAAACCTTTACAAAACAAAGATACACAAGATTTTCAGAGAGAGAGTGCTTAACCTAGTTAAGAGACTCAACTATTTTCAAGACTACTCGAAGACCTATTTACACGAGACAATTGATTTGATAATTACAGACCATTCCTATTCATTCATTAAAGTAGGTCCTGGAGGACTAATATCGGGCTAATCTGACTGAGTGCGCTGTGTATTTTAAGGTAATAAGACAGCATTTCTTTATTTAAAAAGCATCCCGTAATCTAGGCGTTCCAGGGATACAAACTGATCTTTTTTTACCCCGTTTAATAGAGAGATGGTTCAGCGTTTACATGCAGTCCCATCACATTTATTTCTAGCTCTGGATCTTGCTTCCTTTTCTCTTTGTTGTAAACACTCCTGGGAGAATTAACGTGGCACTTCTTATTGGTAGTTCAGGCTATCCCCATTTTGTTGTTGTTTTTGAAATGCTGCTTCCGATTGAGTGGGTGTAGAAGCTGGGAAAGGCTTTCATTTTCCTTAGTGCATAGGTCCCTGACTCAGAGCTTCTTGAAGACCTTCCGCTCAACCTCCCAAAATGTTTGCATTTATTCACCTTCACCTTGATTCCTGACTAGGTTAGTAGACTCTGAGCACAGATGGCTGCCTCGTGTTATTATCTGAACCGGGGCTGAAGCTTTTGTGTGTCAGCTGCACTGATTTCAAAATACCCTATTATTTGTGCAATATACCTTGGAATTACGGTTTATAATTTCATAAAAGCCTAACATATCTGAATGTTTACAAGTTCTATTCCTTGGGGAAATATATAGTGTTCATTTCTTTTGTTTAGTCTATTTAAAGTAGGACTAGATACAAAGCGGGAGTGATTGACAAATTAATGCTCTCAGCTCCTACTCCAAAGTACTTGAATTATTAGTACAAAAAGCATGTTACAAACTGTAATAATTTTAACTCCATTTCATTGCTAAAAGCTAATAATAATGAAAACAAATGAAAATAGTAATGCAATCTAACACTAGCCAGAATGGAAGCAGTCACAGAGTTGGGACTCTGCAGTCAGATAATTAGTTCCATTAAAACTCAGGAATGGTTGAGTCTGTTCATTTCTTTTGGATTCAGTCCTGTGGGGGAAGAAAAAGAGGAAAAAGAATGGCCCGTGTGCGACATAAGTCAGCTATAACCTTTCCCGTCTCCATCTCCTCCCCTCCGCAGCCCGGGACTGCATTTCCAGGGTGACGGCTACCCTCCCACAGTGGAGAAGACAGAGCTGAGGAGCTAACGGTGGCACCAAGTGAGTGGAAAGTCACTGCTGATTGCAATTAGAACAAAGGAGTCTGGAAGGTTCTAGTCCCACCTGCAGACTGTCTCAGCCACCTTGGGGGAAGGCAGAGAACAGTGTGTGCTAAGGAGAGCCTAGGAGCAGAGGACACCGGTGATCAGGAGACTAGGTGTATCAGTCAGGGTTCTCCAGAGATACAGAACCAACGAGATACATACTATTTATAGACCTATTCCATTTATATATATATATATTTATTATTATAGAAATATAACATATAGTAAATACAATAATATTTATTTATTTCTATCTATTGAGAGATTTATAATTAGGAATTGGACCACATGATTATGGAAGCTGAGAAGTCCCAAGATGTGCAGTCAGCAAACTGGAGACCCAGGAGGGCTGGTTGTGTAAGTTCCAACCCGAGCCTGAGGGACTGAGAACCAGGAAAGCCGAGGGTGTCAGTTCCAGTCTGAGGGCAGGAGGAGGCCAGTGTCCCAACCCAACAGTCGGGCGGTCAAAATTCCATCTTCCTCAGCCTTTTTGTTCTAGCTGGGCCTTCTTTTGATTGGATCAGGCACACCCACGTTAGGGAGGGCCATCTGCTTTCCTCAGTCTACCAATTCGAATGTTATCTCATCCAGAAACACCCTCACAGACACACCCAGAATAACGTTCGACCAGATGTCTGGGCAGCCGGTGGCCTGGTTGAGTTGACGTGTGAAATTAACCATCACACTTGGGATCACTAATCTGAGTTCCGCTGAGCTCACTCCTGCAGCTGTGGTCAGCGTGTGGCTGGGCCATGGCTCAATGATCTAGGATGGCCTCATCCACGTATCTGGGGGTCGGCAGACTGTCACCTGGGAGAGTGGGCTGAGGGCCTCTCATCGTGCTTGCAGGCCTGCCAGGGTGTCCTTCCATGGCGGCTGTGGCAGGGCTCCAAGTGCAAGTGCTTTCAAGTCTCTGCTGGCATCGTGTTTGTTACTGCCCCTTTGGCCAATGCAAGTCACCTGGGCAAACCTTGAGTCGGTGCAGGAAGGGACTACTCAAGGGTGTGGATACAGGGAGGTATAAACAAATTGGAGGTGACTGTGTCTGCCACAGTCACTTAGCAGTTCCCCTAGATGCTCTCTCTGACCAGGCACGGGGGGGCAGGTGGGGGCAGACACACATGTTCTGCCCAGTTTTCCTTCCTGGTCTCTTGTGAACTCCTTGCCACCAGCCCACCTCTCTAAATGTTGGTATTCTCTAAGCCTCTGTCTTTGGCTCCTTGTAATGAGGGTCATGTTGGGACACTAACCTGCACACCCAACCAGGAAACTCTGGAACCTTAGAGCAGATTACTGGGGTATAAGGTACACCTGCGTCTCAATGTCCTTCGAGTGGAGACCCTGACAATATGATGTGGTCCACCCCTTGAGAAACATCTTCTAAATTCCCTGGCAGAATGAAAGGATCAGAGATGTCTTAGGAGTTGTAGAAGGAGCTGTATTTATCTGACAATTAAATTATTGTCAATAATTTAAAGACTTACAATTTGTCAGGTCAGGTCATCCAAGCCCAGAAACTCTACCCTGTTTCCACCCATAGCTGGATCTTGCCCTGGTGAAAATACTGCAGGAAGGGCAGCCTCAGTGACATGAAGAGAAAATCCCTGTGGCTGTTTAGTGAGGAGTTGGAGCCATTTTAGGGGAAAGGATGGGGTGGAAGGAGCTGGGAGTCTGGTATCCTGGTAAATAGGCCAGGAGGTGGCTTCGGGTCAGAAACTCTGATTATCACCCATGCTCGGGAGTGTGGCACCTATGGCCAAGGGAACTGCACTGGCTCTGTTTTTGGAAGTGGCAATGAATTGTGTCTTCCCAAGTTGTGGGACATTTGGGCCAAGACATTCCAGGAATCTTGCCTTAGCCTTGTGGCCCCAGAAACCCTGACCCAGCCTGGTGGCCTGCTTTGGCCGGGTGGGTCACAGTTCGTTATAGTTATGGGGTTGGAATCCGTGCGCAGCCCGCAGCAGCCAAGACAAGCTGCCCACAGTTCTTTCCTAGTATGTTGTGCTGCTTCTGCCTTCAGAATTAAAATATTGTGCAGAAATGCAGGTTTATTGTTATCAATCCCTTCTCTTGAAACTTGACAAATGCATTCTTAGGCAGATGATTTAGAGATAATGTCAACGGAACAAAGCTTTGTCACTGAAATAATGGTTTCCTGCTGTGAAGTTTATGCCTCAGCAAAGTCAAGGTGTTTGTTCCCAAAGTATAACTCCCTATCCCTTTGACAACTGTCTGTGACATCCTCCTTCATCCCCTTACCCCTCCTCTCCAAGTCATTGTAACAGTAGAGCCAGAGTCTGGGGATAACGGGTAGAGATGAGAATTCTCTTCACTCAAGAGGACTGGGCTGGGAAGAACTCTACGCTTCCAACATAGGCTTTTCTGCTTCTGCCTTGTGGGATTCAACTCAGGCAAAATTCCTGCCTTTATTTCCCCTGTTCTAACATGAAAAGAATAACTCCTGACCCTGATTCCCAAATTGAACGGGAAGCATCTGACGGCACCCGGCTATCTTAGACTACTAGCAGGATATACACATAATGTAGTCACTGGGTCTTGTTTCTGCACCATGCATGTTGTATTTCTGAAAGCAAATATACAAATGAGCTCTTAGACTAAGTTTAAGAGCATTAGAATTGGACATCCATGAAAACAGCTAAAGAAGTTTGAGTCATGTATGCTCTATCGTGCTTTTCCTTTGTGTGGTCAAATAAGCGGTTACGTAAGCATATTCTCTCCAGTGCAAGGATCAGAAATAGCCCTGGTCTTACTCAGGAGCTGCTATAATGGGGCTGAAGGGCCTCCTCTTCATTGAGCAAGTGTGAACATTTCACTAGAGAAGAGTAAGCCGTGCTGCCCTAGAGCAGACGTCAATAGAGTGATGTGTGGAGAGGGATGGGCTGGCGGACCTGCTGGAATGATGTACCACGGAGGCAGGAGGTCTTAGCATCAGGGTGCCCCATGCATCAGCAGGCCGTCTCCAGAGGGGAGAATAATGGGCTTCTTGGGTAGATGGAGGGATGTCACCAAGATTCCAAGTCCACCTGCTCCAAATACTTCATAGGTTTTTACTTCTAGGTGTTCTTTTATTATAGTGATTAGAATTTCATTCATATAGGCCATGAGGGAAGGTGAAAACCCCAGTTTCTGCTCTGATGTTCTGGTGGGTGTTTTAAAGTAGAACCTGACAAGAGGCATGAAAAGAAGAAGGCACAGGGCCGTGTTGAGACCTGGGTGCTAGTCCCTGCCCTGCCCCTCACTCTCTGGCTGACCTTGGGAGAGACTTTTGAACCAGGTCTTAACAAGGAGGGGTCATCTGACGGTTTCTAAAGTATCACCGAGTTCCACATTTTATTATCCTGATACCTAGGATTAGAGATGTTCATCTAGTAGAACTGTGTTATTGGTTGCATGCTTGAAATATGTTTTTAGAATTGTATCAAAATGTACTTTTTTTTTCCAATGTACACTTCTCCCCACACTTGGTCATGTGTATGTGATTAATCATTGGAAAAGGAGCCATAATTCCTGAAAGCTGCTTACTAGAAAGGATCCCTTTCTTTAAGGAGAAAGAGTCATTAGAGATTTCTCTTAATTTCTTAGCTTTCCCTCATTTTTCTCTTAATTTAAGGGGAAGAGGAGGAATGGAAATCAATGATTCAGGTTGAGACTAACTTATGCCTATATTACAAAGCTAATGTAGTAACATTAATTTTGGAGAGCAGGGGTTGTGGTGTGTTTTTGAACGCAAAGCTTAGCTGGGATTAGTACTTAGAATAGTTATATTTAGAAAAAGACATTTTGGGGAATGTCAAATGTAGGCATAATTGAGAATTATTTTTTAGGTTTTTATTTTGTGGCAGGAAGGATGGGGGTAATGAAGTTTGGGGTTTTCAGGACTTAGAAGAAGTATGTACTCTTAAGTTAGCTTCTTCTGTATTATAGAAAAGGGGTGCATCTTCTGAAGAGAGACAAAATATGCAAAGAAATAGTTCAACTGAAATTGGAGGGTAGAGGTTGAAAAGAACCCTGATTTCTACATAATAAAATGGGAGAAAGGGAGTAGAGGATGCTCCTGGGAGATAAAGGACAGTGAAGAGGGAGGAGGGGGCAGAAGAAGGGGAAGGAGGGGAAAGGGACAAAGAAATTAAGTGGCAGCTTATTAGGAAAAAGATTTCTGATAACGAATTATAATTTGTTAGCTTTGCTGGAATATAAACCCATTTCCAGACCTTTAATAAGGGCTTCAGTACCCATGCAGGTCTTTAGTAAGTGGGGCAGTTTGTTTGTTTTTGTTTTGCTGCTGTTACTATTTGTTGGGGGAACCTATCTTCCCAGTGTTAGTTTCCGTGGGGAAGGATACCAAGTCGTACTCTTGCCCTGACTGGATGGTACTCACTTTGCCTCCAGGGTGGAGGGGGGTGAACTGATTGGTGAGTTTGGAGAGGAACCAGGCTTGCAGCTCCTTCTCCCCTTTGTTTTGTGAACCATCTCAGCAGAGGACTTGTGCATGGGCAGCCCTAGCAGTAAAGGTGAGGGTGACAGTTTTCCAGCCACCCTTGTGACTGAGTGGGTCATCTACCCAATCCTGGGATTCAGCATTAGGAAACCCATCATCACCCTGCGACCAAGCCACACCCTCCAGAACCGGTCTTATCAGTAATAAAGCCAGTTTTTCAAGTCTCACCTGCCAGACTCCACGTCTCTTTCAAGAGGTCCAGAACTCAGGTAGGAAGAGGAGAACTGGTTGTTTCCTTAACTCCCAGCACAGCGGTCCACACATTAGATGACAGTAAATGTTGTGGAATTAAAGACCGAACCAATTAGTCATTGAATCCTGGGGATTAGTCTGGGATACAGTGGCACAGACAAATGAACTCACATGAAGAGCTTAATGTTTGGCTGAATCATATATTGCTGGTTTTGTTGGTCAAAACCAGTCGAATATTGGCAATTTCATATGGTTCGATCAAATAATCCTCCAGTCCCAGGGGAACAGTGAAGAGCTTTTCTGAGCTCCCAGTGGCCTCATAAACAAATTCCAGCTGTTGACTGACTGGAGGGTACAGGCCGGTGCCTGGACTTCTATCCAAGTTCTAGATTTCTGCATGGAAAGCATCGTCTTATTTCCTACCATCTAGAACCAATCGTATCCCACCACCATGCTGCCCCACCCAGAACCAAACGAGGCTCTCCCTTTGCGCTGTCCTCCCCTTGCTTGGGACTTGGAGAGCAATAGTAATGAATACCCTTGAGGCCCATGGACTATCCTAATATTTCCAGGTCAAATGACCAGTTTAATCCACCCCCTCAGCACATAGTATTTTTCTCACACTTTTTATTTTTATTTTTAATTTTTTAAAAAACATTTTATTGGAGTATAGTTGATTTACAATGTTGTGTAAGTTTTTGCTGTACAGCAAAGTGAATCAGTTATACATATACATAGATCCACTCTTTTTTAGATTATTTTCCCATATAGGTCATTACAGAATATTGAGAAGAGTTCCCTGTGCTATACAGTAGGTCCTTGTTGATTATCTATTTTATATATAGTAGTGTGTATACAGCACATAGTATTAATATCATATGCGACTTATACAAAGGCTACAAAGCACATCTTCAATTGTCATAAAGATCCCATGAGAGAGCTGCTATTAGCTCCATTTTACAGATAAGGACACTGAGGTTGTAACAGTTGATGACTCTGGAGCACTATTTGAAAGGCACTGTGCTATGTGCCTTAAATTGAATATTTCAATTCTCATCGCCCTCATGATAGAGTGAGTACTAGATTTATCCCCCTTCTACAAATGGGGAAACTGAGGCTAATTGTGGGCACGGACTTTGTCCAAGTTCATGCAGCTAGTAAGTGGTGAAGCTGGGATTCTAACTAGGGCCCTCTAGGCTGTTCCCTCATTTACATGAAGAGAATCACTCAAGGTCATACAAATTGAATAGTAGAATTGAAACCTGAGGCCAAAATATGACATCATTATTTGGTCCCCGCAGGTATTTTATCAATCAGCATTGCCTTTCAATAAAAATTTATTTCTAATGAACAGTTCCTTAATCCTTAGTGTTGGAAGGACAATAAAGTCTTAGAACAGGGACTTCTTTGGTGGCGCAGTGGTTAAGAATCAGCCTGCAAATGAAGGGGACGTGGGTTCAAGCCCTGGTCCGGGAAGATCCCACATGCTGCGGAGCAACTAAGCCCCTGTACCACAACTACTGAAGCCCGCGCACCTAGAGCCCGTGCTCTGCAACAAGAGAAGCCACTGTAATGAGAAGCCCGTGCACCACAACGAAGAGTAGCACCTGCTTGCTACAACTAGAGAAAGCCCACGCACAGCAACGAAGACCCAATGCAGCCAAAAATATAAATAAATAAATAATTAAAATACACAAATACCTCCAATATTAAAAAAAAAGATATTGATAAAAAAAAAGATGACAGAATCAATAAACAGAAAACATTACCTAGACGTAGTATTAATTCAAGGAGCAGAATGACATGCTATATGGAATTCCTATGTAACTTGACATGCTGCAAAGTTACTAATAAATGTAGGGATGGGTTGAGATTATAATTATTATAATGGCAACTCAAGGGAAAGGCCCTGACCTCAGAACGAGGGTTTTGATCTCAGCTTTGCTGCTATGACAAAGACTCTCTCTTTGAGCAAACTTTAGGCAGGCTCCTCTGAGACCTCTTTTTGACTAGGTCTTGACCCTGGCTTTCTGTGTCTGTCAATGAACAGCTAAATTTTAGCAGGAATCCTGCTAAGTCACTTTAAAGAGAATCCCCCATCCCTGATATCTGATCAAGTTCTTTATCCCCCCACTTTGTTGTCGAAGTTCTTGGCTTGTCTTTAGCGAGAATTCCCCTGCCCTTGACTCTCCTCTTAGTACTTTCTTATCCACTGGACCCCTCATGCTATTCCTTGGTCAGCTTTCTTTGCTATGTTTGGAGTTGAGCCCAATCTCTCTCTCCTATTGCAATAGTCTTGAATAAAGTCTTTTTTTACTGTTTTTAACAAGTGCCAGAATAACTTTTCCTTTAACACTTAGTACCATATTGACGTTTAACACTTACTACCATCTGACTGGGCATCACTCATTCTTCTTGGTGCCCGTCTCCCCTTCCGGGAGTTCACCTTCCAGGAGTTCACCTTCCAGGACGGGACTTTCTTAAAAGATTCCAGATAAATGTCTCTTTTGACAGAGAAAACTCTGTATATTTAGTAAATCATTTGACATCTTTGCCTTTCATTTTCCTCCCCTGTAAAATAGGGTCAATAATTCCTGTTGGGATCCCTCTCAGTGCCTCTGGAAGAAGCAAATGGGATAAGAAATATAAGTAATGTGTGCAAACTGTCAAAAACTGAACAAACCTATGTACTATCTTTAAGAAAACTAACAAGAACCACAGATTTATGCTCTGTTGAGGGCCTTCCCCAGGCTGTGTGGGGACTTCCAGAAAGGATCTGGCAAAATAGGAACTAGGTGAACTGTGCCAGAACACCAAACTCCACACGGGATGCTTGGAAACCTCCTGCACCCTCTTAACGTGCAAACTGTTGCAGTTCCCAAACCAAGAAAGATTTCTCTGCCTCCGAAAGCGAGGTGTGATTGCACATTTCCCACACGGCTTCTGACTGCAGGCACCAGACAGGCTGCTGAGGGAGTGGGCCTGTGTGTGTGTCTGTGTGTGTGTGTGTGAGTGTGTGTTTGTACTTGGAGAGAGTGTCTGTGAAATCTAAAGGGCCATATCCCACTCTCTGTGGCTCCGAACAGCCAGTGCCGTCTGAGGAGCCCAATCCTGTATTGACACACTGGAGGTGGTAACAGATAGCATTCTAGAATTAATGTGTGAATTTGTTTGGGGTGAGTTAGTGGGAAGTTTGCTGGAATCACCATTCACTTTAGCTCGGCCAGAACACAGTCATCTAGCCAGGGGTCATTTTTTGGGAAGTTGCTTTAAGAACAGTAACATTTTAAGGCCATTATTGGTTTTTTGTTTTGTTTTATTTTTAAATTTTTATTGGAGTATAGTTGATTTATAATGTTATGAAATGTTGTGTTACTTTCTGCTGTATAGCAAAGTGAATCAGTTATACATATACATATATCCACTCTTTAAAAATTCTTTTCCCATATAGGTCATTACAGAGTGTTGAGTAGAGTTCCCCGTGCTATACAGTAGGTCCTTATTAGTTATCTATTTTATATATAGTAGTGTGTATATGTCCATTCCAATCTCTCAATTTATCCTTCCCCCGTCCTTTACCCCCTAGTAACCATAAGATTGTTTTCTACATCTGTAACTCTATTTCTGTTTTGTAAATAAGTTCATTTGTACCATTTTTTAAGATTCCACATATAAGCAATATCATACGATATTTGTCCTTCTCTGTCTGACTTACTTCACTCAGTATGACAATCTCTAGGTCCATCCATATTGCTGCAGATAGCCCATTATTGTTATTATTATTGTAGTAGTAGTATTGTAAGAGGGTTTAGGCAACTGTTTTATCTTACTCTATAAAGGTTTTACAACTAAGACTGATTTAAGAACCCAAGATAAAGAGACAAGGTGATTTGTCCCTCCTTTCCCTTCCATGTATCCACCTGTTGTCTCTCTTTTCTCCTGAAAAAAATACTTGATTTCAGATCCTTTCTTTAGGTTAAATGGCCCAAACCATATGTGAGTTCTAAACTGGGACAAGGCTGTGGACCATCAGCTAATTCAACTATTCCTAAGTATGTTCAAAAACTAGAAGAGTGGGCCATAAAAGGTCTGTGAGCCAAGACTTTGGATGGAATGGGAAAGTGACACACTGGTCACTTAAAGGCCATAAGCCTGCAGATGCCGGGGAATAAGGCCCACAATTAGTCCCACAGGCGTCGTGGGGGAGTGGCAAACAGTCCCCCCCAGTTTTGTAACCTCTTTTGTGAGATCTTTTATCCAAGCTGAGGACCCTGGGAAACACTAGTTACACATCTCCAGGCAGAGGCTCCTGAGGTGGGCTTTAGAGATGCTAATTGTGTAAGGGATTGACAGGCAGCAGGACAATAAACCACGGAACTGTGAATGAACCAGGCTTGCACTGAGGCTGGAGGGCCTCAGGGATGGAGAAACTGTAGGTTTCTATCTACTTGTACATTCCTGGCTACAATTCAGATACCTGCAGTGAGAACTCAGCAAATAAGAACTAAATAATTTAGACTTCTAAAAACTAGGGGGTCCATGGATGAGCTTTTAGAGGTGCCTGAAATGAAATCAACATTTCATTTGTGGGTGAATTTTTCTGGAGAGAGGACGCATAGATTTGGCTAGATTGTCAAAGTCCTTTGTGACTCCAAAATGTTTTAAAACTCCAAAATGTTTAAGAAACACCGGGCTCCGTGTCTCCAGGGAGTAAGCTATCTTGGGGAGGAACAGGTCTGCGTCGCCAAATCCAGATGGATGTGAAGTCCCCCAACACTCCATTCAGTCTGCTCCCCTCACCCCATACCCTCAGTCTCTTAATTGCCAGATTCACTGCCACCTTTTTAGTGCTTATGGCATTTGACACCCTGGACTACTCCTCTCTGGAAACCCTCTCTCCCCTATTTCAGTGACACCACTGCTTCTAGATTTCTTTTTGCTTTTCTGATTTTCTTGGTGCACCCTTTAAAGGTCAGCCTTCTCCAGAGCTCCTTCTTCTGTTCTCTTCTGTTGATCCTATTCACATGCTCTGAGAGGCCTTTTCCCCAATCCCATCCCCTTGAAATTCCATATCATGGCATCCACAACCTTCCCTTGCCCTTTGCCTATCTGTCCTGTCCAATCCAGCCACGTTTTAATATTAATAAAATTAAAAATTCAGTTCCTCAGTCACGCTACATCCTCACAGACTACATTTGAAGTGTTCCATAGCCACGTGTGGCTAGTGGCTACCATCGTAGTAGAATATAGAGCATTTCCGTTATTGCAGAAAATTCTACAAGTCTAGCTAACGCCTATGTGACCTCTGAAGTTCAGCCCTTGCCATGTCTTCCAGGGGAGTCTTTCCAGTCTAGGTTAGACATCCCACCTCACTGCATCCTCCTGTACTAGGGTCCTCGCTGACATCTTTTTGTTTTGTTTTGACTTTTCTTTTTGTTTTTTTGTTGTTGTTGTTGCTTTTATTGACTAATTATATTACATGTATAAATTTATATTTCATTAAAATTTTTTTAATTTCTAATTTAATTTATATTTTATTTTGGAGTATAGTTGATTTACAATGTTGTGTTAGTTTCAGGTGTACAACAGTGATTCAGTTATACATATACATACATTCATTCTTTTTCAGATTCTTTTCCCATATAGGTTATTACAGAATATTGAGTAGAGTTCCCTGTGCTATACAGTAGGTCCTTGTTGCTTATCTATTTTATATATAGTAGTGCGTATATGTTAATCCCAACGCGCTGACCTCTGTGAATGCTCCGCCATCCTGTGGGTTCCCTGAGGACAGGCACCATACTTACTTACTTGACTCAGTATCACCAGCACTCAGCATAGCGTCTGGCAGAAAGTAGGTGCTCAGTAAACATTTGCTGAATGAAGGAAGCTGTGACAAGCAGAGCTGGGCAGCCTAACCCTGGCCCTCTGTTATCTCCACCTGCAGCAAGTTCATTGGTGGAGCGTGTTGGTTGCAGCTGACTTCCTGTAGGAGAGAGATGAGGCTGTGATCTCAAGATTGGAGGGGGAAGGAAAGAGGGCTCTGTAGTCCCTTGGCTGGTGCAATGGAGGTGACCAAAGGCAACTGCTGAGCACTTTTGGTTTTCTGTGTATAAGATCTTGGTCTGAGATTCAGGCCCGCATGGCTTCCTTTGCTCTTACTAGGCAATTCATACACTTAGAGAGTCACGGAAACTTAAAATTGAAGAGACCTTGAAAGTAATGGAACTCAGACCTTTACCCAACGAATTAATCTCCTCTGTAGCAGGGGCCTCCACTTGCTCACATCCAATGACAGGGAACCCCCTTCCTCCCGAGTCAGGCTATTTCATTTTCAGGCAGCTCTTTGGGTGCAAAGTATTTTTAAATATTGAACTGCAATCTGCCTCTTTATATCTGCAGCCCTGGCCCTGGCTCTGCCTCTTGCACAGAGAATGCATCTGTCTCTCTCCTATGGTTAAAAGCAACCCGTGGCTGCAGACATTTGTCTCTTCCTCCAGGGACCACTGAAATTTCTAGGTGGGACACCTTATGGGTGGTTAATTTTTATTAAACCAATGATTTCACAGCTTCCTATTTCCTCACCAAGTCACAGAGAGATGTAAGTCAGAAAACTTTTCTTGTCACAGAAAGGCACTATAGTATTTTATCCCTAAAATGCTTTTTATGTATAAGAACTGAAGCCAATTTTTGGCTGAGATGCGTGTTGGGGGAGGGAACTGAAATGACAAGTGAGTCATTCACCCTTGACAGGGATCCTGGGATGGAGAGTAGATGTGGAATGGATAATCAACATTGCCCAAGTGGAGGCAGGTGTGTCAACACCTCATGGTTATTATTTCATTATTTATAGAATATAATACTGATACATGACATTCATAATAATAACAACAACAATAATAGCTAACTTCCCCTAAGAGCTTTCCATGAACCAGGAAGGGTTCTGAGTACTTCATATATTTTATATTTTAAGACAATCCTATGCAAAGGTCCTATTATTATCCCCACTTTACAGATGAGAAAATTGAGGCACAGAGAGTGAGTGTTCTTGCTCTTGATTGGTTAGTTTCCTTCTTCTCCCATTACTCATGCAACTTCCCAGGTTTGTTGTGTGCGCATGTACCATGCTCTGACAGGTCACATTGACCTGCAGCTGACCGTGCTGGAATCATTCTCCATGAAATCCTCACAGCATCTCTGTGAGGCTGGATTTATTAGTTCCATTTAATGGTTGAGAAAATCAAGGCTCAGAGGAGCCTTGTCTATCAGAGAGCTTCTAAATGATAAGAACTGGAACTCCAGTAAGAATCTCCAAACTCCCAGCCTAGTGCTTTTCCCCTTTACCGCCACACCTCTCCAAATGAAGGCAGGGTCCCAGATGTGCATGGTCACTTCCAACATGCTACACATCTGTATTTCCTCCCCTTTCTGAAGTAGTTGGACAGGTATCCTTGCCCTATTGTCTTAAAGGTAAGGAGGTGGTGAGGCTGGGTCTAGGACACAGGTGTTCTAGTTTCGTGCCCAGGAACTTCTGAAGACTCTTTGACCTATGCAAGGACCAGCAAGGCAAAGCATGGCCCCAGGTATATCCAGAGCAGTCTCTGGTGGGGCTCCGGGACAGGAGTAGGTGCTGAGAGATTCTGAGTTCCTCCCTTTGAATGTTCCATCATCCCAGTTCTCCAGACCTGCTCCCCCTGAAGCCCTGGTGCCCTAGGCCAACCTGACCTTCCATTAAGCCATCCAGGAGTTCTCCACACAGAGGATTTCACATGGAACAGAGGGATGGCTCTGGAGTCATGGAGAGGGCCTTAAACCCTCCCCCACCCAAGTTCCTCTTTCACCCCCAACTCTCTGTGAACATGGATGAGGAATTTATCGTCCTTCTGTTTAAATTTCTCAGAGCTGAGACAAAGCTCATAACTGCGTTTCTCATAAGGCTGTCAGGAGGTTCAAATGGGATAAAATATTCATTCGTTTATTCATCTGCTCATTCATTCATTCAACAGCTATGTACTGTCAGCGAGGTACCAGGCACTCTTAGGTGATGAGGATACAAAACAGAGTCCAATTTTTATGGAGCCTCTATTCCAGCTTCCATTCTGGAGGGGACTACAGGTGAAAGGCATATAAAGAAGGAAAAATAAAGCATGACACGGGGATACCATGTGACAGGGGTGTTATTTTATACAGGGTGGTCTGAGAAGACTTCTGTGAGGTTACATTTAAGGAAAGAACTAAGTGAAGTGAGGGAGCCAGCCGTGTGACTAAGGCGAGAACCATTCCAGTCAGAGAAGAGCATGTGCAAAGGACCTGAAGTAGGACCATGCTTGGGTTCCAGGACCCCCAGGGGGCCAGCATAGCCTGAGTTGAATGAAGGAAGGTGGGAATGGTAGGGGATGAAGTCAGAGAGACAACCTGGGGTCTAATCCTATAGACTCATATAGCTCAGGAGATTCTCTTAATGTAGAAATAACCTGAAGCCCAGGCTACCCTTTGAACACTGGGTACCAGCCACTCAGTCCAGCCCAGTTTAGAGCTCAGAAGACTATGGCCAAAGATAGATGGGGCCCTTGGGGCTATTTGAACTGTAGGTTGGATCCTGGATGCAACCACAGCAGCTATTCACACAGAGAACTGGGGTCCAGTACCAAGCCGGAGGATTCAGGGGCATGGCTCAGGAATCCAGTGGGCATGGGTGACCCACAGCCTGGAAGCAGAGTGAAACCACGTCTAGCTCCTGTGGCCCCAAGCCAGTCACTGTAGCAGGTCTGCCCTGGGAAACACAGAGCCCTTCTCTAGCAGGGCTGTGCTTAGGGTCTGGGGATCCCAAGCCCACCTTGGTTGCTATTGCAAAACCACAGAATGAGTGGAAGGATCTCTTCTTGGAATTTCAAGGCACAGTCTAGCCCAATCTGATGAAAGAAATCAATGGTGTGTGTATGTGGTGGGCGCAGGGTGGGCGGCCCTGCTCAGGGTTACCCTGCTCCTGGAATTCTGGCTGAGCTCTCTGATTCTGACTCAATACCATTGGCCTCCCTGTGTATGCTGACCTTCCAGGCAGGCTTACTTGTACGTTCCCCATTCTCCCATCCTAGAGGGCTCAGCAGACCTAGAAATCATGTGCCCCATTCCCTTCTGGAAGACCAGGGACACACAGAAGCCCCAGTTAAGCTCCTGAGGCCTAGGGCTGGCTACAGTGGCAGCCTCATCCTGGTTAATTGCTGGCATGGAGGCTGAGAGGAGACTCAGGAATTAGGCTGATGAGCATTCTGGATTCCATGTAATACCTAGGACCTCCTGCTCCTGCTGCAGAAATTGTATTGTGTGTGGTGTTTTACAATTTGTAGAACCTCTCACATGCATAAAAAAAAAAAACCTACAACAATGAAGTATAATTCATGTATCATAAAATTCATCCTTTTAAACTGTACAGTGGTTTTAGTATAGTCACAAGGCTGTGCAACCATCACTTCTAATTCTAGAATATTCTCGTCACCCCAAAAAGAGACCCTGTACTCTTTAGCAGTCACTCCTCATTCCGCCTTTCCCCCAGCCCCTGGCAATCACTAATCTAATTTATGTCTCTATGGTTTTGCCTATTCTGGGCGTTTCGTATTAATAGAAGCATACAATATGTAGCCTTTTGTGTCTTGCTCATAGCATGTAATAGCACTTCATTTCTTCTTAGGACTAAATAATGTTCAATTGTTTGGACATACAGCATTTTGTTTATCCATTCATCAGTTGATGGACATTTGGGTTGTTTACACTTTTTGGCTATTATAAATAATGTGCTGTGAATGTTCATATACAAGTTTTTGTGTGAACCTATGTTTTCAATTCTCTTGGGTGAAATTGCTTGGTCATGTAGTAACTCTGTGTTTAACTTTTTGGGGATCTGCCAAACTGTTTTCCATAATGGCGGCATCATTTTACACTTTCACCAGCAACCTATGAGAGTTCCAATTTCTCCACATCCTTGCCAATACTTTTCATTGTTTGTCTTTTTGATTATAGCCATCCTGGTGGGTGTAAAGTGGCATCTCACTGTGGTTTTGACTTGAATTTCATTAATGACTAATGATGTTGAGCATCTTTTCATTTGCTTATTGGTCATTTGTATATTTTCTTTGAAGAAATGTCTATTTAAATCCTTGGCTCATTTTTAAATTGGGTTATTTGTCTTTTTACTGTTGAGTTCTTTATGTATGCTGGGTACTAGACCTTTATTAGATATATGATTTATAAATATTTTCACTCATTCTGTGGGTTGCATTTTTACTTTCTTGATAACGTCCTTTGAAGCACAGAAGTTTTTAATTTTCATCAAGTCCAATTAATCTATTTTTTCTTTTGGTCCTTGTGCTTTTTGGTGTCATATCTAAGAAACCATTGCCTAATCCAAGGTCATAAAGATTTACACCTATGCTTTCTCCCAAGAGTCTTATAGTGTTTGCTCTTACATTTATGTCTAGTCTATTTTGAGGTAATTTTTGTATATGGTGTGAGGTAGAGGTCCAAATTCATTCTTTTGCATGTGGATATCCAGTTGTTCCAGCATCATTTGTTGAAAAGACTATTGTTTGCCCATTGAATTGTCTTAACACCCTTGTCAAACTGCAACTGACTCACATGCATTTTTGAAGATGTTGGTTCCGCACTTAATTGTGAATTAACTTTTGGAGTCAAAATTATCCTACGACTTTGTATGCCCAGCGAAAAGCACAGGCCCTGGCACAGAGTAGGTGCAAAGTAAGTGTTGACTTCAGTCAAATGGAGTAAGCCTGGTAGATAGGCACATTCAGACACTGAGCCCTTCTGTATCCAGGGAGCACATGGGATGGAGAGAGGTGATTTTTCTCTCTGGTTCCTGCTCTGTAACTGACCCTGTTGAGCATCACCATTTCTTCCAACCACATTTCTGATTTATCTTGTAGTTGTGATTCTGTGTCTGCCTCCTGGGGACTCAGCAAGCAGGCAAGTCTTAGCTCCTTCCTTAGACCTGAGGAATTTACTCTGAAGCTCTGATCCATATCCTTGGTAAGGATGCACAGTGCCTGCAGGCTGGTGTGTACATCTCTCTGTGGGTTACTGGGGTGGCCTTTTATGTTCAACCTTGTATGTACATGGGTACTTTCCAGCATTCCCAGACCCTGCCTTGGCAACACAATGCGATGACATTAAAGATAGGCTTGCAAAGTGAAACATGCTGGCACTTCCACTCCCCAGAACAAGTGATTTCATTCTGCCATGGCCCTTTCCACTCCTTCGCCGCATGCAGACATGTTTTGTTTGTTTGTTTGTTTGTTTGTTTTTGTCTTTGCAGGTAGAGTGCAAATATGATTTTGTGGCCTGATTTTTTTACTTTGTTTTCGTAATATTTCCCATGTCTCCACTTAGCCCTCATAACACACATTTGTAAGACTTTATTGTGTCGATAAGCCAATCCTCTTTGTTGAATATTTAGTCTTTTCCTGCTGGCTCTTAAGAAACGGATTTTAAAATACAAAAATAAGAATAAGTCATGCCCCACCCTCTGGGACCACAGTTCTTACTGAGATAAACCCTGCAAGGCTTAGTGGTCAGACGCTGAATGGACCCCAAATGACTGGAGACTATGTTGACTCAAGGAAGGCCACGTATTGGGTGGACCTAGAGATTATCATACTAAGTGAGAGAAGTCAGACAGAGAAAGACAAATACCATGTGATATCACCTATGTGTGGAATCTAAAAAAATGATACAAATGAACTTATTTACAAAACAGAAACAGACTCACAGATATAAAAAACAAATTTATGGTTACCAAAGGGGAAAGGGTGGAGGAGGGATAAATTAGGAGTTTGGGATTAGCAGATATAAACTACTATATGTAAAATAGATAAACAACATGGTCCTACTGTATAGCACAGGGAACTATATTCAAGATCTTATAATAATCTATAATGGAAAATAATCTGAAGAAGAATATGTATATATGTGTGTGTATATATACATATATATACATATATATACACATATATACATATATATACACATATGTATACATATATATACACATATATATATACACACATACACACACATATATATGTATACATATATAACTGAATCACTTTGCTGTACACCAGAAACTAGCACAATCATCATCTGAAACTTCAGTGCTTCCATGAAATATGAAATTAAGCAGTTTGCTCATGTGGCTTAAACATTTCCAGCTCCTAGTAACGTGCTCATGGAAACACTGAGGTTTTAGATGACTTTTCATACACGGCTTTCTTTTTTTAAAAAAAATTTTTTTACTGAAGGATAGTTGATTTACAATGTTGTGCTAGTTTCTGGCGTACAACAAAGTGGTTAGGTTAGTGAATGGTGAGAATCTGAGCTGCGTGGAAAAAGAGGAAGACAGGAAACTAGAGGAGGACAAGAAGACAGGCAAGCAAAGAGCCATTCCCATGGTGAGGGGAACATTGCCAACAACTCTGCTTGGTATCTCCGGATGATCATTTGGTGCTTTGAAGAAAACCTTAAATGACATGGAAGTGAACCTGGGAATATCTTATATCCAGGCTCATCAACTGACCCTGTGTGCAGAGCATTGGACCAGGTCCTGGAGAAATCCTCCCAGAAGAAAGAAAACACCTACCCTGTTCCCAGGAGATTCTTCTGGAAGCCGAGGGAGTGAGAACACACACAGAAAGACGCAGTTGGCTTGGCAGAGAAGCTCGTTTGTATATGGCTGTGTTCCCTTGACTTTCTTTATTTGAAGCCCCCATGTCCAGCTAAACTCTCTCTGAGCTGGGTCTGCAGGGTGCATTGTGCGCGGGCGGGCAATTAAACAAGAATGCTCCGATCTGACAGTTCCACTGTGAAAGTTTTCAAATAGTGTTTGGAATGTTTACACAATTGTTCAAAAGAGGCTTTTTCAATGTACCTGTTTACACTCTTTACTTTTGGAAATTCTTTCAGCAATCAGGCCTTGGAGGGCTCTCAGCCTGTACTTGCCACCCTTGATTGCCAAGGGAGGAATGAAAGGCCTGTCAGTGAATCGCTGGGAAAACATTCGCAAACAAATGCCCTCTAATGAGGGGGTGCTGAGAACAGAGGGGGAGGGCTGGGGGCTGGGGGGCGGGTAAGGTCGAGGTTTTGTTGTGAGGTTTTGTTGCGAGCGGTTTGGCAAGGGAGCACCAGACACCGTGCCTTTGTGTGCAAATTTCCCACCGGGGCCAAGCGACTTTCCACAATTTAATTAAGTGGCTTTAGAGTCCCCGGAGTTGGCCTAACAAGCTACTCTTCATGAATGAAAGATTTGTCCGCAGCGCTGGGGGCCCGACTGGAAACAAAGTTGGCAGCAGTTATGGCTGGAGCGGCTGGGGAAGGCGGCGGAGGGGCTGGCGCGGTCCTTCTGGGACGCATCTCACCTAGCTCACAGCACATATGCCATCCATATGCCCAGGATCACAACCCAATCAGCTCCATCAGGCCTGGCAAAGAGGCATTTAAATTGCTAATATTGTGCTGGGGAGCGATGACAGCCTTGCCGAGGATCAGCTCTGTAGGATCCATCAAGACAAACCTAGGGGTTTCAGAAGGAGCCCAAGTGAGGAACACTAGAAGATGGCTGTTAGAAGGCAGGAGAAGTGGGGATCCTTCGGAGAGAGCCATCGGGAGAAACCAAGGCAGGCGCGCACCCACGATGCGGCATTGGGGCTGGTGGGCTGACTCCGGCCCCTTTCTCATCCATCATTTCTGATAAGGGGCCAGCTGGAGTTTCCATAATGGCTGCTCTGTAGGGGGACACATCTCCCTCACCTTAGAACAAGCCAGGTTTTCTAGAATGCCAAAAAATAATAATAAATAAATTGGAGTGCAGGCTGGTTGGAAGAAGGGAGGGCCAGCTATAACTGTGAAATATTCCCTCCGCTGTGGATGTGGAGTACCCTTGCCCTTGGCTGTGGTCTAGGGAGGCAGTTTGGGATCTGGGGTCTTTGGCAGCCACTTTCCAGTGGAGGGTTCACTGAGTGTTTTTCTCTGACTGTATTTTTAGAAAAAATTATGATGACAGTTGTTAGGTCTCAGGCAGGCAGGCAGCACATTCCATTACAAAGTTAGCATGAAATCAATATGTAAATAACCCTTTCTAACTGGCAGCTATTTTTGAAGGCAGAACGCACCTGATGTTGCAGGTTTGTTCCAGTTCACTCTAAATACCTCTCTGTCCTCTGGGTCTGTGAATGTGCTCACATTCAGAAGATCCTTTCTTCCTTTTCACTGGATCTTTGCATCAGCCCGGAGAGTGCTAATGCCACCCTGAGCCTCGTCCTCAAACCTTCTCCGTCACTTAAAAATCAGATTGACAAGACCTGCTGCAGGCTGGGAGTGTTAGTTCCCTGTCGGCAGGGTCATTTTTCAGAAGCACGGGCTGCTGCAGGAAGGGAAGGGGCGGCAGAAACCTTGGTCATCCATGGAAGGAATTAAAGGAGGGAGAAAGCCCAAGAGGCTGAGATCAGGGTTGAATCAGAAATTCAGACAGTCACTGCCAAAACACATAAAAGTCATTGCCAGGACGTAAAAGGTCAGAGGCTCCCAGCCCTGGGAGGAGCCAGGTTAGAATCAGCTGCAGCTCAGTGGGAAGAAACAGGTCTTAAGGTACTCTGGAGTGAGCAGGGTTTTCAGTCTTTGAATAGCGTCTGTTTGTACAGTTGTTCGATTTTTAACTAGGTTTGCTATGTGCATCTGTATTAAAAACATAAATGCTTCTAGAATGTTCCATGCCAGGCTTGGATAGTGCCAGAAAGCCCAGTGTGGTATATGATGTGTGTGTGTGTGTGTGTGTGTGTGTGTGTGTGTGTGTGTGTTTATTTTCTGAATTCAAAGGGGTGATGAAGTTCAAGCTGGGGCCTGATAATAACAATGATTGATACACTTTACTGAGCATCTACTATATGTCACTTACTGTTCTGTGAGTTTTTATGTACTTGGATAGTTCTAGAGTCTTTTCTTATAAATGAGCTGAATCTGCCTTCCCACAGACTTCTACCCCAAGGCTTCCTCTTCCATAGAACAGTCTTCAGGACACGTAGTATCTCCCTGAGACGTCTCTGCTCCAGGCTAAATACTTCCTGTTTTTTGATTATCGGAGTCCCCTCTCGGAGTCCCCTCTCCAAGTAGACTCCATCAGACCCATTTCTTGCCTCCATATTCTTGCCATTTGGTGAATCTCTAGAAGGAATCAAGTTCAGCTATTCCTTTTGAGACTTTTTAGTGTGTGTCTAAATAAAAAAGGAGTATTTCTTGGCTAGAAAAGATGCATTTGGGGTAAGGCTTTAACTTTCCTAGTGCACAGAGCTCTGCCTTTTGTTGTATAAGGGTGGATAGGTGAGCTAGAAATTTGACCTATTCTCTCTGGGCCCAGAAGGCAGAGGTGGGACCACTGAGGATGGAGAGATATTATCAGAAAATCATATTTCAGCTTGGCTTAAAGAAGAATTTTCTACTGAAAAAGATGCATACAACAATGGAGTGAGGTACTTTGAAAGGTAGGGAGTGTCCTACAACCTGGAGGTGTCTCAGCAAAAGTGGGAATTGTAGAAGACACTTGTCCACTGACTACAGGGTTCCACAAATTGCTTCTAAGGCACTTTCCAATTCCAGGATTTTGTTTACTCATTCACTCACACATTTATAGAGGACATGCTGGAAGCAAGGTGCCATTCTAGGCTCTGAGGGGACTCACATTTGTTCTGAATAGTGGAAAAAGCAACCATTTTTTTTCAATTGTGGCAAAATACGCATAACATAAAATGTACCATTTAAACCATTTTAAGTATACAGTGCAATGGCATTAAGTACATTCACATTGTTGTGCAACCATCACCACCATCCATCGACAGAGCTCCTTTCATCCTGCAAAACGGAAACTCCTATGTCCATTAAACATCAACTCCTCATTTCCCCTTCCCCCAAGTCCCTGGAAACCACCATTCCACTTTCTGTCTTTATAAACTTGACTACCTTATGGACCTCATAGAAGCAGAACTATACAGTATTTGTCCTTTTGTGATTGGAGCATTTCATTTAGCATAATGGTCAACCATGTTGTAGCATGTGTCAGATTGTTCTTTCCTCTTTAAGACTGATAATATTCCATTGTATGTATATATCACATTTTGTTTATCCATTCATCCATCAGTGGACACTTGGGTTGTTCTACCTTTTGGCTCATATGAATAATGCTGCTGTGAACATTGGTGAACAAATATATGTTTGAGTCCCTGCTTTCAATTCTTCTGTGTATATATGTAGAAGTGGAATTGCTGGATCATATGCTTATTCTATGTTTCATTTTTTGAGGAACTGCTGCACTGTTTTTCATAGCAGCTACACCATTTTACATTCTCACCAGCAGTGCACAAAAATTCCAATTTCTCTACGTCTTTTCCCATGCTTGTTATTTTCTGTTTTTATTGCTATTATTGTCTTTTTTAGAGTAGTATCTTAATAGGTGTATGGTGGTATCTCATTGTGGTTTTGATTTGCACTTCCCTAAAGATTAGTGATGTTGAACATCCTTTCATGTGTTTATAGGCCATTTGCATACCTTCTTTGGAGAAATGTGTATTCAAGTACTTTGCCCATTTAAAAATCAGATTGTTTATTTTGTTGTTGTTGTTGAGTTATAGGAGTTCTTTATATATTATGGATATTAACCCCTTATCGAATATATGATTTGCAAATATTTTCTCCTATTCCATGGGTTGCCTTTTTCCTCTGTTGTTTGTATCCTTTGTGCACAGAAGTTTTAAATTTTGATGAAGTCCAATTTATTTATTTTTGTTGTTGCCTGTGCTTTTGGTGTCATATCCAAGAAATCATTGCCAAATCCAATACCATGCAGCTTTTCCCCTATTTTTTCTTCTAAGAGTTTTATAGTTTTAGTTCTTATGTTTAAGTCTTTGATCCATTTTAAGTTAATTTCTGTGTGAAATGGTCCAGGGTAAGCATCCAACTTTATTCTTTTGCATGTAAATATCCAATTTTCCCAACACTATTTGTTGAAAGAAACTGTCCTTTCCCCACTAGTACCCTCTTGGTATCCCAGTTGTAAATCATTTGACCATACAGATGAAGATTTATTTCTGGGTTTTCTATTCTATTCCATTGGTCTATATGTCTGTCTTCATGCCAGTACCACACTGTTTTAATTACTATAGCTTGGTAGTCAATTTTGAAATCAGGAAATGTGAGACTTCCAATTTTGTTCTTCTTTTTCAAGATTATTGTGGCTATTGAGAATCCTTTGAGATTCCAAATGAATTTTAGGATAAAGGAACTAATGTTTATTGAGTATGTATTATCTCCTAAGCATGTTGGTAATGCAAATATGAGGTAGAGAAAAAGCAACACTTCCCTCTAAGAGAGCACAGTTTTATAAGAAAAGGTAAGCTATAACAAATAAACATGAAACAGAACTGGCTAGGTGCCTTTAGCATGTATGTAATATGAAAGAGTAGAGAAGGGAGGAAAAACTGAAGGCAAATTCTCCAGACTACTTTTAGAAAGAAAAGTTATGGTGAAGTTCTGATTTATTGGTTGTTAAAGTCATCACAATGTTTTTGCTGAGTGTGAAGAAGTGGACCATGCTAAGATAGCCAAGCCTTGTCTCTTGGTTCCTCCTCTCCTCTTTCATTAACCTAATGGCTCATGGCTGTCCCTTATGACATTTAATTCATTCACCAAATATTACTGACCACATACTATGTGCTAGACATTGGAATACAGTGGTCAAAAACAGACCCAGCCCCATGGAGCTTACATCTAGAAGGGGAGACAGACATCAAATACTTACATGAGTATACATTGTTACAACCTGATCAATGCAATGAAGGGAAAGTCCAGGAAATGATGAGAATATGTACTGGGGTGGGGGGGGACTGAGCTGGTTGAGGGAGGAAGTGTCAGAGAAGGCTTTCCCAAAGGAATGATATTTTGCCCTGAGATGTGACAGATGAATAGGAGTCAGTCCTGTGAAGGAGGCTTTCCAGGCAGAGTGGAACACCATGTGCTAAAACCTCATAACAGATTAATAAAATCTATTCTTAATATCAAAAAGAAAAAATAGCCAAGCAAGCGTAGTCCTACAAATGGATCCTCTGGTTCCAAAAGTTACCCAGAACCCAGGAAATTTGAGGAATTCACTAATTGAAGCACTCAAATGTTGTTATATGTGTGATTTAAATAGGAGCATGCTGTTATTGCTGCCATTTGGATGAATGCCACCGAAAAGTGTAGTCAAAACCATCCGTGGCTCCACAGCCTACTTGGCACTATGTGGGTCCATGAACTTGCTGCCAGGAAGATACGACTGAAGCAAGGAGTGGTGTTCAGTGTACAGGTTCAGTCTTCCCCAATGAACAACCGGGCTGGTTGCCCCCTTGGCCCTTCCAGCTCTATGTGTATGATAGTTTGTCTCAAACAGCAATCATCTAAAACACTGAGTACATCACATGGGACTTAAATATCCAAGCCTGCTTTATCTGTATTAGCAGAATAAAAACACCTGCTCAAAAATAGAGCAATGGCTAAGCTCATTATGGTTATTGACTCAGTGAAATATCAGACATCAATTAAAAATGATAATTTCAATGAAATATAAAATTTGGAAAAATGTCTGCAGCATAACAGCAAATGAAAAAAAACACACAAAATGGTATGTACACCAGGACTACAATGGTGTGAAAATATGCCTGCATTTGGATGAGGACTGGAAAGGTAAATATTTAAATTGGGAATAATTGGTATGTAGGGAGAAAGATGATGGGTGAGGTTTTCTTTTCATATATTTAATGTTATTACATTTAATTTTTATTTTTAAAAGATTGTGGGCTTTTTCAAATCAAGAATTTTCTTGGAGACAAAAGAATAAACACAATGTCTTTAGGCTTAACCAACAGGATTTGGGGACTCCTAATGGGAAAAAATCTCTGTCAATTATGTGATCAAATCATTAGGTTGAGAAAAGTTGTCATAACTAGAATACTGGTAGGAATCAAATATGCAAATATTTCTTCTGGAGGTTAAAAAGTCTAAATAGTTTTATGATAATTAAGATAATTTCATTGGATAGTAGTACTGATCCTATGAAATCTTGGTTACAGTTTGTTTTCCTTATATTTTAAGTTATTCCTTATATATAGTTATTTATTTATTTATTTATTTATTTTTAACTGTGGTAAAAAAACACGTAACATAAACATAAAATTTACTATCTTTACACATTTTTAAGTTCACTAATGTTAAGTACATTTACACTGTTGTGTGATGGATGTCCAGAACTTTTTCATCTTGCAAAACTGAAACTCTGCACTTACTAAACAACTGCTCCCAATTTCCCCATCCCCTCAGCCCCTGGCAACTACCACTCTACTCTCTATTTCTATGAATTTGACAACTTTAGATATCTCATATAAGTGGAATTATACACGATATTTGTGACTGGCTTATTTCACTTAGCATAAAGTCCTCAAAGTTCATCCATGTTGTCACATGTGTCAGAATTTCCTTTCTTTTTAAAGCTGAATACTCTTCCATTGTATATATAACACATTTTGTTTATCCATTCATCCACTTATGGACATTTGGGTGCTTCCACCTCTTGGCTATTGTGCATAATGTTGCTATGGACATAGACGTGCAACAATCTCTTCAACATAAAGTTATATTATAATGCTCCACTGATTTGGATCCTCTTTGGGAAATCACGTTCCTCCATTTGCCTGCCCCTCACTCCTCTGTGTCTGGAAGTCTGCAAACTCTAAGATTTTCTTTAGTTAATCCCTGGCCTTCAAGAGGTGGGAAGCTTGTTCCAGTTGGTGAGAGCTGATCTTTAACTTCAGAGTCAGAAAGTTATCTCTTATCTGGTGATTACCTATTTACAACGTTATTCTTTAAGAAGTCTTTCTCAGTGCTACCACCAATATCTGAAGAAGATGCTAGTTTCCCAGAATAAAATTATGGCCTCAAAACTGCTTTATGTTTCCCAAGTGTCATTCAGACTTGTGGCTAATCTATCCTACCCTTGTCATATATTCAGAGATAATTCCACCACTTAATAACTGGGTTTTCAGTGATTTGGGATGTGTGATAATTCAGCTGGTGCA
This sequence comes from Balaenoptera acutorostrata, assembly GCF_949987535.1. Lineage (NCBI taxonomy): Eukaryota > Metazoa > Chordata > Mammalia > Artiodactyla > Balaenopteridae > Balaenoptera > Balaenoptera acutorostrata. The sequence goes on along the minus strand of NC_080064.1, from coordinate 31,429,033 downwards.
AGACTGATATTTATTTTTATACTGTTTAGGAATTAAAAGACTGTCAAACAAAATAGTTCTATAAACAAAATTACACAGTGGGGAGAAGATATTTCAATTCCTTAAGGGGACAAAACATATTCAAGGATATCAACAGTGTAATTTACATATAATTGATGTTCTAATTATAGATAAGTTTGTCTTCTAATTAAAGTAACATTGTTAGAACTTCTCCTTAGAAATATTGGTTAACAAAGTATAGACTTGAAATTAGCAAAATTGTATTTCTTTTCCTTTGCAATTTAAATATGAAAATTTTCCATTTTTTGCTACAAGCTCCTAGAAGTATTATGGAATGAGTTATTGTAAAGTAGATTATATTTACCAATAAGAACTACGTAAATTAGTTGTCCAACAAACATTTTATTGAGCCCCTACCATGTACCAGGCATTGGGCAAGGCACCGCATGGAATATAACAATGAACGTGGCAGATAAGATCCCTGCTCTCCTAGAGCTTATCTCTTAGTGGATGAGAAAATTATAGACAAATAACAGCTTAATAAATAAGATAATTTCAGATAGTACGAAGTGTTTTGGAGGCAATAAAACAGGGTCATGTGACAGTGTGAGTGGGGGGCTTGCTCCTTTAGGTCAAGGGAGGTCTATTTGAGAAGGTGACATCTGAGCTGATGCTGGAAATATGAGGAAACAATGGTGTGAAAAACCAGGGACAGAATATTCTAAGGCAAATGCTCTAGGATCACATAGGAAGAGCAAGGCACACTACAAATAACAACAAGTTCAAAGACCAACAGGGCTGGTGTGGCTCGAGCAGGATAAAAAAAGAAGAATGGTGTGTGATGAAGTTGACATGGGCAGGGCCAGCTAAGCGGTAAGGCTGTGGTAAGGAGATTTCATTCTAAACGCAATGGAAACCATTGAGTGGGTTTAAGCAGGGCAATGACATATTCCAATTTGTGTCTTTAAAAGATATTCTTAGAGCTTTGTAGAGAATGAGTGGTTGATTGGCAAGAGAAGAAGCAGATCTTGTACCTGATGAAGGACAGCTGCACGAAATAGAGTTGGGAGCATGTGGAGGTTAAGAGTAATTCCGATCTTTTTATGTGTCTTCTTTTTTCTGTTTCCCTCTTCTCTCTCTCTGAGCCCAACATGCCCTAGGGCAGAGGTTCTTAAGCTGGAGGTTACATCAGGATCACCTGGGGTGCTGTCTGTAAGAATGGTTCCCAGTCTCACCAGGGGAGATACTCAGTGCTCTGGGGTGAAGTTTGATCATATTTGCTTGTTTGTTTAATCTACACAGGTGATTGTGTTGTGTACTGAAAGAAGTTCCAGGTAGCAAAATGTGGTGATGGGTGGGATGTTGTATAAAAAGTGGGGAAGGGAGGAGCAAACACACTCTTTTGCCCTAAGGGACTTTCAGTACAATAGTGGAGACTAGACATTGTACATGATTGTTGTACACAATTAATTGTGATACTAAATATGAAGAAATCAGGGCAAATGCTAATGGGAGGAGTGCTTCTGACAAAGGGCTCCTGGTCTTCAGGGGAGGGGGAGATCCTTGATAGTGAGGAGGAGTCAAGGCCTGATTATGGGGATTTTAGCCCCAGAGCTTTGTTAGGGACAATTAACAGAACCACTTCACCCCATCAACTGGTTGTCCATGGCCTCACAAGCCATGGATATGGAGAACGGGTAGGAGAAAGCCTCCAGAGACGAGCAAGGATATCCCAGAGGCTGAAAGAGGCAGGGGAAGCTTTGAGGCGGGACTTCACTAATTCAGATCCACTTTTTCTGGCTCCCGCCCACACCATGTCTGAATTAGTGAAACTGTGTTCCAGCTAAGTCATCAGTACAATAAATAGGAGCAGCGCCCTGGATTTGTGGACAAGCTAAAAAACAAAACCAAAACCAAACTCATTTCCAAGATATTAATTTGCTATATAAACCCTCAGTAATACAACCCTCAGAGTAGGGATCTGGGGAGTGCACAGAGAATCTGGATTCTTCTCATAGAACTTTCATCATGTGTTGAAGGCCAAATAGAATTTGGGGTGGAAAGGAAAGGGTGTAGAAGTGAGAAAATCCTGGGTTTTATTTAACTGCACTGCTTCACTCCATTTTTTAAAAAACACACTGAATTTATAAAGAGATCAACCAAGGGGTATTGCCTTAACGAAAGAGTTCCCTAAGGAGTTTCTTCAAGTTGCAAGGTCTCCCTAGTGCCTTCATTATTGTGAATCATTAAGTGGAAAAGACACAGTTCATAGTAGGACTTTGGGAGCCACTGGTAGCTGAGCTCTCATCCCAGGTCAAGCTCAGTGCTCTGCTTTCACAGTTCGTGTGGAATATGGGTCATCCAGTTGAGTTCCTACTTTGTCTCAGCTATTTCCAAGCTCCCGCTACTACTGTTGGCCTCCTCATTTGGCCTCTGCATCTTGTAGAAGACGCCAAAGCACTTGACATTTAAAATTTATCAGCAAAGTTAAAAAAAAAATCTAACGTGAATTAAACAGGATTTTTAATCCCCTCTACTGTTGCCATCAGTATAATCACTAACAGAATGAAATCAGAATCAGTGGAGGAAAATATTAATCATGCATTTGCATCTATTAAATATAATGCAAGAGAGAGTAAGTTGGATGCTCAGGGTTGGTTTTCTAACATTTGTGAGGCAGGCAGCTGTGGGTCACTGGAAGAGTAGGATGATGCTTCGGGGTGTCTGCCCCATTCTCACCAGCTTTTGTGCCCCCAGAGCCCACAGAGGCCCAACCTGCTTAAGGGTGACTTGGTCTGGATCATACAGGAACCTGTAGGGAGACTTCGGGACTTGAGTCAGATAGCAACTGCAGGCCAGGATGCGGGTGACAGTAGGTCTTTGAGGATACTGCCTTCAGCAAAAGACTAGCCCTAGTGGTTAAGAGCATGAACTTTGCAATGAAACAGACCTACGTCTTATTCGCTCTGTGACTGGGAAAGTTATTTAAACTCGGCTTCAGTTTCCTCATCATCACCTCACCTCACCTCACCTGTGATTTCAATCTCTAATAGCCTGAAAACCTTTGTCTCCACATCTCTCATCTGCATTCCAGACCCAAATGTGTTCTAAACAGGATCCACAAGCGCCCCAAACTCAAGTCTACAACTGAATGATGAATTTACCCCCGATCCAATTCTCCTCCAGCCCCTAATGGATAAGGGGCACCACTCTTCCCACGGTCACTCAAGCCTTGGAGAACATCATCTCCTTCAACCTCACCTCCACTGCCCAAATCAGATTAGGTTGTAACCTTTCAATCCTACCCAATAAGTAGCTCTCAAGTCCATTTCTTCCTCTTTGCAATTATTTGCAAGCCTAGATCTCCAGACTTACGTTCTCAAATTCAACCCACACCAGGGTCCACAGGGAGAACTACCAAAATCATCTGTCTGACCATTTCTGTTCTGCCTACAACCTTTTGATGGCTTTCAGAGTGGAATCTAGTCTTCTTGGCTTGGGTACAAGACCCTTCCTGGCTCGTTCCTTGCTACCCCTCCAGCTTCATCTCTTGCTGACTCCCCTTCCTCACTCTGGGTTCCTTTGGGGGAAATAAAGGCATGAGTCAAGCTCTGGGTGTTCTGTAAAATAGAATTAAAAAGGTTGGACTTTTCCAACTAGATTTTTTTTTTAATTACAAAAGTTCAATAGCCAATTCATTTATTTAGTCACCATTTCAGTGAGTATCTGAGTACCTACTATGTGCTAGGTGCTATTCTAACACTGTAAATACAGTAATGGTATAAAAGAACATCCCTTTCCTCTTGGGGTTGTACTGCTCTTGCAGCGTCACATAAACAGATCAATGGAACTGAATAGAAAATCCAACTATGGGCTTAAGTATATGAAAAATAGGTGGATATTACAAATGTGACATTTAAAACAGTGGAGAAACACAGATGATTCAGCACGTGATATTAGGATAACTTGCTTGCTCTTTGGGAAAAACATTAAGTTGGATCCCTGCCTCACACTGTATACCAACACATTTCTAAATGAATTAAAGGTCTAAATGTTGGGAAAAGGCTTTTGTCTTTAGCCCCATAAATTATAGTCAACCCCCAATTTCTGTCCTTGTCCTCTTTCCACACCAGTGGTCACAAACTCAGATGCTGACAAGGACCAGGCAAGTCATTCAAATAAATGAAATGGTCCTGCAGGAACTGGGTAAACTGGAAAGCATTTGCTCCAAGGTAAGTACCTAATAATCACAATTGCAATCATATTCATAGTAGCAGGAGCTAACATTTGTAGATTCAGGCTCTTTTCTAATCACTTTACATGAATTTACTAATTGAATCCTCACAACAAATCTACATGACATGTACTATTATTACAGATAGGTAAATTGAGACACAGAGGAGTTAAGCAACATGCTCAAAGTCACATGATTGGTAAATGTTGTGCAGGATCTGGAATCTGGGTAGTCTGATTCCAGAACCTAAGCTCTTAACCCCTATATTCTAGCCAGTTATTAGACCAAACAAAACATATGCATGTGCCAGACCCCATCCATGGGTTGCCAATTCTTAACTCATGCCCTGGATTCTTTTAGAAGTTTCACCCACTCTTGTCATTTAATTGTCTCCTCTCTGCTGACAACTACACATTTCTATCTCAAACTCAACCCAGACTTGTTTCCTGAACTCCATATTTTTAATACTTTTTCTGGATCCCACTTGGATTTCCCCCAGGACCCTCAAACTTAATAGGTTTAAGGGGCTCCTCCCTTGTAGCTTACTCCCATGTTCTCTGTGCTTTCCTTCCTTCCTTGGATCTTTCCCAAATGTCATCTCCCCATGCACACTCATTCACACATTCCTGTCCACATGCCTATTCCCTTTCCTTTTCTGTCTTATTTTTCTTCACACCACTTACGGCCACCTAACATAAGCATGCATTTTTCTCATTTTGTTTGTTGTCTATCTCCCATTGCTAGAAATTAGGCTCCATGAAGGCAATGATTTTTGTTTCATTTACTGTTGTATCTTCAGAGCCTGGCATAGAGGAATTGCATTGAAAGATGGAATGAATGAATGAACAAATGAATGAATAATGGTTTCATCTTATACAACAATGAAATTTCCTTGAGGTCTTACGTTTTATCTTTGAAAGGAATCCAGATTTTGCATTCTACTCTCTATATAATATATCTAATTTTATTTTAATATTAAAAGATGTTTTATATTGTTGCCCCTACTCCCCATCCAAATCTTCCAGTAAAATCAATGCTCCAGATCAATGCTCCCTGTTATCTCGTGGCTTCCTGTACCCTGGGCATACCATCACACCTCTCACCCTGCTCTTTGTCTTGCCCTTGCTTTGGTTTTCCCAACAACAAATGGAGAGACCAGCTGTTTCAGTAAAAGGCCTCCAGGAGTGAGTTGCCTGTAAGTTCAGGAGCAGCTGACAATATGAGAGACCATGGAGGGCATTGAAGCCAAGAGCGTTTCAGGCTCCATGAATAGGCACTGAGGTTGGAGGCAGGAAGGGACCATTCCTTTATTTTTCATGAATCAAACCATACTTTTTTCCTTTCCTTCTTATTCTTTATCCCCCTACCTGACTTTAAAATGACTTCTTTATTTTTCCATTCTTTCATTTTCTCTTCTATTTTAAAATTATCTTACTCATTAATTTGTTTAATAAATATGCATGAAGTGCCTTTGAGTTGCCAGGCAGTGCTCTGGGCTCCGGGGATAAAACAGTGGGCGTGGTCTTGTCAGGTACATATGAGAATACAGGCTGTGTGATCTTGGGGGATGGTTGCTGGGATAGGGAACTGCGGGATGCTGGGAGGACACCTACAAGAGCACCTAACCCAGATTTGCGAGTTCAAGGAAGTCTCCCCAAAGGAAGTGATATTTAGGCTGATATTCAAGGATGAGTACAAGCTACTCAGGCCATTGGGAGGGGGTCCTGTCCTGGTGCCTGCATCCTATCAGGAACACGGTACAAACAAAGTGGTAGGGGAGGGGCGGGAGCAGCCAGGATGTGTGTGTGTGTGTGTGTGTGTGTGTGTGTGTGTGTGTGTGTGTGTATAAACCACTCTATGCAGGTTGCATTTGGAAGCTGGCAATTTTTTTCCCCTGAAGAATAATGGACTCAGGCTCCTTCAGGTACTGGAAAAACTGACACATAAAAATGGATTGGGCTTTAGTCTCAGTGGCTCTAGAAGGCAGGGTGATAGCCCTGGACAGGTGTTAGAGTCAGGTGGGGCTTTCAAACACAGCTGTCCCAAAACATAGTGGCTACCAAGGGAGGTTGTAAGTGCCTTAGCACTGGAGAGGCCAGGAAGGAGCTGGAAGGCATGTGCAGTGATACTCGCCAGGGAATTGGGCTAGAAGATCTTTGGTGGCAACTCCTACCAGAGGTTCTGTGGCTCTGGCCATTGCCCTTCAGGAGGGGCTTCATTGAGGAGATCCTGGAGCATATTTGGACACTGCCTTGCCCTTGGCTAATAGAGAAGTATCACACCTGAGCCTTGCCCAAGGGAGCTCGCACACCCATCAGTGGGAGAAGCACATGCAAGGCTGCAGGTAACTCACAGGTGAATTTGTGGAATAGATCATAGGACTAAAAGAAGTTGAATAAAGGAGCGATGGACCAGCCCAGAGCAATACAGTGGGACACAATGGAGTGCAGTGAAGAACACAGCCTGGAGTTAGTGGCCTTGGGTTCAAGTCCAAGTTCTGCCCCAGACAGTATGGGGTGTCTTCAGGACCGCCATTTCCTTCTCTGAGCCTTTGCTTGCTCCTCCGTGAAATTAGAGACCCCATTTGAACTCTAACATTGTAGGGTTCCATGACCAGCGTCCTGTAATGACTATTTAAATAGCTGATAGCTGCAGTGGGGGGAAGGAGCATTCACTCATTCATTCATTCCATAAATACTTGTCAAGGTCTCCCATGGGCTTGATGCCTGGAGAAGGAGCCAGAGGCAAACAGGAAGATGATTGAGGTGGTCCATAAGAAGACACATGCACAGATGTTCACTGCAGCCTTGTTTGCAATGAAAGCAATTAAAAATCCATCAATAGGAAAATGGCCAAGTAATGGGGCTTATTCACATGAAAGAATAATATTCCTCACTTAAAGGAATAAATTAGGTCTCTCTACACCAAATGGACAGACCTCAAAAGCAAAACATTGAGTGAGAAAAGCAAGATGCAGAACAATATACATTTGGCTAATAAGTGGTAGATACCACTGTAGAGTCCTTTTCTGCCTCCCCAGCATCGATTCCCTTCTCTTGATACAGTTTTCTGCGGGTTTCCACAGTAACCTGTGCAGCATGTGTGCTTTGGAAGGGGCCGACTCTAGCCTCCTCTTACAATGGGGTATGTGAAGCAGTGCAAAGCTGACCGATAGAATCCCACCCCCTGGCCACGGTGTCTGATTTAGGAATGGTTGCATGGACCATTTTAGCCATGAGAAGTGAAGAGAAACTTGTTGGGGCTTCTGGAGAAGAAGCTTCCTCTCTCTTCTTAGAGCATTTCCTGACTGATTCTCTCTTTCCCTGGATGGGAACAAGGAGGCATGCAGTCCTGGGGTGGCTGGCAGTCATATTACAGCCCCAAGGAGGAGCTGGCCCTGGGCTGAAACTGATGCCAAGGAAGGAGGAACCAGGAGGCAAAGGAAGTGGAGTACTTAAGGACGTTGTTGAGCTGATAAATCAACCTGGCAATCCTCTTTGCCACTAAACTTTTCAGCTGTGGGAGCTAGTAAATCCTCCTTAACGTTTAAGTCAGAGTTGGGTTTTCTGTGTTTGCAACTCAAAGGACCACTATTTAACTTAAATAGCACAAACAAAAGAACACTAGATATTTTTTCATCTATATATACATATGGAAGTAAAAGTACGAAGCAGAGACTGAAAGCATATATCTTCGATCCGTGATGTGGTTGGCTCTTGGATGGTAGGAAAGGAGCATAGAGAAATAGGTCCAGGGGTGGAAGACAATTTAACATTTATGGAGCGCTAAGTGTCAGGGAGGCGCTGTTCTAAGATCCTTACATGTATTAACTTATTGACATTTTTACGACAATGTTCCACAGCCATTTTACAGATGTGGAAACTGAGGCACAGAGGGTGAAGCAACTTGCCCATGGTCACCTGGATTATAAGTGGCAGAACTGGCATTTGAACCCAGAGACTCAAGCTCCAGAGCCGCTTATGAGCTTTATATTCTCTCACAACTATGCTAGGGTGACATCAGCTTTATCTATCAACATTTTCAGTCTTAAAAAACAAAAGTGAAGCAAATGTAATAAAAATGGAACAATCATTTGCCCTGGTGAGGGGGTATCCAGGGGATGGTCTTATTATCCCCTGTCCTTTTGTGTGATTTTTCACATTTCCTAAAGGAAAAATAAAGCTGTGGACAGCTCCTGTTCTCAAGTTCTCAGTTCACGCGACACATGGTTGCAGCCCAGGCTAAGTGCTGGGAGGCAGGCTGAGACAGCACTGGGGCAATGAATAGAAGAAGAGGTCACATCGTGCTTTGGGTGAACTTGGAGGCTTTCAGGCAGACGTGGCATTAGAAGCTGGTCCTGGAAATGAGGTCCAAATAAAGTTTGGATGTGCCCTGTTGAGGGCAAGCAAGCCACCAGACAGAGAGGAGGAAAGTGCAGGACCAGAGGAGCCCATTTGGCTGGAGCTGAGGACACATGATGTGCACAGTGAGACTGTTGCTAGAATGAGCTGAAGTCCGGTGGTGGCAGGCTTGTCCTCCATTCCCCCCAGCTCCCCATCCCCAAAGGAGGCCCTTTTGTTCAGTGGGGGCCTGCTGGTGCCTCTGACGCTTGCCTCCTCTCCATCCTTGCTGTTCTCACGAGGTGCCCATCTGGCTGTTTATGCTGCATCTCCAGATGTTCTCTGGGCTCCTGCCGTGAATTATCTGCTGACCCAGCAGTAGCCCTTTCCCGAGCACCCGGGGTGTTTTCAATGTAAAACATACAGCCACATTTAAACTAGCGAGACCTTGTCTGCCTGGGAAGCTGTCTTCACACCGATCTGCATGGACTCTATTCTGGGCTCTGAGCCTGCTCAGGGTCACCTGCACAGAAGCGTCCTGGGGCCATCCACGACGGCTCGTGACAGCCGCTGGAGGGACGCAGATGCAGGCTAGCATGTAATTAGTGCCAGGAACGCAGCTCTCTGATCACTTTCCCCCAAGAACGTGCCTCTCTGGCTGAGAGGCAGATAATGGACAATCACGGAAGATCCTTGATTATGGCTTGATTGAGCTTATGGGAGCTCCAGACAGCTAATGCAATTGTGGCTTCCAAACCGTTCAGTGGAGGGCATTTCCATATGGACAGGGAATTAAATAAAGCTGTTCTGAACACTTCCCTGGGCTTGTGCCTCCAGTGTCTGGCCAGATACAGTCTTCCGCTTCAAGTGACCTCGACAGAGACTATGGGGAGTAGTCATGACCCAGGACAAGAAGGCCGGCTTTCTCCTTAATTACTGTCACATTTCTCCTTAAGGGCTCTTGACCCGCCTGGCATTAGCTTTTTGCTCCCTCTCCTGAAGCCAGAGATCCACTCCCTGCCTTCTGTCCTGAGTCAGCACCACAGCTCCAGGCCCTGGGCTCTTCCAGACATCTTGACTTTCAGTAACCAGGGGATTGTCCTGGGCATGCTTTCCACAGAACGATGATTCACTAGTCTGGTGGCAACGAGCCAGGGAAAAGCATGGGGTGGAGAACAGATCTCTCAGGGCAGGGCCTCTGGGGTTGGTCCCAGATCTGCCCTGTCTCACGCTTTGCCAAGTCCTTCCCCTTTCTGGACCTCAGGCTCTCATCCGCAACATAAGGTTAGATGATTTCTAAAGTCTGGGAATTAAACACATTATCCTCATCTACAAAAGCAATAATGTAAGTAAAATACAATGTTGAATTTGCTTTCAAGACAACATCTGCTGTCTTGAAATGTTGGCAAAAGTACCAAAGATGGAGACTGTAGCTGCCAGATGCCCTCTCTGGAGGCTTCCAGAAAAGAGCAGAACTGGTCCCCAGTCCTTTCCCCATCATCCATCTTCAGCGCATGTAGACAGAAGAACTAGAGCTCATTGAAGGAGGGAATTTGGAAGAGTAGTGAGCTGTTGGCTTAGTGAGGAGAGCTGTGCCAGTCTCCTCTCTGCTCTGTGGTGAAGATAAGGGGATATCCTCCTACCCAGAACCAAGTGACAGCAATTCCAAGAGAATTCCTCAGGGCCTGAGGTGCCAGCAATAGTGCACATGGACATTTCCCACACCAGCCGGATAACTGCTGAGCAGCAGACATTTCCAAGACTACCCAGTGATGCCCTGGAGTGGAGCACAGTGGGAGAGCCTGGGAGAGCTTGGAATGCATCCCCTGGAATGTATGGAAACTGGTGCCTAGAGAATTCTGAAGGCAAGTGGTGGGTGGGATCATCTGTGAGGCCAAAGGTAGGACAATGGACGGCCAGCCTGCACAGCACTGTTTAAGGTGGCAAGAACACACAGGTATCTCATGAGGGAAGTGGGTGCTGTGGAGGATTGCTGGGCTTAGGACATTGGTGGTAAAGACGGTCTGCCTTCTAGGCAAGGCAACTCCATCAGTAGAGGTCCTGGGGTGGGAGGAGGAGTACAAGAGGTCAAGCCAGAGGGCACACTGCTCGTGTCAAGAGACTTTTCAGGATGGAGATCCCAGAAGGAACCTCCCAATGAGAGATCCAGTATTTGAAGACCTGTCACATCAAGGGCATCAATGCCAACAGCATTGCCTGAGAGGAGAGTATAGGACCAGTTAGGTTAAAGACTTCTCTTTCCTTCTAATCTCTGTCCCGATTCTAGAGTAGCCAAAAGAAGCAGAGAGATGAGAATGAGAAGGGGAAGAGCATGAAAGAAGCAAAGGGAAGAAGACACCACACCCCTTCTCCACGGCCGGTGGACCATACCCCTTCTCCATGGTCAGTAGACCACACCCTTTCTCCATGGTCAGTGGACCACACCCCTTCTCCATGGTCAGTGGACCACACCCCTTCTTCACAGTCATTAGACCACACCCCTTCTCTATGGTCAGTAGACCACACCTTTTCTCCATGGCCAGGAGACCACAACCTTCTCCATGGCCAGTGGACCACACCCTTTCTCCATGGTCAGTGGACCATACCCTTTCTCCATCGTCAGGGGCCCACACCCCTTCTCCATGGCCAGTGGACCACACCCCTTCTCCATGGTCAGTAGACCACACCCTCTTCTCAGACCCAGGGATGAGTCCTGAGCTCGACAAAAGGAAGTTGATTTGAGGCATATGCAAGATTGAAGTTTCAGTTTGGCTGGTTTTGATTTGGATAGCTTCGAACTTTTTAATACCTGAAAATAAGTCTTAATTACCAAACAGAGAATATTCTCGTGACTATAAGGGAGAAGACAGCTCTGAGTTCTGCCTGAGATGGTGTCAGGGGACAGGGAGGGGAAATCAGAAAGAGTAAGTTTAAAGGCAATGGTTAGAGAAAAATAAAGCCATTTCTTATTTATATGCCATCAATTTTAGACTGTTTAATATGCAACTTTCACAACTAGTTCCCTGGTTCAATCTGTTACCATATTTAGTTTGGTTTAGTATTGGAAATGAAAAGGTGAAATGCACTGGATTCACACCTCTAGCTGGGCAAATACTATCTCAAGGGGGCAAACCACATTTCCTTGGCTCCCAGTCAAGTTTTCCTGGCATCCTAGAGAGCTAGAGGCCTCTGTTCTCACTCCCACAGTCCGTCATGTACTGTCCGCCATCCCCGTGCTTCCTCGACTGTATTTCATTTTTGCACTTGGTCTGTCTTCCTCTAGATGTTGTGCTCCTTGAGAGCAGAGGCTGTGTCTCTAATGCTTAGTCCAGAGTAGCTCTCAACAAATGTCATTGATGAATATGTTTCTGCCTCTGATCTTACCTTGCTGCCCTGTCCAGAGTTGGGGGTCTCAGTTTTCTCATCTGTAAAATGGCACATTGAACTGGAGGCTTTTATGGGTCCTTCTAAGTTCAGAAACCTTAGACTGACAGCATGGGGTTTTCTGTTTATTCCCACCCTAGGAAATGTTCTGACAACCAGCTGTTGAGTGTTCAGTGCTGGATTGTTTTGAGGGCAAAAAGGTCCAAAATGGGCAACAGGGATAACTCACCTCCATGCTGGTCACATACGATGCAATGTTTTGCCTTGGGGTGCGACAGAGTGTCCTCTGGGTCCCTGCAGCAGGACTGGCTGTCCTCCCTGCCCCTCCTGACCCTCTCTGTAAGTACAAGGGAGGTTTGTTGTCACGTGGCCTCCGATCTGAGTTTCACTAGGACCACAGTCCCTGGGAGAGAGAAGAAAAACAAGCTGGACCCCAGTCCAAGAGGTTTTAAAATGGTCAACAAGACTATGTAAGTAACTCAGGCCCAAGAAGCAAAGCATGAGCTCAGCTGAAAACCAGAAAGAGGGTTGAGGTGTGACTCACCAACGATGCTGGTGCTGAGTGCCAGGCACTGGCTAGAGTTTAAGTTCCTGCTGCCTGGGTTCAGGATTCGGCCTCTTAAAGGGAGGCAGGGAGGCTGAGGGTACAAATGAGGATTAGCGGGACCATTAAATTACAAGGGAGGCCCAGAGCTTAACAGCTTTCCAGCTGGCTCCTCAGATTTCCCTATTGCTCCATATTCTTGATTTGTACATCAGCGTTGTATGTCGTAAAGGAGTAAAGCGCTGTGATTTGTGCATGTTTGTCCACAAAAGCACCGAGCTGGTACGAGGGGCAATGAGCTGGGTTTCCCTCAAATGTTGGATCGGGAATATTTCCAGGAGGTTGGGGGTCCTCTGGGGGGCTCAGCTGGGCTGGGACAGCCTCATGAAATTGGGGATGGACCAGATACAGGGGTTTTGGGAGCCTCGAAGCTGTGGAATTCTGACCCACCTCGATCTTCTCAATAGACACACTTATACATAAGTGCCTTTCTCTAATTAGCACAGGCATGGCAGCTGATCATTTCGGAACACAAGGGCCTCCTGTGTCTCCATCTCCTCGCCTACGGTCAGGATGTGTGCAATGGGCACCATCCCCAGGGCCTCTGCCCCTCAGGAGAACTCTTAGCAGGGAGGGCTGTGAGAATCGCCGTGAGAGCTCTCTGCCTGGGAGTATGGCTGGAGAGGAGAGGCGGGGGAGAGAGAGCAGAACTGCCATCCTGACCCCGGCCATCTCCTTGGGGCTGCTGGACTTACATGATGTGTGACTTTGCAGAGAAATTCAAACCCCGGCCGGTGGGACAGCTGGCTGCAGTCCCTTCCCACACAGCGATGACTCAGGCAGGCCAGCCCCACTGGAGGCAGGCAGCGTGTTCATGGCTTGCTCCAAGAATGCTGTGTTTCCTGGTCTGATTTCTTTAGGGTCTAACCTAAGCCTTCTTAGGAATGCACCAGTGATTCTAAGCCAGGCTTCCTCGGGGTGTCTTGGGCATCCTCGGTTTATCCTGGTGACAGGAGGGGGCTGTTTCAGCAAAAAAACTTATCACAAGGATGAGGCTGGGCCAGCACAAAGGAGCAATGTACTGCTTCCCAACAAAAGGAATCTCCGAAGCATCTTAATCCTTTTAGGGTTTTAATTATAAAATGAAGCAAATTTATGGGAGAAAAATAAATATTAAACTCAGTTTTATTTATGACTCATTTCAGTGGCAAGGAATAACTCTCATCAAGCCATCACAAACACAGAGGGCAGTGTTGGGAGGAAACCTGCAGTGGGATGTATGGACTCAAAAGTAGGATTCTTTTTTGCCATTCAGACATACTTTTATTATTTTATTTTTTTATTTTTTTTAACATCTTTATTGGAGTATAATTGCTTTACAATGGTGTGTTAGTTTCTGCTTTATAACAAAGTGAATCAGTTATACATATACATATGTTCCCATATCTCTTCCCTCTGGAGTCTCCCTCCCTCCCACCCTCCCTATCCCACCCCTCTAGGCGGTCACAAAGCACGGAGTTGATCTCCCTGTGCTATGCGGCTGCTTCCCACTAGCTATCTATTTTACGTTTGGTAGTGTATATATGTCCATGCCACTTTCTCACTTTGTCACAGCTTACCCTTGCCCCTCCCCATATCCTCAAGTCCATTCTCTAGTAGGTCTGTGTCTTTATTCCCGTCTTGCCCCTAGGTTCTTCGTGACCTCTTTTTTTTTCTTCTTCTTAGATTCCATATATATGTGTTAGCATACGGTATTTGTTTTTCTCTTTCTGACTTACTTCACTCTGTATGACAGACTCTATGTCCATCCACCTCACTACAAATAACTCAATTTCATTTCTTTTTATGGCTGAGTAATATTCTTGCACTGTTGGTGAGAATGTAAATTGATACAGCCACTATGGAGAACAGTATGGAGGTTCCTTAGAAAACTAAAAATAGAACTACCATACGACCCAGCAATCCCACTACTGGGCATATACCCTAAGCAAACCATAATTCAAAAAGAGTCATGTACCACAATGTTCATTGCAGCTCTATTTACAATAGCCAGGGCATGGAAGCAACCTAAGTGTCCATCAACAGATGAATGGATAAAGAAGATGTGGCACAAAAGTAGGACTCTTGCAGGGACCCACTGCTGATGGCTCAGCCTCCCTGCAGCTGGATGGGGAGGGAGTTGTAAGTTGAGGGTGCCTCTGAGGGCCATGGAGAAAGGTGTCCATGGACCTTCTCTGTCATATCATTATGGCCCAGTGTTATGGGTTGGATTGTGTCCCCCCAAAATGTATGTTGATATCTTAACACCCAGTATCGATGAATATGCCCTAATTTGGAAATAGAGTCTTTGCTGCTGTAATCAAGGGAAAATGAGGTCATGCTGAATTTGGTTGGGCCCTAAATTTAATCCCTGGTGTCCTTATAAGAAGAGTCACAGTGAGACACAGAACACATGGAGGCCATGTGAAGATGGAGACAGAGATCAGAGTGACGCAGTCAGAAGTCAAGGAATGCTAGATCACCAGCAACCACAGGCAGCGAGGAAGCGTGGAAGAATTCTTCCCTCAAGCCATCCACGGGAGCCTGGCCCTGCTGACACCTTGATTTTGGACTTCTAGCCTCCAGAACTGTGAGAGAATATGTTTCGGGTGTTTTAAGACACCCAGTTTGTGGTACTTTTTTACAGCTTCCCTAGGAAACGAATACACCCAGCTACCCACCGTGACCCTGCTAGCAACCGGCATCCTCTTCCTTAGTTTCCTGTTCAAGTTCCTGATACAAAGGGAGTCTGGCTCCAGCCATCTTTTGTGGCTGTCCTGAGGACCAGCAGTCGTTGATGGCTTAGGGGCTGCCCTGGGCCAGTCAATTGCCACCTGATGTGTTGGGGGTCACATGGAACACAGCAGGACTCCTTAAGCCCAAAAGGCCGGAGAGGTCCAGTCTCTGAAGTGTGTCCATCAAACCCAGGTGCCTAGCTTCAGAACCCGTCTGAATATGGGCAGGACCTGAAGGGAGTTGTCTATGGAAAACTGTGATCCGCCCCTGGAGGTCTTCTTTTGCATTCTCCTCTTTCTTTCTCCATACATCAATCTAATTCCTACTTTTCACTGCTAATGGCTAGAGAGAAAAGCAGATAATTTTTATAAATGAGTTTCTGTGGAAAATACAGACACTTGGGTCCTGTATTCAGATTCCCAAATCCTGAGTTTAAAGCTAGAATCTGGTACTTACTGGGCAAACGTTTCCACTTCCCTGAGCTTCCATATCCCTCCTGTGAAATGGAGTCAGTGCCACGGACCTGCTTAGAATGAGATCAAATAAGAACGTGGGTGTGAACATTCTTTGATCTTGTGGAAACTCCCACCCAACATGGAATCCTGCAGGAGAGGAGCAGTCCCTCAGTTCAGGGTGGGCTACGTGCGGAAGCCAGGATGTACAGACCGAGGGGCAGGCTCGGGGATGGGGTGCCCGCTGGCCGCCTGCTTTTCCTTTGTCTTTTTCGATAATGCTAATCTGGTTACTCTTAGTAACAGCTATTCCCCATTACTATTACTCATTGCAGGCCCTGAATCATTCTGATGGATACAACTTGACATCAACCAATTTGCCTAATTCATCACCTTTGCATTTCTTTAACACTAAAGACAAAGTAGGAAGGTTTTCCAACTGGCTTTGCAATTTTCTTTTCTCCTCTCCTCCAGCATCGGTGGGGGAATGCAGAAAAGGCTTCCTCTGAAAGGCTGTTGGGTGGCGAAAGCCACTGGTCAGTCCCTGTGTGGCCTCGATCAAGCTCAGCATGACCATGGCTTTGCCGCGTCCTTGACTCTCAGCCCCCAGGGCTGGTTGGTGGGCAGCCACTCATGTTTCTGTCTGTGATTAAGCCCAGCCCAGCTGGGGCTGACTGTAGTCCTGGCTGCCTGGCACTTGTGCAAGCTTAGCCATGGCCTAAAGTTTGGAGATAGGGAAGATGTAGCAGAATGACGTATGTGAAAGTATGCCGGGTAAGATCACGAGGAAGCATTTGGGAAAGTCTCTCGTTTCTCCGGAGGTGAGTTTGAGGGAGCTTGGCTTCTACCCTCTCGGTTTCTGGACTGACTGTGTGTAGGGTCTTTGGATGTGGAATGCAGGTGTTTGTGTTTTAGAGTCCAAAAGACGAGCTGAATGCTAATCTCTCGGTGTCCTTGTTTGCTCCTCTGGAAACTTCGCGGATGGACAGCTAATCAATGGGTGGAAATGATGACTCCTGCATTGTGCACATGCCGACTGGCAGCCCGTGGCTGAGCCCCAGGCCTCGGGAACATGCTCTTCCTCTTGAAGGAAGGCTGGGCAGGGAACGGTGGTGGAATTCCCAATCCTGGGTCTGGTTGGCTGGGAGCAAAGTCTGATGCACTGAGGGCATCAAAAACAAGGTGGCAAAGGAAAGAGGGAGAGATGAGGCACAGTGCGGGAATTAAGGTCTGTAAAATCAAGAAGAACTAAAAGGGAAAAGAGAAAGGAAAGTGGGAGGAGGTCTTGAGGAATTTTGGAGCCCGAGAGCAGATGCCCAGAGAGGCATTTTACACTCTTGGTCTTGGGATGGGCAAATGATTTTTCTAATCAGCCCTTTCCACATCGTCCCAGCTCTGACTTCACCCTCCATGCTGACCACATTTCCTGACCCAGACTGCAATTTCTGCTCTGTCCCAACCCAGGCCCTGTCCTCTGGTCTCTATTCTCCCCGTGCCTGGACTGTCAACCCCTCCTTCAACCTCTCTGCTCTGACTAGAATCCCATCCACCGTCCTTGGCTTCATCCATCATGCTGACTTTGGTAGGGAAAGAGAAAGGGAGAGGGCCAAGGAGAGGATCTGGTTGCTTTGGAACCCGGGGAATCAGATTCCCCAGCCTACTTCCACTTTATTCTGCTCCAAAGACCAGAAGGATAGTCTTTTCCTTAATATTCTGGGTGCTAGAATCAGCCTATACACAAATATGCATGTTCTGTTTTGGGTTATAAATGGTGGTTCATGAGCACCTTTGACAGTGTCTGGCATTCACAGCTTTGGATGCATACTCTGCTCAGGATTCAGGCCCTAAGCCAGGCTCTGCGTCCTCCCAGCATGAGTGGTCCTGAACCCACTGTCCTTCTCATCTTTCTGGAATTCTTGGGCTAGAGTTGCCCTCAGCTCAGTAAGAAGCTTCTGTGAGGGTGGAGGAGAGGAATAGATAAAGTCAAGGATGTCCGGATAGCTTGTAAGGTGATTCAGACCCTAGTTCTGGGAAAGAAGAACCCAGGGAAATTACTTTATCAGTATTTCTCATTCAGCAGTAGTAGCAGGCGGGGTGGAGGGGACACAGACCACCTGTCTCCCTATGTAGGGACCAGCCCCTGGGAGAGTCAGGGCTGCCTCCATCCTGGCTGGGTGGGGCAGGGATTGCGGGGGCCAGTGTGGCAGCTGTGGGCTGCACGGAGGCCTGTCAGGGAGGAATGATTAATGAACAGCCGCACCAGCTGAGGCTAACCTTTGGAGAGCCGGGCAGGACATCTGTAGAACTGTCAGCGCTCTGACAAGGACAGAGCTGAACAACCAATTATGCCGCCATCACTAAGGTGGGCTGTCACTTTAATCCCAGCCATTCACTTAGGCAAGGACAGGGAAATTTCTCCTCTGCAGAGACGTGTGTCTTGGCCACCTTAACCGTTTCAGGACAGGGCAGGGGCCTTTGATGGGAGCGGCTCCAGCAGCTCCTTTTGACAAGTTTTCCCCCTTCTGGGCTTTTCCCCTGGTTTCCAGTCTCTCTCTCTCCTACTGGCCATGGGAGCAGAAATTCCAAAACCACATAGATGCCTCCCATTCCATTCTGCTACCTTCTAGGGCTTGCAGGATGAAGTCTGAATTCCTTAACCTAGCATCAAACCTCTTCATCCCATTGGTTCTCTCCATCTTTTTTCTGATGGGCAATTACCTATTAATTTGGCATGTAGTAGGCAGTCTGCTTTCTCACGAGCAGAGTAATTAAATACAAGAGAGTTTTTACCCTTTAGAAGCTTGTGATCTCAGAGTAGAGGCACATAAGTAAGTCCCTGAGTAGAGTATGAGATCTCTCAAAGAGGTAGTAATAGAAAGCTATGGGGAGTCAGAGGAGACACTGCAGCCAGACTGGTGGGGCAGGGGGCAGGGATAATCTTGGGCTTTGTCGAAAGTGCTGAGCACACATTTGTCAGACAGAGAGGTGGGGAAAGGGAAAAGCAGGTACAAAGACACAAAGGTGAAAAATTCATGAATTCCACCAATGGCAAGTAATTCCACATGTCTAGAATGCCGGGTACATGAGAAGTGGCCCATAAGTCTGGAAGAGTCGAGACCAAGTGGTGAAGGGCTTTGAATGCCAGATAAAGTGATTGAGATTTTATTCTGCTTCTTGGAAGGGAATATATTTGGGACATGCCCTCCTACCTATGTTTTTGACATCCTCTATAACTATATCTTACCATATATCCTGGATTCCAAACACAATGGAATGGACTTCTTGTTATTCACTGACTTTGCTATATTTTCATACCTCCATGTTTTTACTCTTGCTATTTTCTCAATCTGAAATGTCCTCCCTGTGTTTAGCTGCTGATAACAGAGGCCCCAAAGAGAAGTAGCTTAAGCAAAATGGAGGTTTATTTTTCTTTCATGTAACATGAAGCTTGCTGATAAGTAATTCAGCAGTAGGACCACAGTATCTTCAGGTACCCAGGCTCCTTCCATTTTTCTGTTCCATCATCTTTAGTGTGGCTTCCATCCTCAAAGTCATCTCATGGTCACAAGACGGATGCTAGAGCTGCAGCCATCATGTCCTCATTCCAGGAAAGAAGAAAGAGGAAAGGGAGAAAGACAAAAAGAATGTACTTTTCAACTAAGTCAGCCACTTTGAGCTTTTCTAGAAGTTTTACATGATGTAAAAAGAGAATAATATAATACAATAATCCATTTCTAAAACCCTAATTTAAAGAAAATGATAAAGCATGAAGTTGGAAGAAGAGAACATTAAAGTATATTTAACTATTTATCTTAAATAAAAATATCTCAAAGATTCCAATATGACAATAAGAAGAGTGTAAATTAAGAGTTATTTTCAAAAAATATTAAATCAGGAATAGTGGAATTAGAGCCAATATTTATCTTCTAATGCATTAGAGAAAATAAATGCAAAGAAACTAGAATTCATCCACCAATAGACAGGTAAAAAAGAAAGATAGGTAATACAAGATGACAAGAAAAACAAAACAACTAGTATAAAAATGTGTATAAATGTATTAAATTCCCCTATTAAAATATAAAGACTCTCAGATTTTAGAAAATTCAACTACATTCTACTTATAGGACAATCAGCTAAAACAAAGTTAGGAAAAATAATTTTTTAAAGGGATGAGCAAATGCACAGGCAAACAAAAAAGACATCAGGGATCACAATATTAATCAGGCAAAGCATAAGTCAGAACAATAAGGAATTAAACAAGAAAAAGAGTCTTGTTTTATGTAGAGGGAATCCCAGTTTTAGCCTGAGTAAGACTCAGAAATCTCTGAGTGTATCTTTTTGGGTACCAGAAATCTATGTGAACAGAGGTTGAAGTGTCTCTTGGGAGAGAACTCAAGTTGTGTCCACTGCAGGGGTTGAGATATGGCTCAGTATGTCTTATGATATGATGGGTCTTCCTGTGCCTAAAGTCTCTTTGCCTGAGATTTTAGAAGGCTCATCCTTAGGAATAAAGAAACCAAGTGCAATGTGTGTAACCTGGGAAAGAAATCTTAGTCACCAGAGGTGAAGCAATTCTTAGGACAGTGTGGCAACTATTATTGGGATTTGCCTTTGGGCCCATTCTGTGTTATTCTTCTAATATAAATCTTGTGGAAAGCATTGAAATTGTAATTAAATATTTAAATGATTACTTTCCCAAAAAAAGTGGTGAAAGTAAGAAAGAAGGAAAGAAAGCAAGCAAGCAGCTGTATGTCCTTGAGATCCCTATAACAGAGTGTAACACAAAAGATGAAGAGAGCTATTCATTCACCTCTACTTTGCATTTGGTACCATACAATTGGGTTGGTGTTTGGGAAATATTACTCTGGTAACAGTATGGAGTGAGTAAGTCTGTAGTTAGAGAGAATAGGCATTTAAAACTCTGTTACAGTAATCTAAGATAGAAGTGAAATTTGGCATCGAAAGGGCTCCATCATAATGTCATTAGTGCACAGCAAAAACAGGGGTGCTTAACAAATAAATGCATGGCTGTATCCCATGGATGCTGGGAAGAGTAACAGTGGAACTTCCACTTATGGTCATGATGGAGGAACTGGGATCAGACTTCCCTTCCACTGTAACAAACAAGGTAAGCTTGACAGTTACTCCATATTTCTTCCTGGAGCTGTTTTCTGGATCATGGTTCCATGAAAGGGAACACAAATCTTGCTGAGTTGAATAGACAGACATCAGAGAGAGAGAGATGCTGAAGTAATTATAATTTTCAGGGAAGAATACTAGAGAAGAGGATGTTACACATTAAAAACACTCCAGGAATTTGCATGGAATTCCCTTTAAATCTGTTGCTGAATCCTCAGCTACCCAAAGCTGGGCAAAGAATGACCAAAGGGTCTTAAACTGAACAATTCCCAGAACTCATGCAGGGCTAGGATAAGTTAGAGTTCTGACCTTTCAAGATCAAGAGGCCTTATAAATATTTCAGGTATTCAATAGAGACACCAGAAAGGCTTGCTTTAGTAATAGGGTTAAATTAGCCCTAGAGTAAAGTCTATTATAGACCTGTCCTAACAAAGCTTCAACCTTGAAAGAATCAAGCTGGTTTGCAAAAAACTTATCTGCCTGTCACAACAAAGTTTACATTCCTTGAGGGAAGACACAAAAATTCAGAATCCAACAACATAACACTCACAATTTTCAGCATGCAATAAAAAATTATTAGATAATCTAAGAAGCAGGATAATGTGACCCATAACCAGGAGAAAATCAACCATATAAAACAAAACTGGAAGTGACAGACATAATGGAATTAGTAGACAAGAATTTTTAAATAGCTATAAATTTCTGCATGTGCTAAAAGATTTAAAGAAAAATATGAATAGAATGAGGAGGTAAATAAAAGATTTTTTAAATAAAAAGAACCAAATGGAACTTCTAGAAATTAAAAATACAATATCTAAAATGAAATATTCACTGAATGGGATTAGCAACAAATTGGACACTACAGAAGAAAACATCAGTGAACTTGAAGACATAGCAATAGAAACTATCCAAATAGAAGCATGAAAAGAAAAAAGACTGAAAAAAAATTGAACAGAGGCTTAATGACCTGTGGGACAAGATGAAATTAACATTCATGTAATGAGAGTCTCAGAAAAGGTGGGGGAAGGAATATTTGAAGGAAAATATTTGAAAAAATAATTGTCAAAATTTTCCAAACTTGATGAACCTACAGATCCAAGAAACTCAATGAGCCTTAAGTAGGATGAACATGCCAAGGCACATCATAATCAAATTGCTGAAGAGCAGTAATAAAGAGAAAAATTTTTAAAGCACTCAGAGTATAAAAACACATTACATACAAGTGAACTCATATAAGAATATCCACAAACTTCTTTTCAGAAACTAACCAGAAGACGATGGAATGACATCTTTAAGTAATCAACCAACCAATCAAACCTATCAACCTAGAATTCCATATCTGGTGAAAATAACTTTCAAAAATAAAGGTGAAATAAAGGATTTTTTAGATAAAAGCTGACAGAATTTGTTGCCAGCATATTTTTTTTTTAATTTTTTAATTTATGGCTGTGTTGGGTCTTCATTTCTGTGCGAGGGCTTTCTCTAGTTGTGGCAAGTGGGGGCCACTCTTCATCGCGGTGCACGGGCCTCTCACTATCGCAGCCTCTCTTGTTGCGGAGCACAGGCTCCAGACGCACAGGCTCAGCAATTGTGGCTCACGGGCCTAGTCGCTCCGTGGCATGCGGGATCCTCCCAGACCAGGGCTCGAACCTGTGTCCCCTGCATTGGCAGGCAGATTCTCAACCACTGCGCCACCAGGGAAGCCCTGCCAGCATATTTTTAAAAGTCCTTTAAGCTAAAGGAAAATGAGACCAGATGAAAACATGAATATACACAAAAGAATAAAGAGTGCTAGAAAAAGTAAATACATCAGTAAATATAAAATACTTTTTCTATCACTTTTAAATTTCTTTAAAAGATAATTGTCTGTTTAAGGGAAAAATAATACAATGTATTATGGGACTTATTGCATATACAGAAACATAATAAAGTGAAAATATGCTGTCACAAAGTTTCTATAGTACATGTAAAATGATATAGTATTATTGAAAGGTAAATTATTGTGTACTGTAAACCTTAGAGCAACCATTATAAAGTTAAACAAATAGGTATAACTAACAAGCGATGGTATTATTGGGATATTAAAAAATACTAAATCCAAAAGAAGACAGGGGAAGAGGATAAAAGGAACAAAGAGTGGATGGGGCAAATACAAAACAAACAGCAAGGTTGTAGACTTAAATCTAATCATATCAATAATTATATAAAAGTGTAAATAGTTTAAACATTACAATTAAAAGGCAGGGATTATCATACTGGGTAAAAAATGTAAGACCCAACTATATGATGCCTATAGGAAATCCAATTTAAATATAAATCAAATACATTAAAACTGAAAGGATGCAAACAGATTTACCATGCAAACATTAATCAAAAAGACAGAATAGATATATTAGTATCAGACAAAGTATATTTTGGAAGAAATGGTATTAGGAATATTCAAAGATAAAAAGATCAATTCATCAAGAAGACACAACAATCCTAAAGGCACCTAATAACAGAGCTTCAAAATATAAAACAAAAACTGACAAAACTTAAAGGAGAACTAGATAAAACCACAAATGTAGTTGGAGATTTCAACCCTCCTCTCCCACTAATTGATATAACGAATAGTGAGAACATAAACGAGCATACGGTAGACCTGAACAGCACTATCAGACAAATTGACTTTTTTGGCATTTATAGAAAATGCTACCAAGAATAGGAGAAATGCATGTGCAACAAGATACATTATATATTGGGCTATAAAAAGAAGTCTCAATACATTTAAAAAGTTTGAATCATACAGAGTATATTTTCTAAACAAAGCACAATTCAATTAGAAACCAAGAAAAAAAAGTACCTGGAAACTCTTCAAATATATGGAAATTAAACAATGCACTACTAAATAATGCATGAATCAAAGAAGAAATTACAAAGAAAATTAGAAAATATTTTGAACTGAATGAAAATGAAAACATGACATGTTAAAATGGGTGGGATGCAGCTAAAGATGTGCCTAGAGAGATACTTATAACTTTAAATGCTCTTATTAGAAAGGAAGAAAGATCTCACCCCAGTTACCTAATTTCAACCTAAGAAGCTAGAAGAAGAAACAGAAATTAAACCTAAGACAAGCAGAAGTAGGGAAACTAAAGAGTGGAAATGAATAAAATAGAAAATAAACAATAGAGAAAATTAATGAAACCAAAAGCTGGTTATTTAAAAAGTTGAACAAAATTGATAAACCTCTAGCTAGACTAATAAAGAATAAAAGAGCAAAGGCACAAGTTATCAATATCATGAAAGAAAGAGGACATCCTGCAGACCCTACAGATGTTAAGGGAGAAGAAGTGATTTCAATGATGTCATAACAATAAATTCAACAACTTAGATGAATTGGGCATATTTCTCAAAAGACTCATTTTAATTTTTATTTTTTTCATAATATTTCCCCTTTTCTTTTTTTAAGATAGTTTTTTAAATCAACAGATAACTGATTACAATATTATATAAGTTATAGATGTACAATATAGTGATTCACAAATTTTAAAGGTCATGCTCCATTTATAGTTAGTATAAAATATTGGCTATATTCCCTGTGTTGTACAATATACCTTTATAGCTTATTTTATACACAATAGTTTGTACTTCTTAATCCCCTACCCCTATAGTGCCTCTCCCCACCCTTCCCTCTCCCCACTGGTAACCACTAGTTTGTTCTCTTTATCTGTGAGTCTGTTTCTTTTTTGTAATATTCATTAGTTTGTTGCCTTTTTTAGATTCCACACATAAGTGATACTATACAGTACTTGTCTTTCTCTGACTTATTTCACTTAGTATAAGTCCCCCCAGGTCCTTTCATGTTGTTGCAAATGGCAAAATTTCATTCTTTTTTATGGCTGAGTAGTATTCCACTGTATATATACACCACATCTTCTTTATCCATTCATCTGTTGATGGACACTTAGATTGCTTCCATATCTTGGCTACTGTAAACAATGCTGCTATGAACATTGGGGTGATTTTATTGAAAGACACAATTTAAAAGTGACTGAAGAATAAATAGAAAATCTGAATTGTCATATATATATTTATATAAGAAATAGAATTCATAATTTCAAAATCTTCTCACAAAGAAAACTCCAGTCCTGGATGGCCTCAATGATGGTTTCTATCAAACAAAATTCTACACAAACTGAAAACAATCAAGGCAGGAGGAACACCTCCCAACTCATTCTATGAAGTCAACATTATCCAGATACCAAAGACAGACACAGACATCATAAGAAAAGTAGACCATAGAGCAATATCATTCATGAACCTAGAAGAAGGGCAGTAACACCAGGTAGACATGTCAGTCCTCATAGAATTCTCATGAAAAATTATGGTACTGGAAGATATGGAGCTCACAAGTGGATGACTGGTGGGGCAGAGGGGGCAGTCCAGGGGAGGGAACTTGTTAATGAGCAGATATGAACCCCTGTCCTGAGTACTCCTAAATATAACAGAGAGGGACTGTGAGGAAGTCTACAGAGCCTACATGAGTGGGTGGGACCAAGAGCTAGTGAAATTGTGGTGTCATCTGTTAACACATGCTAAGAAGTTCTGCAAAACTTGGGTTTTATTGACAGAATGCACAGTTTAAAATGAAAGTATAATTTCAAGCATGCTTAGGCACAAAACAATTTTGCATCCAAGATATAGAGCAAAAGCTCTCAGAAATATAAGAATAAATAATCAGAAATACAACTATGGTGAGAGATTTCAATATTCCTAAATAAATTTATAAATATTCAATAAGTTTTGTTTATTTTTATCATACCTTGGTGAACCTTTTTGATTTATATATTCACCTTTAATTTTGCCTCAGAAAGCTTTGCTTTTTATTTTTCTTTTCTTTTTTCAAAATTATGTCTTTGATTATCTCTTCTGGTATAGATATTCTATATGCATCTTTGGAAACATCTCTAATTTTTCAATTGAATTTTCTTTTTTCTTTTTGTCTTCCATGTTTCTTTTTTCCCATTGCTTAATCCTTGCTTCTTCCCTTTATTTAGGACTTTTTAAAACTCCTCTCCCTTGGGCTTCCCTGGTGGCGCAGTGGTTGAGAATCTGCCTGCTAATGCAGGGGACACGGGTTCGAGCCCTGGTCTGGGAAGATCCCACATGCCACGGAGCAGCTGGGCCCGTGAGCCACAATTGCTGAGCCTGCGCGTCTGGAGCCTGTGCCCCGCGACGGGAGGGGCCGCGATAGAGAAAGGCCCGCGCACCGCGATGAAGGGCGGTCCCCGCACCGCGATGAAGAGTGGCCCCCGCTTGCCGCAACTGGAGAAAGCCCTCGCACGAACCGAAGACCCAACACAGCCAAAAATAAATAAATAAATAAATAAGAAAATCCTTTAAAAAAAAAAAAAAAAAAACTCCTCTCCCAAGTCTCCCACATTAGTTATTCTTTTAAAATACTATTGTTATTGTTATTGTTACCATTATATTATTAGCTCTTTGTAATCTACCCTTCACTTAAGCCAGAAACACAGGTGCAACCTTTGATTTTATCCTTATCTCTTTCCCCTCCCATTTTCAATGCATCATCAAATCCTGTAGCTTTAACCTTCAAAAGGTGTCTTAGAACCAACCTTATCTCTATTCTCATAGCTACGCCCTTTGTTTGGTTCCATCATTTCTCTTCAGCATTATTACAGAAGCTTTCTAACTGATCTGGACTCCAGCATGTTAGGACAATAGCCTGATTCCTTAGTTAACCTAAGAAACTCCTGATAATTTTGCCCTTGTCTTCCTCTCCAGACGCATCTCTTACTCTTCCTTCTCTTTGAAGCTGAAGTAATTAGCATTCCTGAACGGCCCGGCTTCCTCACATCTTTGCGATTTTGCATGTGCTGCCTTGACATTACCGCCTATACCCCCTTGGCAAGCTCTAATTCACCCCTCAAGATTCAGCTCACACATCACATATGCTGGGAGCCTTCTCTCATACTGGTCATCCCTCCTTAGTCTGTGTCAGGTGGGGTCCCCCCGACCCCACATTTTCCTCTCTCACAGCCCACATCACACGATACTGTAATCCTCTCTTTATGTATCCGTCTCCCCTACCCCCAGATTGTGAGGTCCTTGGGAACAGGGATTATCATATTCATCTTTATTTCCCTAGCACCCAGCACAAGGCCTAGTATAAAGTGTTTTTGTTGAATAAAAACCTAGAGTGATGACCCTAATAATTCCAAGTCCTAGATGGAGTGCACTCGCACACACTCTCTGCTTAATGCTGCTTGAATCTAGCTCCTAGACTCTGCAATACAAGTCACAGAAAAGTCAGCTACTAAATAAGCTGGGCCTCCAGCTCTGGGCACATAGTAGGTACCCAACAGACATTTCTCGAGCTGAACTTGACCACAATGTATTATTCTGTCCTAAATTGGACCTGTGTATTGAAAAAGGGGCTGGAAGTCAGTGATGGCAGTGATGGAAGGCTATTTAACATCATCCAAACCAGTCTCCACAGGGATTGCATGGATTTTGTTTTACATGGGGAAGTGAGAGGACTACTGAACAGAATAAACCCAGTGATGCTCATTGGAAAGGTGGTGATGACAAAAGACCTGGTGACTTAGCAAGAAGGCATGTGTTGTGGGGTATTTCTGAAGCTGGCCAAATTCAATGTGATGAACAGCAACACAGCAACCTCCTGCCCATTCGTGGGGGGTGCATCTAGCAGATGGAAATCAGATTTAGAGTAGAATCATGTTTGCGGGACAAATAAATACCAGGGTACCAAGCTCCCTCCACCCTGCTCCCTTAACACCTAGATGCAGTGAGAGCTCTGAAAGGCTGGATATTGCCAGCCAATGGTGCCTACAATTAAGAGGGTAATTTGGGGCAATCCCAGAGAGGGACACTCAAAAGCAGATGCAATAGCACGGCAACGCTGCCCTATGCAACAGCAGCCGCATCCAGCTGGACCAGGCTTCTGCTGGGCGACGCCCAAGGGCCATTTTAAGAAATAATGATGAGAACTAGTCAATTATTGTGCAGGAGAGAGAGAGAGAGAAGGGGTAACCAATAAATCTTTTCCTAAGCCCTCCTTGCTAAAATCTCGAATTACAGAAGAAAGCATTTACTTTCCCTTGTTTTTCTGTTCAATTTTAATTTGATGGGTTTTTTTTTACTGAGCACCTCCTGGCTGCTGGCAACTGTTGTAGGGGTCAGGGATCCAAATCAGGATGAGACACAGTCTCTGCCATCAGGGAGTTCTCAGTGTGCCCCGATGGTTGGGGCACAGAGGGAGAGGAGCTGGGCTGGCCCAGGGTCTGACACAAACAGAACTGTTCAAGAGTCAGAGGCCAGATCCTGGGCTGAGCAGAGAACTCTCCCTTAGGGCGCACAGGGGCAGGGCAAATCCCAAGGAGGCTGGACCCACAGGGGAAGGGTTGTCTAAGCCAGTGGATGTGAGTGGGACATATGGCAGCTCTGAAAACAAGAGCCAGGCACCCAGAAATGGGGTAAGTAAGGCTGCTGTGTCGGGAGTGGTGGGGAGAAAGCAAAGACCTAAAATTAAGCCCAAACTGGTCAGACCTGAAAGTACTCAGAGCACCCAAGGAACCAGAAGAAGAGGGTCACTACTGCTGCCTTTGGTCTCCTGTAACCTCATGCAATGATTCCACTCCATGTATTAAATGCCTCCCACATGGCTCCTGTCCCAGCGTAGTGAGGAGAGAGACACGAACCACCCAGGGTTAAAGCATTATTAGGTGAGCAAGGAGCTCCTGGTGCTGGGGTGCAGAGGAGGAGGGGGTCAGGACAGGCTTCTGGAAGCGATGACATTTGACTAAAGCATCCTGGAAGGGTCAGGGTAACCTTGGCCTTGGCACAGTCCTCAGAGAAACCGCCCTCCCAGTGCCGGATGTCTGAGTGACTGGCAGTTCTGCTTCGCTCCTTTCCTGAAATTCCGCTCCGCCAACTGTTCCGGGGCTGGAACACTGAGGTTCTGCGAAGCAGTGGGCCTATTGGAATGCTCAGGAAGCAGCATCCTGCCTGCCGTCTCCTCTTCTTTCCTTGGGCTGTGTTCCAAGGGAAGGCGCGAACCTTCTTTTCCATGTCTCCTGGGTGGAACATTTGAATTCCCCTGGGAAACCCCACTAACTCAAAACCCAGTGGTTCACAATTGGTGATCCTATGAATAGAGACTTGGATTAACCTGCTCCTTGAACTTGAGGTGAAGGACGGGTTTTTCTAATTACATAAATAGGGCAAGACTTCATGGGTAATGATGGACTTTAAAGCTATTTTTCAAAGGCTTTAGGAGAAATCAGAGTCACTGAAGAGATCTTGGGTCATTCAACTCAATCACAGGTAGGTTTGGTATCCAGCTTCTGCTTGCATGGTTACATACCTCCTGTGATGGGGAACTCAGCCCTTCCTGACAGTGGATTCCACCTAGCAGCAGGTTGATTAGAAGGGTCTTTCTAATAATGAAATATCTCTCTGTGGCCCCTAATCATTGGTCATATTTCTGGCCTCCAGGGCTGCACAGAAAAGATTTGTGCCACAAAGCTGCCCATCAGAGGCCTGAAGCTGAGCTCTCCAGGTCTTCTCTTGTCTGGTTCTACACACAGGCCTGGAGGTCTCAGGCCTCAGGGAGAGATTGCAGACTTTCTGTGTGAGAAACCCTCCCAGGGATGGAAGTGGAGAGCAGCTTCAAAGCCCTGGCATGGAAATCTCAGGCCAAGGAAGGACTGGGTCAGGGAGGGGATTCCAGGCCAGCTGTGCCCTGAAACCAGGCTCATAGGGGAGGTTGAACAGCTGAAGCTGGAGGGCACAGGGCTCTGGAACAGAGGGCTCTTGCAGAAGGTTGACTGCAGGGAGTGGGAACCGGGAGGCTAGGTTAGCTGAGCACTCTTTTCCTCTCCTCACACTCTTCTTTTCTCTCCAATCACAATTTTCAGCTAACATCTCCATCCCTGACTCTCTCATCTCTGTCTTTCAGCCTCTCATCCTCCTTGTTTCTTATTCCTTCTACGTCACTCTCTTTCTTTCTGTTTTGGTACTTCTCTCTCTTTTCCTGCCCTTCTGTCTCCATCACTGTTTCTGTGAGCCTCTTTCCCTGCCAAAGATATATTCAAAGAGAATATATTATATACACAAACCATGCTCGACTAAAGCTGCTTGTGAACTGGGCTTCATCTGCCTGCTGTCTTGAGTGCTTTCTGTGGGGCTGGTGACCCTCCCTCAAAATAAAATTCTGTTCCCTGCTTCTGAGTGATGGTCTCTGCATCCACTTTGGGATAGTGGAGAACAGGTAATTTCTGCAGCAGGCAAACAGGATAAATAGATGAAAATCCAGAGTCACAAACACAAAATGATTTGCTTCAGGAATTATTTAAATAGCCAGTACATTTACAATGTGATTCAATTTATAAACATTAGCTTCACACGCAACCTCTATGTAACTTCCCTCTTACGTATGGTGAGTTCATATATCGGTCTTTAATAAAATGTAAAAAAAAATCAGTAAAATGTTTGGCAGCCTGAGTTCTTATTCCTTGGGGCAACTGGAGGAAGCAAAGTCTTTTCTGAAGGTAGCTTGACATGGTAGAAAAAGCACAGATTTTAAATCCTGCCTCCTCAATCCTTTGGGTCTAGGAAGGTTTAGACTCTCTGAGTCTCTATTTTCTCACCTGTAAAGTGGGGACAATAAAACAACTTGGCAGGTCTATTGCAAGGAAGAAATGAGTTGATATTTTTCATTCATGACCTTTGAAACTGGTAAGATTATTTGAGAATTGAGAAGCTAGTGCATCTGGGGTCTTTCTTGGCATTTTCTAAGCATAGTTAGCAAAACCATAAAGATTTGGAGACTGTATTTAGGAAGGCCGTGGTTCTTTGCAGTAAATTCTACCAGAGGAACTATCATCAATTCCTGGGATTGAAAGGAAAGCTTGTTTGACAAGCTGGGATGTGAAGACATCACTGTAGTACTCTGTTATTGTTAGTTTGGGTTAACAGGTATATTTGAAATGGTATGTTTGGAAGATTATATTCCTCAGAGGCAATAGTTAGATATGAACTTAAAATTTGGAAATTCTAGACTCTGTACCAAAAAGAAGTCATATCCAATGATACAGAAGGAGATGCAAATTTCAACAATGAATAGGAAAGGTGAAATCTTGAATTAATTCATGCCAATAAAGAGAGCTGAAGAAGTAACTAACCAGAGAGGAGGTTGAGGGATTGGAGGGAATCCACTGTGGAGAATGGGGCTTTGGTCCAGATGCTGTGGGGACTACAAGGTACTTTGTCAGTTTCCTTGTGAACTAAGAGAGGGGAGCGGCCAGAAACCAGGTGGCAAGATACAGCCAGAGGGCTTCAGAGGACTCTCCCAGAGGCAGTGTCCAGCCAGCGCTGGAGGAGACCATAAGAGCTTTTAACACGAAGTTGACTTTGAATTCAGAGTCCCTGGAGTGAATAAAGGACTCGGGATCAATGAAAAGTATTTTATTCAGTTCTGGGACTAAACCCAGGCCAGATTGGTTTAAATAGTCATAGATACTAGTTAATGATTAGAACAGAATGAAATGAATGGAATGAAAGCACACTAATGATTTCCTTCAGTCCTACCCTAAACATGCTAAAAAAATTCTTTTGAAACATATTTCAAGTTGCTTTCTTTACTCCTTCAGTTTACATTATCTTCCTGGATGCTGCCAATTGAAGCTCTGACCCATTTCTCCAAGACTGATTGTGGCTGCAGGTCACTGGTGGCCGCCATGTTGCTAAAGCCAGTGACCACTTCTCCAGGCTTGTCTTATTTGACCTGTCAGCAGTATTTGGCACAGTTGACCACTGTAAAATAAATAAATTTTAAACATTTATTTTGAAATTTTTCAAACCCATAGAAATTTGCAGTGTTAGTCGAACAAACACTCACCTATTGTTTAGCATTTTACCACAGCTGTGATAGCTCTCTCTTTATAAAATTCAACATATTATTATTGTTGTTATTTTTGCTGAACCATTTAAGAGCAAGTTGCAGACATTACAGCCCTTCACTCCTAAATACTTATGCATGTATTTCCTAAGACCAAGGAAATATATATCATTGATACATCTAAAAGATGGTCCATATTCTAATTTCTCCTGTTGTCTCAATAATTGATCTTTATAACAACAATAACAATCAAATTTCCAATCCAGGAGCCAAAACATGAGTATGCATTGCATTTAGTTGTCATGTTAATTTTGTTTCCTTTAGTCGGGAACCATCCTTCAGTCTTTCTTAGTCTCACAACACTGACATTTTTGAAGAGCACAGAGCAATTGTTTTATAGAACATCTGATGCCTCCTCATGGTTAGATTCAGAGGATCTGTTCTTGGCAGAACTATAAGTCCAGTTGTGTTCTTCTCTGGCCTCACATCACAAGACCTTGTTGTTACTTTTTCCCATCTTTTACTTTGTTTACTTTGGGTCATTTTGATGTTTACTTTGATCACTCAGTTCAGGTGGAATCCACCAGTTTCCCTCACTGTAAAGGATTTTTCTCCCTTTATATTTAGTAGGTGATCTGTGGGGAGGTACTCTGATCTTGATCCCCAATGAAAGATTTTTAGATCCATTAATGATTTTTACCTGAGCCAATTATTGCAAAGTGTAGAATTTCTTACTCTATCATTCCCTCTATACTTTTTAGTTGGCATTCTACTGTAAGGAAGACTTTTCCCTTCTCTCCCACTTTATTTATTTGGTTGGTTGCTTGCTTGTTTTGTATCAGTATGAATTTATTACCCAGGTCTTGGTTTCTAAATACCAATCTCCAACAAAAGAACTAGGGCTCCTTGGAGAAATGGTAAATTCTAGGGCTGGGGCAGGAAAATACAAGATGAGCCTGGGGTATCTTGTAGTAACAGAAAGTGGAGGAGAGCTGAGAGAGAGAGATGGAGGGAGAGAAGGTAAGAAAAATAATGGGAACATGTCAAAAGGACACAAGAACCAATCTGAATGAGCTCCCAATGGGCAAAGCTGGGACAATTTAAGCAACAGAGTACTTTATATACTAATATTGGATTATAACCCCCAAATAAAATAAATTTTTATTAGGCTGTACTGCTATAAATAAATATTGAACAAATAAATAAGTAGGAGAAAAGAGACAAATTCTTCACGTAGAAGTCCAAATAATATAGGCAAATATTTCTTCCTCAAGGAGGTGGAGCAAAACTACCCCCCCCCCCTTAAGTATGGACTATGCGTATGACCCTCCAAAGAATACAGTCGGAAAAGGGGGAGGGGAGAGTAACTCTAAGTACAGAAACTGACAGTCACAACCTCAGCCAGGTGATCAAGGTCAACACCAGTAGTGATAAGTCACGTGGATGGTATATACCCTTGATATGATGTGATAAAAATGGCACTTCACCTCTGTGGCCTTCATCCCCAAAACCCATAAGCACCGTCTAATTATGAGAAAAACCTCAGAAAAATCCCAAGGAGGGACATTCTACAAAATACCTAGCCAGTACTCCTCAAAACCGTCAAAAACATCAAAAACAAGGAAAGTCTGAGCACCTTTCATAGTCAAGAGGAGCCTAAGGAGACATGATAACTAAATGTAATATGGTATCCTGGAAAAGAAAAAGGATATAAGGTAAAAGTCAAGAAATCTGCAAAAAGCATGGACTTTAGTTAATAATATGTCAATAGGGCTTCCCTGGTGGTGCAGTGGTTAAGAATCCACCTGCTAATGCAGGGGACACGGGTTCGAGCCCTAGTCTGGGAAGATCCCACATGCCACGGA
Organism: Balaenoptera acutorostrata; assembly: GCF_949987535.1. NCBI lineage: Eukaryota > Metazoa > Chordata > Mammalia > Artiodactyla > Balaenopteridae > Balaenoptera > Balaenoptera acutorostrata. Next base: position 31,395,376 of record NC_080064.1, on the reverse strand, counting down.
GCAGCTAAGCCCGTGCACCACAACTACTGAGCCTGCGCTTTAGAGCCCATGAGCCACAACTACTGAGCCCGTGTGCTGCAACTACTGGAGTCCCTGCTCCTAGACCCTGTGCTCTGCAACAAGAGAAGGAACCGCAATGAGAAGCCCGCGCACTGCAAGGAAGAGTAACACCCACTTGCCACGACTAGAGAAAGCCCGCACACAGCAACGAAGATCCAACGTAGCCAAAAGTAAATAAATTAAATTTTTTTAAAAAAGTCAGTATTGGTTCATTGATTGCAACAAATGTACCTGCTAATTTAAGATGTTAATAATAGGAGAAACTGGGTACAGAGGGTATGGGAACTCTCTGTATTATTTTGCAATTTTCCTGTAAATTTAAAACTGTTCTAAAATAAAAAGGGTTTTTTTTAATATAAAAAGCTCACGTAGTATTTTTAAATGTGTAAATTTCATTGGATAAAAATAATACCTTAATTTTACTTTTAATATCTTCACTGGAGTATAATTGCCCCACAATGTTGTGCCAGTCTCTGCTGCACAACAAAGTGAATCAGCCACATGTACACATGTATCCCCATATCCCTTCCCTCTTGAGCCTCCCTCCCAACCTCCCTAACCCACTTCTCTAGGTCGTCACAAAGAACGGAGCTGATCTCCCTGCGCTATGCAGCTGCTTCCCACTAGCTATCTATTTTACATTTGGTAGTGTATATATGTCAGTGCTACTCTCTCACTTCAACCCAGCTTACCCTTCCCCCACCCCATGTCCTCAAGTCCATTCTCTACATCTGTGTCTTTATTCCTGTCCTGCCCCTAGGTTTGTCAGAACCTTTTTTTTTTTAGGTTCCATATATATGTGTTAACATACGGTATTTGTTTTTCTCTTTTTGACTTACTTCACTCTGTATGACAGACTCTAGCTCCATCTACCTCACTACAAATAACTCAATTTCATTTCTTTTTATGGCTGAGTGATATTCCATTGTATATATGTGCCACATCTTCTTTATCCACTCATCTGTTGATGGACACTTAGGTTGCTTCCATGTCCTGGCTATTGTAAATAGTGCTGCAATGAACATTGTGATACATGTCTCTTTGAATTATGGTTTTCTCAGGGTATATGCCCAGTAGTGGGATTGCTGGGTCTTATGGTAGTTCTATTTTTAATTTTTTAAGGAACCTCCATAATGTTCTCCATAGTGGCTGTATCAATTTACATTCCCACCAACAGTGCAAGAGGGTTCTCTTTTCTCCACACCCTCTCCAGAATTTATTGTTTGTGGATTTTTTGATGATGGCCATTCTGACCAGTGTGAAGTGATACCTCATTGTAGTTTTGATTTGCATTTCTGTAATGATTAGTGATGTTGAGCATCCTTTCATGTGTTTGTTGGCAATTTGTATATCTTCTTTGGAGAAATGTCTATTTAGGTCTTATGCCCATTTTTGGATTGGGTTTTTGATTTTTTGATAATGAGCTGCATGAGCTGCTTGTATATTTTGGAGATTAATCCTTTGTCAGTTGCTTTGTTTGCAAATATTTTCTCCCATTCTGAGGGTTGTCTTTTCATCTTGTTTATGGTTTCCTTTGCTATGCAAAAGGTTTAAGTTTCATTAGGCCCCATTTATTTATTTATGTTTTTATTTCCATTTCTCTAGGAGGTGGGTCAAAAAGGATCTTGCTGTGATTTATGTCATAGAGTGTTCTGCCTATGTTATCCTCTAAGAGTGTTATAGTGTCTGGCCTTACATTTAGGTCTTTAAGCCATTTTGAGTTTATTGCTGTATACGGTGTTAGGGAGTGTTCTAATTTCATTCTTTTACAAGTAGCTCTCCAGTTTTCCCAGCACCACTTATTGAAGAGGCTGTCTTCTCCAGTGTATATTGTTGCCTCCTTTATCAAAGATAAGGTGACCATATGTGCGTGGGTTTATCTCTGGGCTTTCTATCCTGTTCCAGTGATCTATATTTTGTGCCAGTACCATACTGTCTTGATTACTGTAGCTTTGTAGTATAGTCTGAAGTCAGGGAGCCTGATTCCTCCAGCTCCATTTTTCTTTCTCAAGATTGCTTTGGCTATTCGGGGTCTTTTGTGTTTCCATACAAATTGTGAAATATTTTGTTCTAGTTCTGTGAAAAATGCCATTGGTAGCTTGACAGGGATTGCATTGAATCTGTAGATTGCTTTGGGTAGTCATTTGTGTAGTCATTTTCACAATGTTGATTCTTCCAATCCAAGAACATGGTATGTCTCTCCATCTGTTTGTATCATCTTTAATTTCTTTCATCAGTGTCTTATAGTTTTCTGCATACAGGTCTTTTGTCTCCTTAGGTAGGTTTATTCCTAGGTATTTTATTCTTTTTGTTGCAGTGGTAAATGGGAAAGTTTCCTTAATTTCTCTTTCAAATTTTTCATCATTAGTGTATCAGAATGCAAGAGATTTCTGTGCATTAATTTTGTATCCTGCTACTTTACCAAATTCATTGATTAGCTCTAGTAGTTTTCTGGTAGCATCTTTAGGATTCTCTATGTATAGTATCATGTCATCTGCAAACAGTGACAGCTTTGCTTCTTCTTTTCCGATTTGGATTCCTTTTATTTCTTTTTCTTTTCTGATTGCTGTGGCTAAAACTTCCAAAACCATGTTGAATAACAGTGGTGAGAGTGGGCAACCTTGTCTTGTTCCTGATCTTAGAGGAAATGGTTTCAGTTTGTCACCAATGAGAACAATGTTGTCTGTGGATTTGTCATATATGGCCTTTATTATGTTGAGTTAGGTTCCCTCTATGCCTACTTTCTGGAGAGTTTTTATCATAAATTGGCATTGAATTTTGTCAAAAGATTTTTCTGCATCTATTGAGATAATCATATGGGTTTTCTCCTTCAATTTGTTAATATGTTGTATCACATTGACTGATTTGCATATATTGAAGAATCTTTGCATTCCTGGGATAAACCCCACGTGATCATGGTGTATGATCCTTTTAATGTGCTGTTGGATTCTGTTTGCTAGTATTTTGTTGAGGATTTTTGCATCTATGTACATCAGTGATATTGGCCTGTAGTTTTCTTTCTTTGTGACATCTTTGTCTAGTTTCGGTATCAGGGTGATGATGGCATCATAGAATGAGTTTGGGAGTGTTCCTCCCTCTGCTATATTTTGGAAGATTTTGAGGAGGATAGGTGTTAGCTCGTCTCTAAATGTTTGATAGATTTCACATGTGAAGCCATCTGGTCCTGGGCTTTTGTTGTTGGAAGATTTTTAATCACAGTTTCAATTTCAGTGCTTGTGATTTGTCTGTTTATATTTTCTATTTCTTCCTGGTTCAGTCTTGGAAGGTTGTGCTTTTCTATGAATTTGTCCATTTCTTCCAGGTTGTCCATTTTATTGGCATATAGTTGCTTGTAGTAATCTCTCATGATCCTTTGTATTTCTGCAGTGTCAATTGTTGCTTCTCCTTTTTCATTTCTAATTCTATTGATTTAAGTCTTCTCCCTTTTTTTCTTCTTGAGTCTGGCTAATGGTTTATCAATTTTGCTTATCTTCTCAAAGAACCAGCTTTTAGATTTATTGATCTTTGCTATTGTTTCCTTCATTTCTTTTTCATTTATTTCTGATCTGATCTTTATGAGTTCTTTCCTTCTGCTAACTTTGTGGGTTTTTTGTTCTTCTTTCTCTAATTGCTTTAGTTGTAAGGTTAGGTTGTTTGTTTGAGATGTTTCTTGTTTCTTGAGGTAGGATTGTATTGCTATAAACTTTCCTCTTAGAACTGTTTTTGCTGCATCCCATAGGTTTTGGGTAGTCGTGTTTTCATTGTCATTTGTTTCTAGGTATTTTTTGATTTCCTCTTTGATTTCTTCAGTGATCTCTTGGTTATTTAGTAATGTACTCTTTAGCCTCCATGTGTTTGTATTTTTTATAGTTTTTTTCCTGTAATTGATATCTAATTTCATAGCACTGTGATCAGAAATGATACTTGATATGATTTCAATTTTCTTAAATTTACCAAGGCTTGATTTGTGACCCATGATATGGTCTGTCCTGGAGAATGTTCCATGAGCACTTGAGAAGAAAGTGTATTCTGTTGTTTTCGGAAGGAGTGTCCTATAAATATCAATTAAGTCCATCTTGTTTAATGTGTCATTTAAAACTTGTGTTTCCTTATTTATTTTCATTTTGGATGATCTGTCCATTGGTGAAAGTGGGGTGTTAAAGTCCCCTACTATTATTGTGTTACTGTCAATCTCCCCTTTTATGGCTGTTAGCATTTGCCTTATGTATTGAGGTGCTCCTATGTTGAGTGCATAAATATTTACAACTGTTGTATCTTCTTCTTGGATTGATCCCTTGACCATTATGTAGTGCCCTTTTTTGTCTCTTGTAATAGTCTTTATTTTAAAGTCTATTTTGTCTGTTATGAGAATTGCTACTCCAGCTTTCTTTTGATTTCCATTTGCATGGAATATCTTTTTCCATCCCCTCACTTTCAGTCTGTATGTGTCCCTAGGTCTGAAGTGGGTCTTTTGTAGACAGCATATGTACAGGTCTTGTTTTTGTATCCATTCAGGCAGTCTGTGTCTTTTGGTTGGAGCATTTAATCCATTTACATTTAAGGTAATTATCGATATGTATGTTCCTATTTCCATTTTCTTAATTGTTTTGGGTTTGTTTTTGTAGGTCTTTTCCTTCTCTTGTGTTTCTGGCCTAGAGAAGTCCCTTTAGTATTTGTTGTAAAGCTGGTTTGGTGGTGTTGAATTCTCTTAACTATTGCTTGTCTGTAAAGGTTTTAATTTCTCCATCAAATCTGAATGAGATCCTTGCTAGGTAGAATAATCTTGGTTGTAGGTTTTGCCTTTTCATCACTTTAAATATGCCCTGCCACTGCCTTCTGGCTTGCAGGGTTTCTGCTGAAAGATCAATTGTTGACCTTATGGGGATTCCCTTGTATGTTGTTTGTTCCTTTTCCCTTAATTCTTTTAATATTTTTTCTTTTTATTTAATTTTTGATAGTTTGATTAATATGTGTCTTGGTGTGTTTCTCCTTGGATTTATCCTGTATGGGACTCTCTGCACTTCCTGAACTTGATTGACTATTTCCTTTCCCATGTTAGGAAAGTTTCCAATTATAATCTCTTCAAATATTTTCTCAGACCCTTTCTTTTTCTCTTCTTCTTATGTGACCCCTATAATTTGAATGTTGGTGCATTTAATGTTGTCCCAGAGGTCTCTGAGACTGCCCTCAACTCTTTTCATTCTTTTTTCTTTATTCTGCTCTGCGGTAGTTATTTCCACTATTTTATCTTCCAGGTCACTTATCCGTCCTTCTGCCGCAGTTATTCTGCTATTGATTCTGTCTAGAGAATTTTTAATTTCATTTATTGTGCTGTTCATCATTGTTTGTTTGCTCCTTCTAGGACCTTGTTAAACATTTCTTGTACTTTATCCATTCTATTTCCAAGATTTTTGATCATCTTTACTATCATTACTCTGAATTCTTTTTCAGGTAGACTGCCTGAAATAGACTGCCTATTTTCCCTTCATTTGTTTGGTCTGGTGAGTTTTTACTTTGCTCCTTCATCTGCTGCATATTTCTCTGTCTTCTCATTTTGTTTAACTTACTGTGTTTGGGGTCTCCTTTTCACAGGCTGCAGGTTTGTAGTTCCTGTTATTTTTGGTGTCTGCCCCCAGTGGGTGAGGTTTGTTCAGTGGGTTGTGTAGGCTTCCTGGTGGAGGGGCCTGGTGCCTGTGTTCTGCTGGGTGGGGCTGGATCTTGTCTTTCTGGTGGGCAGGACCACGTCCGGTGGTGTGTTTTGGGGTGTCTGTGAACTTAATATGATTTTAGGCAGCCTCTCTGCTAATGAGTGGGGTTGTGTTCCTGTCTTGCTAGTTGATTGGCATGGGGTGTCCAGCACTGGAGCTTGCTGGCCGTTGGGTGGAGCTGGGTCTTGGCATTGAGATCTCTGGTAGAGCTCTTGCCAATTGATATTACATGGGGCTGGGAGGTCTCCAGTGGTCCAGTATCCTGAACTTGGCTCTCCCACCTCAGATGCTCAGGCCTGACACCAGGTCAGAGCACCAAGACCCTGTCAGCCACACGGCTGGGAAATCAGATGTTTCCCAAAGGTTCTGATTGATGCTTTTTCTTGTGAAATCCAAGGTCCTCTGGAAGTGGTTCTGTAGTATGAATTGATTGTACTAGATTACTGGTTTACTACACAAGGATATAACTCAGGAACTGCAAGATGGAAGAGATGCATAGAGAAAAGTATGTGGGATGGGTCACAAAGCTTCCATTCTCTTTTCAGGTGTGCCATTCTCCCCACCTAATTTTTTAAAATAAAAAATTATTGAGGAACTTGAGACATTTCCCCACATAGCTAGTGAGTGGTGAAACTAAAATGAGAATTCAAATTGCCTTATTCTAAATCACATACTACCTGCTATGAACTGAATTGTGTCCTCCCTAAAATTTGTATGTTGAAGCCCTAACACCCAATTTGACTGCATTGGAAATAGGGCCTTTAGGAAGTAATTAAGATTAAATGAGGTTATCAGGGTGGGTCCCTAATCCAATAGGATTGGCAGCCTTATAAGAAAAGGAAGCAATCTCTCTCTCCACCCTCCCCCTACCTCATGCACACACCAATGAAACGCCATGTGAGGACAAATCAGCCATCCTCAGGGCAGGAAGGGAGAGCTCTCACCAGAAACTGAAAGCTGCTGGGCAATGACCTTGGACGTTCCAACTCCAGAATGGTGAGAAAATAAATTTCTATTGTTTAAGCCACCCAGTCAGTGGTATTTTGTTATAGCAGCCAGAGCAGATTACCTTAAAAAAAAAAAAAACTGTCATTTATTGCGTTCTATGTCCAAGCACTGTTCTGAGAGCTTTATAGACAGGCAATCCTCACAGCAATTATGACAGGTGGTTAAGCAACATTTCTTCCCCATTTTGCAGGTGAGAAACCTGAGGCTTAGAAAGGGTAACTTGCCTGAGATCACACAGCTAACAAGAGTCAGAGGTGGGGCCCCCACTCATGATTATTTGATCTTAAACCCCAAACTCTTTCAACCCCTCCCCAGGATCTATTTGTGGGGAGTAGGGAGTTATGCTCTAGCTCCTTGAGGACAGAACTGCTGCACAAATTATTTGGAATTCTCCTGCATGGGAGGTTTGTCCCTTCTGCCCCATTTATTACTTTTTCCAATCATTTATTTCTATCGTATGGACTTGTGGATATTTATTTTATACAATGTGTTATAATCCAATACTACTTCATTTATTTTGTTATTCAGATTGTTCCAGTTTGGGCCACTGGGAGCTCTTTCAGTGGCTCCTATGTCCCTTTGACATATTCCCATCATTGTGTGTTTGTTTTTGCTTTTTTAGTTAGTTTTTTAGAGCACTTCTTTAGTTCCTAGCACTACAAGATCCTCCAGGATTGTCTTGTATATTTTCTGCTCCAGTCCTAGATTCAACCATTTTTCCTAAGAGCCCTGGTTCCTTTTACTGGAGAAGGCTATTAGAAACCAAGACTTGGGCATTAGGTATAGTCATTGCTACTGCTCTGTCTTTGTTTCTAGGCCCTCTCAGTTGACAGAGCAAAAAACATGTGTTTATACTAATCCATGTATAGACACATATCTATAAATATTTCTGTATGAAACTTTTGTGTCTATACTAAGCTAAGCATGAGTTCATGGTATGTCTCCCACTCAAATCCATTACCACATGGATTATTCTAGTTTCTTCCTTTGCTTATTTTTAACCTCCCACTGTAACAGTGAGAAACCTCACCCCCACCATCTGCCATCCATTTACTTAATTGTTCAATTCCAGTGAACATGCTTATTGCTATCAGAATTGTTAACTCATACTCCCATGGGAAACAAGTTTATCAGCTAGAGTCCAGTGCTTATTTATAGGCTGTCTTTTTGTTTGTTTGTTTACCTTTAGTTGTAAAGGTAAACATACACACTTATTTCCAAAGTTACTTAGTTCAGGACCTGTTCCCCCCACCACCTTCAGTGAAGTTGTTCCATACATTTGTAATATAGTTAGATTGCTTTGTCACATTCTCTCCTAGACCTTGACTTCCTTAAGGATTTGTTTTAATTCAAAAACGTTAAGGTTCCCTTTTTTGTGCTGTAAAGTTCTATGAGTTTGCATAAATGCAATTTGTCATGTATCTACCATTGCAGTATCATACAGAATAGTTTCAGTGCCCTAAAAACTTTTCTGTTCTTCATCCATTCAACCCTCTTCCCAAACCCCTAGCAACCACTGATCTTTTTACCCTTGCTACCTTTGTTTTTTCCAAAATGTTATGTAAGGGATCATATAGTATGTAGTCTTTTCAGGCTTCTCTCATTTAACAATATGCACTGAAGATTTATTCATATCTTTTCAAGTTCTAAAAACTCATTTCTTTTTATCACTGAATAATATTCCATTGTTATGGATGTACCATTTGTTTATCCACTTACCTATTAAAGGACATCTTGGTTGCTTCCAGATTTGGGCAATTATAAATAAAATTGCTATAAACATTTGTATGCAGGTTTTAGTGTGGACACATTTTCAAACCAATAGGGGAAATACCTAGGACCACAGTTGCCGGATCATATGGTAAGATTATGCCCAGCTTTGTAAGTCCTCAAATTTGTTGTACCATTTTGCCTTCCCATAATCAATTAATGAGAGTTCCTGTTGCTCTGCATTCTCATTAACAATTGATATTGTCAGGTTTTTTATTTTAGCCATTCTAATAGGTGTGTATTGGTATCTTATTTTTGTTTCAGTTTGGAATTCCTAGTGACATAGGATGTTGAGCATCTTTTCATATGCTTATTTGTCATCTGTAATATCTTCTTCGTGATGTTGCTTTTCAGATCTTTTGCCCATTTTTAATTTAGTTGTCTGTGTTAGTATTAAGTTTTAAGAGTTCTTTGTATATTTTGGGTACTAGTCCTTTCTCAGATAACTGTGTTTCAAATATTTTCTCCCATTCTGTGGCTTGTCTTTTCATTCTCTTAACAGTATCTTTTACAGAGCTGAAGTTTTAAATTTTAATAAAATCCAGCTTACTTTTTTATTTCATGGATCATGTTTCTAGTGTTATAGCTAAAAACTCAACACCAAACCAAGGTCATAGATTTTTCTCTCATTTAATCATTTTGACAAACATAACTCATATGTTAAGGGTTGAATTTTGTCCCCCCAAAAGAAATATTGAAGTCCTAACTCCTGGTGCCTGCAAATGTGACCTTATTTGGAAATGAGGTCTTTGCAGATGTAATCAAGTTAAGATGAAGTCATTACGGTGGATCTTAATCCAATATGATGAGTGTCCTTATGAGAAGAGGGAAACTTGGACACAGAGACACAGAGAATGCCATGTGAAGGTGGAGATAGAGATTGGAGTGATGCATCTACAAGCCAAGGAACACCAAAGATTGCCAGCCATCATCACCAGAAGCTAGGAGAGAGGCATGGAACAGATTCTCCCTTAGAGCCCTCAGAAGGAAATGACCCTCCCAATATGTTGATTTTGAACTTCTAGACTCCTGAAATGTGACAGAATAAATTTCTGTTGTTTTAAGCCACCTGCTTTATGTTATTTTGTTATGGTAGCTAACTAAAACATCATATGTGACCACTACCTCAATAAAAATATAGACTATTTCTATGACCCCAGAAAATTCCCTCATTCTATTCCAGTCTATTTCCCACTTAAAGATAACCATTATTCTTGTTTCTATCACCATACCTTAGTTTTCCTGTTCTAGAATATCTTATAAACATAATAATGCAGTATGGGCTTGTTTTTTTCTCAAGCTCCTTTCACCCAGGATAAATGTTTTTTATATTTATCCATGTTGTTACACGTTAGTAGTTTCTTTTATTTATTGCTGAGTAGTATTTTTTATTTATATGTTACAACATGTTTATCCATTCACCTATTAATGGACAATTGGGTTGCTTCCAGTTTGTTGCTATTATGAGTAAAGCTGCAATGACTATTCTTGCACAAATCTTTTTGTGAATGTATGTTTAAATACTTACAAGTAGAATTGCTGGACCAGAGTGAATGTATGTTTAACTTTATATTCTGAATATAAGTCCTTTATTATATACAGGATTTGCAAATATTTTCTCTGAGTCTGTGGCTTGTTTTTTCATTCTTTTAATAGTGTCTTTCAAAGAATAGAGGTTCTTAATTTTGATGAAGTACAATTTATGTAATTGTTTTCTTTTATGGATAGTGCTTTCAGTGTTCTATCTAAAAGATCTTTGCCTAATCCAGGTTCACAGATTTTTCTCCTATGCTTTCTCTTAGAAGTTCTACAGTTTTAAGTTTTACATTTAGATCTATAGTTCATTTTTAGTCATTTTTAAATTTGGTGTAAGGTATAGATCAAAATTATTATTAGTATTATTAGTATTATTATTAATTTATTTTTTACATATGGCCATCCAATTGTCAAAGCACCACTTGTTAAAAAGACTATTCAGGGGCTTCCCTGGTGGCGCAGTGGTTGAGAATCTGCCTGCTAATGCAGGGGACACGGGTTCGAGCCCTGGTCTGGGAAGATCCCACATGCCGCGGAGCGGCTGGGCCCGTGAGCCACAGCTACTGAGCCTGCGCGTCTGGAGCCTGTGCCCCGCAACGGGAGGGGCCGCGATAGTGAAAGGCCCGCGCACCGCGATGAAGAGCGGTCCCCGCACCGCGATGAAGAGTGGCCCCCACTTGCCGTAACCAGAGAAAGCCCTCGCACGAACCGAAGACCCAACACAGCCAAAAATAAATAAATAAATAAATAAAGTAGCTATAAAATTAAAAAAAAAAAAATTAAAAAAAAAAAAAAAAAGACTATTCATCCTCCACTGAATTGATTTTGTACTTTTAAAAACTCAATTGGCTATATTATATGTGGGTCTATTTCTGAACTTTCCATCCTGTCCCATTTATTTCTCTATCTTGAAGCCAATACCACATTATCTTTATAACAATAACTTTATAAGTCTTACAATCATGCAGTGTTAAGTCCTTCCATGCAGTTCTTCATTTTCAAAGTCTTTTTTTGGCTATTCTAGGTTCTTTGTACTTTCATATGAATTATAGAATCTGTTTGTCAATTTCTACAAAAAAAAAATCCTGCTAGAATTTAGATAGGGATTCAGTTGAATCTGTAGATTCATTTGGGGAGATTTACAATCTTAATATAAATTTTTCCAGTCCAAGAACATGGCATATCTCTCAATTTGTTTATGTCTTTAATTTTTCTCAAAAATGTTTTGTAGTTTTCAAATATAAATATCTTAAACATTTTGTCAGAGTAATCCTTATTTCTTATTTTTGATGCAATGTAAACACTATTATTTTTAACTTTAATTTTCAATTTTTTGTTGCTGATATATTAAAATATATTGATTTTTGTATCTTGCAATCCTGTTAAGTTCTTTTACCAGTTCTAGGTCTTTGTTAGCACTTCTACTACACTACTGAATAGAGGTGGTGAGAGTGAGCATTCTTGCCTTTTTCATGATGTTAGGGAGAAAGTGTTCAGTCTTTCACCATAATTTTGATGTTAACTGTTAGATATTCTCATATGCCCTTTATCAGGTTGAGAAAGTTCCCTTTCTAAAAAAAATTTTTATTTAAGTATAGCTGATTTACAATGTTGTGTTAGTTTCAGGTGTATGGCAAAGTGATTCAGATATGTATATATATTCTTCTTCAGATTCTTTTCCATTATAGGAAAAGAAGCTACTGAATATATTTCTCTGTGCTATACAGTAAGTTCTTGCTATTTATCTATTTTATATATAGTATTGTGTATCTGTTAATCCCAAACTCCTAATTTTCCCTCCCCTGCCCTTTCCCTTTGGTAACCATAAGTTGGTTTTCTGTGTCTGTGAGACTGTTTCTTTTTTGTAAATAAGTTCATTTGTATCATTATTTTAGGTTCCACATATAAGTGATATCTTATGATATTTGTGTTTCTGTGCCTGACTTACTTCACTTAGTATGATAATCTCTAGGTCCATCCATGTTGCTGCAAATGGCATTATTTCATTCTTTTTGATGGCTGAGTAATATTCCATTATGTTATATATATATATATATATATATATATATATATATATATATATATATATATATATATATATACATCTATCTCACATCTTCTTTATCCATTCCTCTGTTGATGGACATTTAGGTTGCTTCCATGTCTTGGCTATTGTAAACAGTGCTGCTATCAACATTGGGATGCATGTAGCTTTTTGACCTAGAGTTTTCTTCTTTTCCAGATATATGCTCAGGAATGGGATTGTTGGATCATATGGTAGCTCTATTTTTAGTTTTTTAAGGAATCTCCATACTGTTCTCCATAGTGGCTGTACCAATTTACATTCCCACCAACAGTGTAGGAGGGTTCCCTTTTCTCCACATCTTCCCCAGCATTTATTATTTGTCAACTTTTTGATGATGGCCATTCTGACTGGAGTGAGGTGATACCTCATTGTAGTTTTGATTTGTATTTTTCTAATAATTAGTGATGTTGAGCATTTTTTCATGTGCCTGTTGACCATCTGTATGTCTTCTTTGGAGAAATATCTATTTAGGTCTTCTGCCCATTTTTTGATTGGGTTGTTTGGTTCTTCATATTGAGTTGTATGTGAGAAAATTCCCTTTTATTCTTAGTTTGTAAGAGTTTTTATTAGGAATGGATGTTGAATTTTATAAAATTCTTTTTCTGCATCTAGTGAGAAAATCTTATGGTTTTTAGTCTGTTGTTATGGTGAATTATATCTCTTGATTTGATAACATCAAACTAAACCATTATTCCAGGGATTAAACCCAATGTGGTCATAATTTATTATTATTTTTATATATTGTTGCATCTGATTTACTAAAATTTTGTTAAGAATTTTTGAATTTATGTTCATGATAGAAATTTGTCTTTAGAATTATTTCCTTATTGTTTATCTGGTTTTGATATCAGATTAAAATTGGCCTTATAGAGTGAATTGGGAAGTATTTCCTCCCTACCACTTCACCTTTCTGGAAGAGTTCATATAGAATTGGTATTTCTTTCTGAAATGTTTGCTATAATTAGCCAGCAAAATTATCTGGGCCTGGAGTTTTCTTTGTGAGAAGGTTTCAGCTAAAAATTCAATTTCTTTAATAAATACAGGACTATTCACACTATCAATTTCTTCTCGAGTGAGATTTGGTAAATTAAGCTTTTAAAGAAATTTGTCCATTTCATCTAACTTTTAGAATTTATTGACATAAAGTCATTCCTAATATTCCCCTACTACACTTTTAAAATCTGTAGACAGCGTAGTGATATCACCTCTATAATCCCTGATATTGATAATTTGTGTCATCTCTCTCTTTTATTTTTTCCTAATTAGCCTACATGGCGGTTTAATAATCTTAGTGGTGTTCTCAAAGAACTTGCTCTTGGTTTCATTTCTTTTCTCTATTGTTTTGTTTTTTCTTTTTTATTAATTTCTACTCTGATATTTATTTCCTTTTTTCTGCTTATTATGGGTTTGATTTACTCTTCTTTTTCTAGTTTCTTAGAGTGAAAGCTGATGTCATTGATTTGATACCTTTCTTCTTTTCCAATATTGGAGTATAAATTTCCTTCTAAGTACTGCTTTAGCTACATTCCACATATTTCGAGATACTGTGTTTTCATTTTAATTCAGACCAAAATACTTGCTAATTTACTTTTTGATTACTTTATGACAGAAGGGTTATTTAGAACTGGGGTATATAGTTTCCAATACTTGGGAATTTTCTAGATATCTTTCTGTTATTGATTTCTAACATAATTCCATCATGTTCACAGAATATGCTTTGTATGACTTGAATCATTTTAAATTTATTGAGACATAATTTATGGTCCAGACATATTTCATGTTCTAGCTAGTTTATGTTTTGTTTTAATGTGTACTTGAAAAAATTTGGATATTGTTGTTGTTGAGTGGAGTGTTCTATAAATGCCAAATAGGTCAAATTGGGTGATAGTGTTGTTCAAGTCTTCTGTATCCTTACTTGTTCTATAAATTATTGAGAAAGAAGAACTGAAATCACCAACTATAATCGTGGACTTGTCTATTTCTCCTTGCAGTTCTGTCAGTTTTTACTTCATGTATTTTGAAGATTTGTTATTTGGTGCATAAACATTTTAGATTGTTTTGTCCTCTTGATGAGTTAACCCCTTTATCATTATTAAATTACCCTCTTTATCCTTTCTAATGTTTTTGTGATGAGATTTACTTTGATTTTAATGCAGCCACTTCAGTTTTCTTTTGATTAGTGATAGCATGGTTGCTTTTATTTTTAACCTATTTGTGTCTTTTTAAACCCATCTATATTTTTAACCCACATACAAGTGGATTTCACGTAGTTAGCACACACAGGCATATCTCGTTTTATTGCACTTCACTTTATTGCTCTTCATAGATACTGCATTTTTTACAAATTAAAATTTTTTGGTAACCCTACCTCAAGCAAATCTATAAGGACTACTTTTCCAACAACATTATTTTAAAGTAAGGTACGTACATTGTTTTTTAGACATAATGCTATTGCATATTTAATAGACTACAGTATAGTGTAAACATAAATTTTATATGCACTGGGAAACCAAACTATTTGTGTGACTTGCTTTATTATGATATTCACTTTATCGTGGTGGTCTGAAACATATATATATATATATATATGACATATGTCTGTACTTGGATATTGCTTTTTTAATCTAATCCGATCATGCCTACCTTTTAAGTGAAGTGTTTAGACCATTTATATTTAATGTGATTATTGATACAATTGTGTCTAAATATAACATCTTGCTATTTGTTTTGTATTTGTCCTAGTTGTTCTTTGCTCCTCTTTTCCTTTCTTCTTTTGGTTTCAGTATTTTCTATGATGTCACTTTATCTTCTTTGTTGGATTATTAGCTGTAAATCTTTGTTCTGTTATTTAGTGGTTGCTCCATGGTTTATAGTATACATCTTTTACTTACCACAGTCTAACTTTAAGTGATATTTTACTACTTCCTGCATAGTACAAGGAACTTCCAAGTATATTTTGATTCTCTCTTAACAGTTTTTGTGCCTTATTATCATACATTTTACTTCTACATATTTTAGGTATCTCATAATAAGTTGTTATTATGTTTTAAACAGATGATTATTTTTAAAGATATTTAAATAATAATTTAAAATCATTATATTTACTCATGTAATACTATTTCCTGTGCTGCTCAATACTCTGTATAGATCAGGGGTCAGAAATTTTTCTGTAAAGAGCCAGGTAATAAGTATTTTAGGATTTGCAGAACATGTGCTTTCTGTCACAACTACTCAACTCTGCCATTGTAGCACAAAATCTGCCATAGACAATACATAAATGAGTGGGCATGTAAACTTTATTTACAAAATAGGCAGCAGGTCAGATTTGGTTCATGCACCATATTTGGTTCATGTGGTTATCCCTCTCCTGGGTCATTTATACCTTTTTCCTTTGCTTCATTAATTCCTACCTTCTCTGAATGGGACAAATTCCCCTGTCATATGCTCTCAGATGACCATACACCTTCTCTTCATAAGGACTTATCACTTTTAAAACTTTACATTTATTCATATGATCACTGGATTGTCTTGCTTTTGCTGTAAGCTCCATGGCTGTTTTCTTGTCACTGTATTCTCAACACTTAACACAGCGAATAACTGTTGAATGGCAATAAAATGGCTTTGTGTTTGTGTGTGGCTAGATGCACAAAGTAGTTTAACCCTACCCCTCACCCTAATTACAAGTCACAGTTGGTAATTCACCATGAAAAAAAAAAAAGAAAAAAACTGATATAGGTCTAGGTTTCTATCTGATATCACCTTTATTTTTCTTCTTGAAGAACTTCTTTTTACATTTCTTGTTCTGGCAATCTTCTGCTAATGAATTTTTTTTTCCAGCTTTTCTATGTCTAGAAAAGTATTTATTTTGCCTTCACTTTTTAAAGATATTTTTGCTTGGTAAAGAATTCTAGGTTGACAGATTTTTTTTTTCTTTTGCACTATTGTCTTCTAGCTTACACTGTTTCTGACAAGAAATCTGCTGTCATCCTTATCTTTATTGCCCTGTATGTAATGTATCTTTTTTTCTCTATCTGCTTTTCAAATTTTATCTTCGTCACTGGTTTAAAGCCATTTAACTGTGTTATGTGTTAGTGTAGTCTTCTTCATATTTCCTGTTTTTGGTGTTCATTGACCTTCTCAAATCTGTGGGCTTATAATTTTCATCAAATTTGAAATATTTAGTCACTATTTCTTCGAATGCTCTTCTGTCCTTCTCCTCCTTTCAGGACCCCAGTTACACACATATTTGACCACTTGAAGTTGTCATTGTTGCTCTGCTCTTTTTTTTTTTAATAGATCTTTATTGGAGTATACGTACTTCACAATACTGTGTTAGTTTCTTTTGCACAACAAAGCGAATCAGCCATATGCATACACGTGTCCCCATATCCCCTCCCTCTTGAGCCTCCCTCTCATTCTCCTTATCCCACCCCTCTAGGTCATCGCAAAGCACTGAGCCAATCTCCCTGTGCTATGCTGCTGCTTCCCACCAGCCAACTATTTTACATTCAGTAGTGTATATATGTCGATGCTACTCTCACTTTGCCCCAGCTTCACCCTCCCACACCATGTCATCAAGTCCATTCTCTATGTCTACCTCTTTATTCCTGCCCTGCAACTAGGTTCCTCAGTACCTTTTTTTTTTTTTTTTAAGATTCCACATATATGTGTTAGCACATGGTATTTGTTTTTCTCTTTCTGACTTACTTCATTCTGTTTGACAGACTCTAGGTCCGTCCACCTCACTACAAATAACTCAGTTTGGTTTCTTTTTATGGCTGAGTAATATTCCATTGTATATATGTGTCACATCTTCTTTATCCATTCATCTGTCGATGGACATTTAGGTCGGTTCCATGTCCTGGCTATTGTAAATAGTGCTGCAATGAACATTGTGGTGCATGTCTCTTTTTGAATTATGGTTTCTCAGGGTATATACCCAGTAGTGGGATTGCTGGGTCATATGATAGGTCTATTTTTAGTTTTTTAAGGAACGTCCATACTGTTTTCCATAGTCATTGTTGCTTTTTTTTTTTTTTAACTCTTTTTCACTTTGTGTTTCATTTTTGGTAGTTTTTATTGCTATGTCTTCAAGTTTACTATTCATCTCCTCTGAAATGTCTGATCTGTTAATTCCATCCATTATGTTTTTCAACTCAGGCATGGTTATTTTCTTCTCTAGAAGTTCGGTTTGGGTCTTTCTAACATCTTCCATGTCTCTACTTAACATTCAATCTTTTCTCTAGCTTCTTGAACATATGCAACACAGTCATAATAACAGTTTTAATGTTCTTGTCTATTAATTCTAACATTCATATCATTTCTGGGTGAGTTTTGATTGATTTTTCTCCTCACTATAGATTTTATTTTCCTGGTTCTTTGTGTGTCTGATAATTTTTTTACTGGATACCAAATAGTGTGAATTTTACATTGTTGGGTGCTGAATATTTCTGTATTCCTGAAGGTATTCTTGAGCTTTGTTTTAGGATGTGGTTAAGTTACTTGGAAACAGCTTAATCCTTTTGGTCCTGGCTTTTAAGCTCAGTTAGGCAGGATCAGAGCAGAATTTAGCTAGGGTTAATTTTTCCCACCTCTAAGGTAAGACCCTACTTATTATTCCAACTGTTATCACATGACTTATGATGTTTTTCACTCTGGCTATTCCATCCTTGTGTGAGTTGCAAGCACTGTTCCCTCTAAGCTTTTTTGGGTAATTATTTTCTTGGTCTCAGATAGTTCCTCACATACACATGCTGATGGTCACTCAATCAAATACTCAAGGGAAACTTCTGCAGACTTCTGAATTTCTCTCTGTGTGCAGCTCTCCTCCTCGATACACTGCATTGAGAATTCTAGATGCCTTTGTTTTTCTGGACCTCCAATTTAGAATTTTCAACTCAGGAATATGGTGAGGCTCTGCCAGGGTTCTGTCTTCCTGCATCATTGTCTGGTAATATTCTCCAGGCAGTAAACTGGGTCAATAATAGGGCTATATTTGTTTCCTGTTACTTAGGGATTACTATCCTTCATTATCTGATGTCCAATGTCTGAAAAGCCATTGTTTCCTACATTTTGTTCAGTTTTTAAAATTTGTTTCAGGTGGGAGGTTAGAACCAGCCCCATCTTGAGCAGAGGTCCCATCAATTCATTTTTTAAAATATTTAATAAAAGAAAGAAAAAATTTTTAATATTTTTCACATGGTTACCATTTCCAGTGTCCTTTATTCTTTCCTTTAGATCTGAATTTCCATATTGTCTCATTTCTCTTCAGCTTGAAGAACTTTCTTTAGCATTTCTTATAGTTAGGTATCTTAAAGACGTATTATCTTGCCTTTCATTTGTCTGAAATTATCTTTATTTTACATTCACTTTCGTAAAGTATTTTCCCTTGATATAGAATTTTAGGTCGGCAGGTGTTTTTTGCTCTTTTTTTTTTTTTTCTTTTAGCATTTTAATGATGTCTTCTGGCCTCAGTTGCTTCTGATGAGAAATCAGCTATCTCTGACTGCTTTTAAGATTTTCTGTTTATTTGTGTTTTGGGGAAATTTAACTTTGATGTGCCTATATGTGATTTTCTTTGTATTTATCTTACTAGAGGTGTGCTGAACTTTCTGAATATGTGTGTTTCTTTTTCTTGACCAAATTTTGAAAATACTTGGCCAGTATTTCTCCAAATATTTTTTCAACCCTCTCCTTCTGGGGCTGCTGTTGCTCATTTGTTCAGCCACTTGATGCTGTCTCACAAATCACTGAGGCAATGTTAATTGTTTTTCAACCTTTTTTTCCCCCTCCATGCTTCAGTTCAAATGATTTCTATTGAAATGTCTTCCAGTTCACTGATTCTGTCCTCTTCTTTGTCCAATCTACTATGATATTTTCTAATGAATATTTTTAAATTTCTGATGTTACATTTTTGAGTTCTAGTATTTCCTTTTGATTTTTAATAGTATTCATATTTCTTCTCAAATTCCCCATCTCTTCACACATTAGATATACCTTTTCTTATAGATTTGTTATCACATATATCATAGTTATTTTGATGTTCCCTTCTGCTAATTTTGGTATCTGGTTCATTTGTCACTTTGTTTTTGTCAACTGATTCTTCTTTTCACTGGGTTATATTTTTCTGTCTCTTCACATATTTAATAGTTTTTGTAAAAAGTGTGTGTGTGTGTGTGTGTGTGTGTGCGCGCATGCTACTCTTTATATTTTATTGGTCAGGAGTTCACTTCCAATTATATAATTGGTTTTCTCTCTCAGAGTTATACCAGAATTAAGTGGGGTAATTTTAAGTAAAACATACAGAATAAGAGGTATAAAACTATTGAAACTTGACTAACCATTCTGACCAGCATTCACCTAATGGAAGAAAAACAGAACAAACACTCCAAAAAACCCAACTATACCATTTATTACGATTGTATGGCCATTTCAAAAGAAAAAAATCTCTTTTTCTCAGAATTCCAGCTATTGTTTTCCCCGTGGGCTTCTTGGAATCTCATGCACTGTTTCAGGGTTTAAGTGTCAGCCAAGGATTGGAGGTGGGGGCTCTTCCCACTATGGTTCTTTTCTTTCTGGGATTTCTCCCCTTTAATTTCCAACCACTCTGACAAGTCCAATATTCATCCTTTGAATCCTCAAGCCAGTATGATTGCAGCTTTCTGCTTGAGCTCTCTCTGAAGTGCCCCAGCACACCACACAGACTGGAGATTGCCCTCGCATGAGAAGCTGCATAAATGGATATCGCCTTGTGTGGTTCCCTTCTTTCAAGAGTCAAATCACCTCTAGTTTCTGCCTGATTAGGGTCATTTTCCAGTACCTTCAAACAGTTCCTTTTTTTTCTATTTTGCACAGAGTTTATAATTACTATTGGTAAGAGAGCACAAAACAAACTACTATTACCCTAAGTTGTAAGTCTCCCAGTTACTTGCTTTTAAAATGAGGATAGTATCTACTTCATAGGTTTATTTTTCCTCTGTGAAAGAATTAGATAGGAATATACATGTAAAATGCCTGGCATAGATACATATTCAAGAAATATTAGTTTCCTTCTCTTTATGTTGAATTGGCATTGGCTTCCTTTTATCTTCCCCTCATTAGCCCTTGCTTTGCTCTCTGGCTCCAACCTATATAGGATAATTTCTTTCCCATGTGGCAGCTTGTCAGGGATTTGGTGACAGAGATCACATTTTGTACCTCCAAGTCTCCTTTATCTTCAGGCCAAAAACCCCAGTTCTTCCTGCCATTTCTTAGGTCATAGTTTTCTCCCCAGGGAACTTGGAATCTCTTTAACCACCCTATTTCTTTTTTATTTTTTTAATTGGAGTATAACTATGGAATCTCCTAAGTTCAAGCTCCAGTCCTGCCATCTATAAACTCTATAATTTGAGGGAGTCAACTTATCTTCTGAGTTTCAATATCTCCTTTTGGAAAAT
Organism: Balaenoptera acutorostrata; assembly: GCF_949987535.1. NCBI lineage: Eukaryota > Metazoa > Chordata > Mammalia > Artiodactyla > Balaenopteridae > Balaenoptera > Balaenoptera acutorostrata. The sequence goes on along the minus strand of NC_080064.1, from coordinate 31,374,773 downwards.
GGCATAATAATCCCTATCCAGTGTGTGCCTTACAAACCCGGACACCTGAAACTTTAGCTACTGTTGGTGGGAGAGTCTGAGGCAAGGTTTCCACTGCCCAGGTTTCTGCTGGCACTGATGGAGGGGCCTGGGCTCCCTTCCTCTGATTGTCTTGGTCGGGGGGGAGAAGAGAAGAAAGGAAATATGAAACCATAATTCAGTCTCTCTCCATCAGGGAGGCCTGAGGCTAGTTTTCTCTTGAATTGCCAAAGGCCATCATATCTTCCTGTTACAAGTTTCACTTTTCTTCCAAAGACCACACAGCCTAATCTCACCTGAGAAATGCATATTCTTCCTGTGATTATAACTTTGACTCTGTTTTTTATAAAATAACACTGGTCTTATTATGCCATAGAATTATTTTCCTCCCTCCTGAGTGTCTCTGTCACTAGTGTCACCACACTAGTGGTGGGGTGGCAGGGGGGGCGGAGCTTAGACATGATCACCTGCGCAGAGCCACCAGAGAAAAGGACTGATGTGGGCACTTTTGTCTGAAGCATGGACTCAGCTCTAGAGGCAAAGACTTGAGCTCAGATCACCTTCTTGCAAGTCAAGGACTCACTGCCCCTCATTGATCTGTGTCCTGCCTGGCTAATACCTGTTTACTCACACAGCTTCCGCAAAAGGTCACTGCCTTCCCCCAGAGGTGCTTGTTTGCATGTAACAGAGCTACAAAGTGACCCTCCTCTCCTCCAGCTCAGTTCAGCCCTAGTCCCAGCCCAAGTCTAAGTCCCAAACAGAATATTCAAGAAATACACAAGTTGCACTCGTCTTGCTATTTTCTGAACAAGGCATGCTTTTTCATGTCTTGCACCTTTCCAACTGCTATTATTGTGTCTAAAATGCCTTCATCCTTTCTAATCCTTTCTATCTGGTAAGATTTTACTCATTTTTCAAGTCCCAACTCAAATAGCATGTGCTCTGTGAAGCCTTTCCTGACACCTCTCACCTCTACTAATCCGTTCAGGTGTCAGAATTCATTAGGATTTGCTTCTGCTAACATAATAAAAAAAAATTTTTTTTTTAAAGCATGACAGTAGTTTAAAAAAGATAGGGGCTTCCCTGGTGGCGCAGTGGTTGAGAATCTGCCTGCTAATGCAGGGGACACGGGTTCGAGCCCTGGTCTGGGAAGATCCCACATGCCGTGGAGCAACTAGGCCCGTGAGCCACAGCTGCTGAGCCTGCGCGTCTGGAGCCTGTGCCCCGCAACGGGAGGGGCCGCGATAGTGAAAGGCCCGCGCACCGCGATGAAGAGCGGTCCCCGCACCGCGATGAAGAGTGGCCCCCACTTGCCGCAACTAGAGAAGGCCCTCGCACGAACCGAAGACCCAGCACAGCCAAAAATAAATAAATAAATAAATAAATAAAATGGAAGGTAAAAAAAAAAAAAAAAAAGATAGGACTCTGTTTCACTTTCACATAGTAGAAGTCAGAAGGTCAATAGTCCAAGGCTAGTACGGTGGCTCCCTGGTACCTTTAGGGATTCAGGCTCCTACCTTTCTGCTTTGCAATCCTCAGAAGGTCACTTCGTGGTTCAAGATAACTGCTGGAGCCACAGCTGCATGTCTGTATCACAGCTGGAAGAAGAAACAGTAGAAGGACAAAAAATGGATTTTCCTGCTAATCGTGTCTTTTTTATGTTAATGTTATGAATTACATGAAAAAAATTTTCCATACATTAAACCAACCTTGAATTCCTGAAATTAACCCAACTTGGCCAAATGTATTAGCATTTATACTTATTGCTGGATGCCACCTGCTAATGCTTTAAGATTTTTGCACCTGTGGTTCATAAGTGAAAATGATCTGTAATTTACCTTTGTCATGCAGCCCTTGTCAAGTTTTGGTGTGATGATTATTCTAATGTCATAAAGCAGGTAGAAACTACTTCCTTTTTTTTCTGACGCTTTGGAATGTTTATGTAAGATTGGAATTATTTGCTCCCTTGAATGTTTGGTAGAACTCACTGATAAAACTTCTGGACATGGGCACTTCCCTGGTCGTCCAGTGGTTAAGATTCAGCACTTCCATTGCAGGGGAGCACGGGTTCCATCCCTGGTTGGGAAGTTCTGCATGCCATGAGTTGTGGCCAAAAAGCAAACAAACAAACAAACAAAAAACCTCTGGACCTGGAGTTTTCTTTATAAGACTATTAGGGTTTCCTATTTCTTCTTGATAACTTGTGTTTTCTAGGTAGATGTGCATTTCATCTAAATTTTCTTGAATATATTCTATCTTTTTGTCTGGTTCTTCCATCTACTGTTTCTGCTGCATTCCAGATAATATCTTCAGTTCTGTCTTTTGTTCATTGATTCTTATTTTTTATTTTTAGGTTTTTCTTTGATTCTTCAAAGCTACTTGCTCTTTTCTGATATTTTCGAGCATTTAGCATCTTTATTGAGTTATAGCTAACATAAAATAGATGACACATGTTTATAGTATACAATTTGATGTTTTAACCTGGGTATACACCTGTGAAACCATCATCACGGTCCAGAAAATGAACAAATACATCACCCCACAAATTTTCCCTGTTCCCCTGTATAACCCCCTTTTCTGTCCCTCCTTGCCCACCTCCCATTCCCAGGCAATCACTGATCTGATTTCTGTCACTATAATTTAGTTTTCATTTTTAGAATTTTATATTAATAAAATAATATCATAGGCACTCTTTTGTTGTTGTCTGGATTCTTTCATTCAATATAATTACTGTGAGATTTATGTATATTCTGACAAGTATCAATATTTCATTCCTTTTTATTGCTGAGTGTATTCTACTCTATGACTATACAAAAATGTGTCTTTTCATTCACCTCTTGGTGGCCATTTGGGTTGTTTCAGTTTGGGGCTATTACAAATAAAGGTGCTATGAGCATTTATACACAAGTCTTTGAGTGGACATATGCTTTCAATTCTACTTAGTACCTGCAAGTGGAATGATCAGGTTATATGGTAGGTGAGTGTTTAACCTTTTAAGAAACTGCCAACTGTTTTCAAAGTGGTTCTACTATTTTACATTTCTGTCAACAGCATATGAGGTTCTGGTTGTTCCACATCTTTGCTAATACTTGGTAGTTAGTCTTTTTAGACAGTCCAATAGATGTGCAGAGGTATCTTATTACAGTTTAAGTTTTCATTTTCCTAATATCTAATGAAGGTGTATCTTTTCTCTTTTTTTTCTGATCAGTCTGGCTAGAGATTTATCAATTTTATGATCTTCTCAAAGAACTAGCTCTTCATTTCACTATTTTCTCTATTGTTTCTGTTTTCTATTTCATCGATTTCCACTCTGATTTTTATTATTTCCTTTCTTATGTTTCTTTTAAGTTTCATTTACTTTTTGTTTTCTAGTTTCTTAAGGTGGAAGCTGTGGCTGTTGATTTGAGATCATTTTTTTAAATATATGAGTTTAAAGCTATAAATTTCCCTCTAAGTACTCCTTTAGCTACATTTCATAATTTTGAAATGGTACATTTTCATTTATATTCAGGTTAGGTCAAAATACTTTCTAAATTTCTTTTTTTTCCTTCTTCTAGCCATGGGCTATTTAAAGTATGTTGTTTAACTTCCAAATATTTGGAGATTTTTCTATGTATCTTTCTGTTATTGATTCCTAATTGAACTCAGCTGTGCTCTGAGAACATAATTGGATTAATTGAATTCTTTTAAATGTATTGAGACTTGTTTTGTGTTCCAGAATTTGGTTAGTCATAGTGAATGCTCCATGCACACTTGAAAAGTATATATATTCTTCTGTTATTCGGTGGAATATTCCATAAATGTCAATAAGATTGTTTCATAGTACTGTTCAAGTCTTCTGTTCCTTTATTGATTTTCTGTCTATTGTCCTAACAATTCCTGAGAGAGGAGTACTGAAATATTTGACTGTTATTGTGGATTTGTCTATTTCTCTTTGAAATTCTATGTTTTTACTTTAAATATTTTGTTACTTTGTGATTAAGCGCATAAGTATTTAGGTTTGCTATGTCTTCTTGATAAATTGTCTCTTTTGTCATTATAAAATAATGCTTTTTATTCCTAGTAGTATTTTTTGCTTTGAAATATACTTTGATGTTAATGTAGCCACTCCAACTTTCTTTTGATTAGTGTTAGCATAGTGTATTTTTTTCTATCCTTTTATTTTTAATACATTGTGTCTTCATATTTAAAGTGGGTTTCTTACAAGCAATTGAATCTTGTTTTGTTTTGTTTTTTATCTAATCTGATCATCTCTACCTTTTAATTGGAGTCTATAGACCATTTACAAATTTAGTGTTTTTATTTACATGATTAGTTTTAAATCTATTAGCTATTTTTTTTCTATTTATCCCAGCTATTCTTTGTTCCCTTGTTCCTCTTTTTCTGCTTTCTTTTGAATTAATTATGTTTTTATGATTTCTTTTATCTCCTTTGTTTGTTTATTAGCTGTAACTCTTTGTTGTGTTATATTAGGACAAGCATTCCTGCATACCTCATTTTATTGCACTTTGTTTTACTGCACTTCAGAGATGCATTTTTTTTTTTTACAAATTGAAAGTTTATGGCAACCCTATGTGGAGCAAGTCTATTAGCACCATTTTTCTAACAGCTTTTTCACACTTTGTGTCTCAGTGTCACATTTTGGTAATTCTAACCATATATCAAACTTTTTCATTATTATTATATTTGTTATGGTGATCTGTGATCAGCGATCTTTGATGTTACTACTACCAATTGAAGTCTCAGGTGATGGTTAGCATTTTTTGGCAATAAAATACTTTTTAAATTAAAGTATGTACTTTTTTTTAGACATAATGCTATTGCACACTTAATAGACTATAGTGTAAATATAACATTTATATTTATATGCACTGTGAAACCAAAAAGATCATGTGACTCACGTTATTGCAATATTTGCTTTATTGTGGTGGTCTGGAAATAAACCTGCAATGTTTCCAAGGTCTGCCAGTAGTTGATTTAGAGTTTACAGCATACATCTTTACCATCACATTCTACCTTCAAAAGGTACACTACTTCATCCATAGTGTAAGAACCTTACAAATGTACTTCCATTTCTCCCCATCCCAGCTTCTTGCTACTCTTGTCATGTATTCGACTTCTATATCATACCTTACAATGCATTTCTTTTTTTGCTTTAAGTGGTCAATTATCTTTTAAAGATATTTAAATAATAATAGTTATGGATTGCCACCTCTTACTAGAGTTTCCTTTCAGGGAATTTTTTGCTATTCTGTAGCTCTTTCTCCATGCTACTCTTAGTTGTTCTTTACTGCTTCGCCCCAAGGCTAGATACAAAATCTTCCATTAATTCCTTCAAAGAACACTCAGGACAGTAAGGGTATGTGTGTGTTGCAGAGGGAGGGGCAGTGTCAGGAGGGGGGAAGAACATGTATTAGGCTAACAAAAGGAATGGAAAAATTAAAACTGGATATCAGATATACCTATTCCTAGGGTCCGTCAATTGTGCCCTCCATTGTGGTCACCCTTGGCCACCTCTGCTTCTCACTCTAGAACTACTTCTAGAACTACTGCCATGTTCTGGGCCAACTTACCTCCACAGATGGGAGGCCCCTTTGACCACATCCTTCTCCATGGACTTCAGGCCCTGGAAAGACAGTGAGATCCTCTTTCCCCCCAATCCGAGGCCTACCTCATTTCCTTTCCAAGGGACTGACAGTGAGAACCTCCAACTCTTACAGACTAGATACCCTCCCTCCATTCCCAGGGCAAGGTTGGACCATATGGCCTGGCAGTCAGTCACAGGGTCACCAGTATATTTCCCAAAGACTATGCAAATCCCCTCTACTTCCATGTCACAGTTCTTTGTCTCCAATGTGGGATGAAAAGAACATCAAGCTTGTACATCCCTCCTTATTGAATATAGGCTCATGATCTCAATAGCACATATTTGAAAACAATACACACACATCTCCCAAGAAATGAGTGAAGACATTGTTGGGTAGTCCTTTAAATTTTTACTTTTAGAAAAATAGTCTCTCCACAAAGTCCTGGTCCCACTAAAGATACAGCTGATCCACAATATTGAATGGAACACTCAACATCTCGGCGTACATTTGGACCATGGCACTGGTTGAACAGTGGGCATATCTACCGCCCTTGCATCTGCAGTACAGTGTGGTGGTTAAGAGTATAGACTGAAAGGCCTCCCCTTAATAGCTCTTCTCAGAATGAAAGGAAGGTCTTCTTGATAAAAAAAATTCCTGTTTCCCTCTAGAAGCAGACACTTTTCATGACTTCCAAATGAAAGGTTCCCAGCCCTACCATTTTTAAAATCTAGAACTAACTCTAGGTAAACTTTCTGCTAGCAACCTTAACCTAATATCTCCACTGTGTGGAGTTTTGAGACAGAATACTATAAAATCTTTAATCATCATTGCCACTAAATGTGCACAGGAACTAGAACATGACATTACTTGCCTTACCCAGAGTGCATTTGAGGAAGCCTGCTCAACCTCAAAAGGGCTGTCTCATGTTCTGCATATTCCTGCCTTTCTTTTTCCACAGCATGTATTTGGACCAGGTCTGGACACTTGTCCCAAGGCCAGTCATGGGCCAATGAAACCATATTACTCCAGAATTTAAATAAGAATCAGCACTTGGTAGGTAATGATGGGAATCTGAGTTCAAATATACAGTTGAGGATAGTGTAGGTTCCATATGCAATACCTCACACACTCTGAAGTTATAGGGAGCAGAAATCACAAAGGCAGCAGAGGAAGCAGGCTAGTAGGAGAGGAGAACAAAGCAAGAACCATGTTTTCCCTGGAAAGGAGATGAGGAGAGAGATGCTGCCTCCATTCCTAATATCACTGACCCTAGTTGCAGGCCCAGTTGTTGCTTTTGCCCTGGATCCTGTGACATCTCTCCATGTGATGTGATTTTTCCATCCAAACCTTACTCTCCCATTCTTGGTTTTATTCCATGTAGTGTGCACAACAAAAAGAGGGCACCTCCCAACTCCCTAACAGTAAGAATAGCTTTAGCCTAAGTCCTGGCCAAAGAAACTTAAGTGGAAATTGTGGGGTTGAACTTCCTGAAAAGCTCTTAAAATGGCTTAAATGCAGCTGGAATGTACTTTTTGCCCTTCCCACACTCCTTCTAACTGCCACCTGGAATGCAGAGTTGATGGCTAAAGCCCTAGTTTAAAGGTGGACTTCTTAGCTAAGAATGGAGGAGCAGATTTTCATCTCTGATGACAATCAAGCTGCTATACTAGCCTGAGATTGCCTGCCTCTCAATTTCTTTTAATGAGAGAAAAACAAACTCTTCATGCCAACTTTGCTCCACTGAGAGCCAGAGGAGTCAGCAATACAGGTCCCTCACAGAGCCAGAACTCCCTCAACAAATGGTCCATGCTAAGCACATGTTGGTGGCCCATGAGCTGAGACATGGGCCCTCCCTCACCGTGGTCACTGCCTTCCAAGACCCCATTTCCACAGAAGAGGTGAAAGAGCAGGTGATGACCACCTAGAACAGAAACAGAACTACTTTGTGGAGTGGCATCAAGGTGGCTGTGTGGAGCACCCTTTTCGAGGGCTCCAGATGGTCATGTGAGGAATTCCTTCTTGGGGCCTCAAGTTGGCATCCATGCTATGGACAACAACACCACTATTCATAAGTTTTAAAAACTCATCTGGGAATGGTTTTCTGTAATGATCATGTCAAGACTTCCTTCACTAGTTTATAGGAAAAGAGATGGATGGGATGGAATTCACAAAAGTTGAAAATGACATGATGATCTGGTGTTGTAATACCAGCAGTGTGAAGAAGCTATAGTTAATGACAGAGAAGAAACTTTTATAGATGGTGAGAACACCATCAATGAATAAAGGAGACTTCCTGCCTCTAATTCTAAAATAAAACCATGGTATTTCTTTAACTCTTTATAACCCTTTGAAGACTTGAGCATCTTCAAACTTAATGGCCACTGAGTCTAATGGCTCACATGTTTCTAAATAAGTTTAAATAGGACCCTCAAAGACATGAGAAAATTGAAATAGCGGCCATCTGGAATATAGGAAGTACACTAAAATAGCAAGAGATTGGCAACCCCACCAAACTGATCAGACGATGAGGACTTTCTAGTACAGGACTTGAAAGATCTGGTGGGCCATAAAAGGCTAAATAAATAAGCCTTATTTTCCATTAAGCCATGTCTGAGATTTAGCATGGAGTGTAGTTAAAATAATTAGTACTTTTTTATCCCTTTTGATGAAACCCTGAAGTTGTACAGGAATATCATGTCTTGAATATGCAATACTAAACTTTGAAACAATCTTTTCATAATAAAATAGTAAAAATTATAAAAAACAGTTTGCTAAAAAAAATTAATTGGTATTATCTAGTAGCATTGAAAGTATACAAATCCAAATGATGCAACCAGCAAGGGCTTAATTTCCAAAATATACAAACAGCTCATACAGCTCAATAACAAAAAAAAAACAAAACAGGATGAATTGGGAGATTGGGATTGACTTATACACACTACTATGTTTAAAATAGACAACTAATGAGAACCTACTGTATAGCACAGGAAACTACTCAATGCTCTGTGGTGACCTAAATGGGAAGGAAATCCAAAAAGGAGGGACTGTATGTATATGTATAGCTGATTCACTTTGCTGTACAGCAGAAACTAACACAACATTGTAAAGCAACTATACTCCAATAAAAACTAAAAAAAAAAAAACCAATCAAAAAATGGGCAGAAGACCTAAAGTGACATTTCTCCAAAGAAGACATACAGATGGTCAACAGGCACATGAAAAGATGTTCAACATCACTAATTATTAGAAAAATACAAATCAAAACTACAATGAGGTCCCACCTCTCACCAATCAGAATGGCCATCATTAAAAAGTCTACAAATAACAAATGCTGGAGAGGGTGTGGAGAAAAGGGAACCCTCCTACACTGTTGGTGAGGATGTAAATTGGTGCGGCCATTATGGAAAACAGTATGGAGTTTCCTTAAAAAACTAAAAATAGAGTTGCCATATAATCCAGCAATCCCACTCCTGGGCATATATCTGGACAAAACTATAATTCAAAAAGTTACATGCACCCCTATGTTGATAGCAGCACTATTCACAATAGCCAAGACATGGAAACGACCTAAATGTCCATTGACAGATGAATGGATAAAGAAGATGTGGTGTATATATATATATATATATATATATATATATATATATATATATGTATATATATATATATATATATATACATACATACATACAAGGGAATACTACTCAGCCATAAAAAAGAATGAAATAATGCCATTTGCAGCAACATGAATGCAACTAGAGATTATCAAACTAAAGGAAGTAAGTCAGAAAGAGAAAGACAAATACCATATGATATCACTTATATGTGGAATCTAAAATATGACACAAATGAACTTATCCATGAAACAGACTCACAGACATAAAGAACAGACTTGTGGTTGCCAAAGGGGAAGAAGGGGTGAGGGAGGGATGGATTAGGAGTTTGGGATTAGCAGATGCAAATTATTATATATAGAATAGATAAACAACAAGGTCCTACTGTATAACACAGGGAATTATATTCAATATCCCGTGATAACCCATTATGGAAAAGAATATGAAAAAGAATGTATATATATGTATAACTGAATCACTTTGCTGTACAGCAGAAATTAACACATGGTAAATCAACTATGCTTCAATGAAATAAATTTTTTAAAAAAGTATGCAAACCCCATAATCATACAATTCCTTCATAAGCATATGCCTTAGAACAGGGGTTAGCAAACTTTTTCTGAAAAAGGCGAGATAGTGCACATTGTCAGTTTTACAGGCCATGTAGTCTCTGTTGCAACCTTCAACTCTACATTCATTGCATAAAAACAGCCATAGACAATATGTAAACAAATGGTCATGGCTACATTCCAATAATGCTTCACAAAACTAGTGTTGGGCCAGATTTAGACCAAGGGTTATAGTTTGTCAACTCCTACTATAAAAACTCATGCAGATGTGTACCAAAATATGGGTACAAGATTATTATTGCAGTATCGTTTATAATAGCCCCAAACTGGAAACAACCCAAACCCAAATGTCCATCAACAGGAAACTCAATAAATAAATCATGGTTTATGTATCAATAGAATATCAAACAGCAAATCAAATGACCTCTGTGTACACATAACAACATTTTTTTTTTTTAAGATTCATGAGTGAATCTTAAATGTTGAGCAAAAGTAGCCAGACACAAAGGAATACGTGCTGTAATATGTTTGATTTGGTGAAACTAAACTATTGTCTAGGAATGCTGTCACATAAAACAAACTGGCAACTATGATGAAAGTTGGAAGGCAAAAACAGTTTCATAGTGGAGCTTTGGGTGCTTTCACCATCCTATTTCTTGACTTACCTGATGGTTACATAGATAGTCACTATTCAATGTTTTATAGAAATTGTACATATATTGTTTTGTATGTGTGTAAATTCCATAAGAATAATGTGAGTTTTTTAGTTCTTTCCATCTATAAAATACTACAGACATGACAGGTGTTAATAATATGATGTTTGAGTCTCTCTTGAATAAAAGGGGCTACTCACAGTTTTCATTTTCTGGGTAAGAGAAGGCTCCTGTCTTGTCCTATGTGCTGTGAGCTGAGGTCGACCAGCAGTACGAACCAATCAGAAGCGTATTAGCCAGGGCTCTGTATCTGTGTCCTTTCACGTGCATGAAATGCAATTTCTTAGTAGTGCATATACCTTTTTTTTAATTAAAAAAGTTTTTTTATTGGAGTATAGTTGCTTTACAGTGTTGTGTTAGTGTCTACTGTACGGCAAAGTGAATCAGCTGTATGTATACATATATTCCCTCTTTTTTGGATTTCCTTCCCATTTAGGTCACCACAGAGCACTGAGTAGAGTTCCCTGTGCTATACAGTAGGTTCTCATTAGTTATCTATTTTACACATAGTATCAATAGTGTATGCATGTCAATCCCAATCTCCCAATTCATCCCACCTGATATGCCTTTTATTTTGTAATCTGCAAAATACTAATGTGCAAACTCTTGAGAAAACGTCTGCATCATTTCTGTAAGTGAAATCAGACATTGACTACATGGTATTCTGGAGTAGCTGGGGTCTGTAGTTGTCGTCCCTATTTCACTCTGAAAAATATTATGAAATTGAGAAGTGCTATCTTTGATAGTGTCTCCTGGGAGCAAAGCACGTGATGAACAGACTTCCACCATGGAAGAGATGGGTGAGGAGGTTAAGTAAATTTTCTTTGTGTAGTTTCCATTAAACTTCAATCAGAGTTACAGAAAGAAATTTCCTCCAGGTGGCTGCGAATACAGGTATTGGTTTCACTTTAATAAAAGTCATAACTGATCTCTCTCAGGTCTCTTGTGGAATGAGCTCAGCAGAATTCAGGCAGGTCCTTCAGAGGGAAAGCGCCCACTTAAACAACGCATTATCCTAATAATCCCATTCCAGAGCTGCCGTCCCATTATTTTAAAGGTCTTCATTTGCAAATTGTGGTATTTGAAAGTTTTCTTTTTATATTATTGCAGAAAGCGGGGATGGATCTTTCTGAGGGCCCCATACCTATTTACACACTTCCTCTGCTTCCAGACCTGCATAAGACAGCACTGTGGGTCATCCGGGCTGCCCAGAACCCTTGCATCATCACTTTGATTAAACCACCCGTTTAAAGTGACACCTACTTGAGAGGTAGGACTGATTTTTAATGAGATTTGTTAAGAAAGGGGAAAAAAACCTCTCTCATTTCTAAGAATAGCCCTGGTCAGAATGGAGATCAAGAATAACATTGTCATAAGACATGAAATATCATCCATTTGGTAGTTATCCAACAAGTCTTTTCAGGGCATGTACTATGTGTTAGGTGCTATTCTAGGGACTAGAATAAAGCAGGTATCAAGGTAGACAAGGTTTTTCACAATCTACTAAGGAAGATATGCAGGGAACACGTGAAGAGTTAGTAAGCTAATTTCAGATATAAGAAGATATAAAGAAAGTAAGATTGGATAACAGGCTAGGGGATTGGGGCACAATGTAGATAGGGCGGCCCCATTTAGAAGGGAGCATGTGAGTTGACAACTAACTAATGAGAAGGAGCCATCCATACAAATATTCCAGGGAAATGGGTTTCCAAGGAGAGGGTATAGCAAGTGTCAAATACTTAAGGGAAAACAGGAAGAAATTTGGAGCTGCCAGGGTGTCCTAAATGGAAAGAGGGCTGAGATGGGTCTGGAAAAGCAGACAGGGGCCAGTCCTGCAGAGCCCTGTGGGCTGTGATAAGGTGTTAGATTTTATGTACCTGCAAAATCTCTTTGCTCTTTGAATATGTAAATAAGTATTTCTTAGGATAAAGGCTGGCTTTCTTTCTGGGATGCAGCGATACAGGGTGGATGTGAGGGAAAATGCAAAGTGGCTCTGAATCCTGGCTTTGCCATTGGACTTCTGCACCACCTTGCGTAAGGGTCTCCAGCCTCTCCCAGCCCCATCTGTAAAATGGGGATATCTGCCCCCACTTTACAGTCATCAGGAGTATTAAATGTTTGTGAATATGCCCCACCCAGTGTCTGTACTCAGTAGGCACTAGATAATTTTCAGTAGAATCTTAATCTGAATAAATTTGGGGCCTGCTGAGCCTCTGGGGAAACCTTCTTTTCAGTAAAACTCATTGTTTAGAATGAGGTCAAGCCAGTGATAATGCATCAAAAAAAAAAAAAAATCTGAAGATATTAACTGATCCTGGGCAGACAGCCTTGGTATAGTGGGCGAAGCACCAGGTTCTGGTCCTAGCTCTGGTGCTTACTAACCAAATGATCTCAGGAAACTGGACCTCAGTTTCCAAATCTGGAAAACAGGAATAATCACCATTAAAATTCTGGCCCTGGCCACCTCACAGAGTTATGAGGGTTTCCGATGCAATGACGGATATAAGCCACGAGGGCTTTGCACAGGTGAAGTTAGCTTTCTGGGCGACTTTGCTAACGCTTCTCTCTCTATCCCAGGAGATGGGGGCAAACTTATGACCTCTGAGTAAGACTGAACCATTGCTGGGAGCTGAAGGAGGGAACAGACTATCCCCTTCAGGACTTCCCTCAGTCTTATCCTCTACTGGAATGAAAGGAATTCATTTATGAATTGCATTTTCTTGGGATGGTCGGTCATTTATGCTCTTTATCAGATTTAGAATGGCTTTAGTCTAATTCCTTTGTCAAAGGTCCCCCCTCTTTGAGAGGATTCTAACGCAGAAGCTTCCTGCCCACCCTCTCCTTTCTCCCCTCCCTCTTCCCTCTCCTCTCTCCTTTTGCTGAAGCAACACCAATTGACTGACTTTCACTCTGGGCCACCCAGGAGTCTCATCAGGAGGACTTAACAACCCTGGTCAGCACAGTTGACAAAGCAAGCCCGACAATGTTGCAGGGATTCAACCTCTCTGATTAGAAGGGGTCCGCTAGGTTCAGGACTGCATCAGAAGCTCTAGCTACCCTTGTGCCATTAGCCCTAAGCAAAGGGTCTCAGATAAGAAAGGGACCAGGTGGGAATGAAGGGCTGCTGGGAGTAGGCAAGCCCGGCTCATCCTCAGACAGAAAGAGTGGAAAGGCAAAGCTGAAAACTGGAGAAAATCATAACAGCTCCAGCTTGACATCAACAGACACATGTGTTTCTGCGCCTAAACTGAGATGGGGACCCAAAGGGACAAGCAGTCGTGGGCACTTTAGTACGATGAGGAAGGAGAGGAGAGATGTAAATACAGAATCAGCTGGGTTTGAGTTTTGTTTTGGTTATTTTCAACTCTTGCTGACTGGGGCAAGTCTGTTTCTAGTTCTAGAAATGATAATGGGGGGTGGGAGAGAGGCAGGGATGTGGAGGGAGATGGGGGTCTTTCCTCCAGGGAAGCCTGATGACACACATTCTACTATTTGACAGTCAGGTCAGTTCTGTGAAGTAGGATAGGATAGATTGTTACTCCTGTTTACAGGTGAGAAAACTGTGTCCAAAGGGATAAAGGACTCGTCCTTTGGGAGACAGCTTGTGAAAGGCAGGACTCTTACAAGGGGCCTCTCACCCACCCTCAACTCCACCCCCACCTCTTTCACCACCCTCGCCCTGCACACAGGAGGGAAGAGGGAGAGTCCAGATCTCGAGAAAGGATGCTGACTGCTCATTAACTGGACCCACAGCTCTCTCCTGCTTAAAGGAACAATTTGTACTGATTAGGAAGGGCATTTGTTCAAGTTGGCAAATCCTTTTAAGAACTAAATTCACTTCTATGCTGAAAAGGCCTGTGCTCAGAGCTTCTAACTGGTGATAATTACTAGTCAATGACTCTTTTGTGAAGCCCTTGAGTCCAGTAGAGCACCTTGAGGGGGTGGTGCCCGCAGGCCCAACTCTGCCCTGCCCGGCTCCTCCAGCATCTCTCATTAGGAACCGGAAACCAAGCTGCTGGGCTCCAAAAGACGCCAGCAATATGCCCCAGTCTGGTCTACCGCCCATATTTTTTGCCATATAAAACGCAGGTGTGCCAGTTGGGACCTACTTAGCTAAAAAATGATATGTTGTTTATCTGAAATTAAAATTAAATTAAAATTTAACTGGGCCTCCTGTATTTTAATTTGCTGAATCTGGCAGCCCTACATGCCACCCACCCCTTTCGCATGAGCCCTGCCACCTGCCACCTTCAAATCATGGATGATCACTTGGGTAAAAACGCCTTTTCTCCTCTGGACCCCCCCCCCCACCGTTTGGGCTCCCCAGAATCTGTTGGGGTCGGGGGCACAAATACAGAAAAATGCCTACTATGTGCCAGGCTCCCTTGGATACTCCACACACAGTAGGCCCCCTTATCCGTGGTTTCTCTTTCCGTGGTTTCAGTTACACACAGTCAACTGTGGCCTGAACATATTAAATGGAAAATTCCAGAAATAAACAATTGATAAGTGTTAACTTGCACGCTGTTGTGAGTAGCATGATGAAATCTCTTGCTGTCCCGTTCTGTCCAGCGTTTCCCACTCGCTAGTCACTCAGTAGCTGTCTTGGTTATCAGATGGCCTGTCGTGGTATCACAATGCTTGTGCTCAAGTCACCCTTATTTACCTAACAATGCCCCCCCACCAGCAGAAGAGTAGTGATGCTGGCAATTCAGATATGCCAAAGAGAAGCCCTAACGTGCTTCCTTTAACTGAGAAGGTGAAAGTTCTCGACTTACTAAGAGAAGAAAAAAATTGTATGCTGAGATCACTAAGAACAAATCTATCCATGAGATTGTAAAGAAGCCAAAAGAAATTCGTGCTAGTTTTATTGTTGTGCCTCTAACTGCAAAAGTTACAGCCACAGTACGTGATAGTGCTTAGCTAAGATGGAAGAGGCATTAAATCGGCAAGGTATTTTGAAAGAGAGAGACCATACTCGTATAACTTTTATTACAGCATATTGTTATAATTGCTCTATTTTATTACTAGTCATTGTTGTTAATCTCTTACTGTGCCTAATTTATGTTAGACTGTAACATAGGTATGTTATGTACAGGAAAAATATAGTATATACAGAGTTTGGTGCTATCAGCAGTTTCAGGCATCCACTGGGGGTCTTGAAACGACATATCCCCCATGATAAGAGGGGACTGCTGTATTCTAACTCATTTTAATCCCCATTACAACCCTCTGAGGTGTATATTCTTAGCCAGTTTCACAGTTGAGGAAGTTGGGCATCAAAGATTTTTCTTAACTTACTTCCTTTGTAAGGGATCAGACCAACATTTGAGTCATGTCTATGGATTCTGGGGAGAGAATGGGTGGTGCTGTGATGTTACCTCTCTAAGCCTCCGTTTCCTCTGTACAACGGGAGATGGTCGTAATGATGCATGCCTTGCACCGAGGGTTAAATGAGATGCTGTATTGACACCCGAGGGCCTGGCGTGTGTTTAGGGCTTGGTACTTGAGAATGGCTTTTGGGCTCATTTCCACTTTCTATCTGGGTAGATCCCAGGCAGTCCAGTTCCCACAGCAAGGCAGAGTGGCCTATAAGATTCATTTGGGAGAAGCAACAACTTTAGGGCTGTGACTGAAGCCCAGGAGGACTTGCAGCTATGTCCTAGCTCTGTGGGGTCCCAGATGCTTCATCTCTAAGTCCCTGCTTTGTGGTGTATAAAGTGGAAGATGATTATGCTCAAAGCCTCAGTGTGTGGAGTGATGAGTTAATGATTCAAAGGGACCTTTGAAATCTCAAACCCATGGGCAGTCCGAGGCCATCACCACCCGAGCCTCTCCCAACCTGTGCCCTAAGTGCCAAGGATGACCTCATTGGAAGTTCTGGACAGTCAAACCTTGTCCTTAGGGAAGGGCGATGCCTACCTGAATGGAGTCCTGCCTCCACCTCTGCTATGGTCTTTTGCCTGACTGAACTCCCTTTCAGAACCTGCACGTGGCTCTTCCAGGTAAGTCATGGCCTTTCTCCAGTGGATGGGTCAACTTCTAGGTCCCAAGAGCCCTTGTGAGTGCATCAGCCTGGGTCATGCTCATTGGGGTCCCAAGATAACACAGGTGAGCAGTCAGAAAGAGTTCCAGGAACTGGCATTCTCAAATGTCTTCCGCAGCCTTCAGGAGAAACCCACAAAAGGCATGGTTTGTGAAGAGGGTTGAAAAAATTCTGTGGCTGAGATGCATACCTCAGAGGGCTTCCAATTCTTCTGGTTACTACATTCACTAGATATCTGGTTGCTGAAGATATGAGAGGCGCAGGAGAGGTAAAGCAAAGGGTCTCCCAGGTCTTGCCTGAATGATTAGCAGGTTAAACTCCAAATGGTGTGGCACTAGGTATACAGGTAGGTAGGTAGATGGGTGTTTCTTAGCACAAGTGTCCAGAAGAGGCTTAAGATCTGAAAGGGCCATGATCATGGCTGTGTTGGTCGCTATTGTATCTCTTGTACCTAGGTCGGTGTCTTGCACATGGTAGGTTCTCAGTAAATATTTGATGATGTATGGATGGATGGATGGGTATCACCCAACATTCAGGTAGAAGACAACAGTTTAGCAAAAAAAAACAAAAAAAAACCAGGATGACATTCTAGAAGGAGGTCAAGAGTAGCAGTTCTGGGGCACAAGAGGGCAGTTCATCAGGGTCACCCTGTGTAGACGTGGTAGGGAAGGATGTAGACCTGGAATAGGAGCCATAAAATAGAGACCATAGGTTGGTGCTTCCAAGCTCTCAGATAACACCTAAATCCATGCTCCATTCTCTTGCATTTTGCAAAGCCAAAAACCTTGATACATTCTTGACTCCTTTCTCCTCTCATACCCTCGATCCAATGTATCATCAGATCCTGCTGTCTCTATTTTAAAAGTACATCCTGTATCACTTATATGTGGGATCTAAAATATGACACAAATGAACCTATCTACGAAGCAGAAACAGACTCACTGACATAAAGAACAGACTTGTGGTTGCCAAGGGGGAGGGGCTGGGGGAGGGATGGACTGGGGGTTTGGGGTTAGCAAATGCAAACTATTACATATAGAATGTATGGACAACAAGGTCCTACTGTATAGCACAGGGAAATGTATTCAATGTCCTGGGATAAACCATAATGGAAAAGAACATGAAAAAATATATATATATGTGTATAACTGAGTCACTTTGCTGCACAGCGGAAATTAACACAACATTGTAAACCAACTATACTTCAATTTTTAAGAAGTACATCCCGAATGCCATTACTTCTCCATCATTACGGTTTCCATCTGGATTCAAGCCCTAGCATCTCTCATCTCTCATTTCCACAGCTGCCAACCTGCTCTGTTCTTGCCCTGGCACACGCTCCCCACACAGCAGCCACAGCGATTGCTTTCAAAAGTCAGGTCAGATCATGTCTCTCCTCTGCTCAGAATCCTTCAGTGCTTCCCAGCCCCGACTCATTCAGAGTAAAAAGCATGAGTGGCTGCCAAGGCCCCACAGCCCTGGGCCCCACTGCCTTGCTGACCAGTGGCCTCCACACTCACTGCTTCCCTGCAGCTCTGGCTGGCGGGAGCCTGCTCACGATTCCTCCAGCTGCTGTTGTGAAGCCTCAGGGCTTCTGCATTAGCTCTTCCTTCTGCCTGGGCATTTCTAGAAGGTTCTGGCCTAGCTCTGAGATCAGCTGGAGATGAGTGCTATACTTGAAGCTTCTGCTTTGCCATCGTGAAATTTCTGTTTCTAGCTAACTGGTCTCTTGGACTCCAAGCTGGCTCTTTTCCTGACCAGGCCTGCCTATAGCTTATTCAGGTCTTCCCAGGAGCAAAAGCCAGTAACAGTCAGTGACTCAGCCCCTGTAGTAAGGGATTTGAGAATGCATCGTTGTGTGGGTTGTACACTGCACAAGGGCATGAGTCAAGTTGGCCACTAGGGGCTGGAACCCAGCCTAAGCACTGCTTGCCAAACTTTCCAAGTACACCCCCAGGCAGGGTTGCATCCTCCCAAAGGAAGCAATGACCTGCTTAAGAAGCTGACTCAGCTACCAGGGCTGGCTGGATGGGAGGCATCTGACATTCAAGCGAGAGGCCCGGAAGGCAGATGCTGCAGCCTGAGTCCTGAGCCTGGAAATAGTGGGTGCTGAGGAGGCCTAGCAGTGGGAAACCAGGAAGAGACAGATGCTAGGCAGCTAGGTGGATGGTGGGAAAGCCCTCAACTCTCTCTGCCTCTCCAGCTATTATACATAATTTGGATTCCAACTTGGCCAGGGATAGGGGCAGCCTCCAACTTGCTCAGAATTAATGAAAGCTGCAGACGCTTCTGCAGAAAAGAACACACACACACACACACACACACACACACACACACACTAAATTTTGCAAACAGTTTCTGGGGACCTACACCACCCATCTACTCTACCTCCTATTGGTGGCTATTAAGTCAAGTACCCCTGGTAATCCAGGGTGTTTCTAAGAGTCGTCCCAGATCAGATGCAGAATCTAAGCAGGGTCTAAACACTCCAAGGAAGCACCTGCTCATGGCAGCTGCCTCCCCAGCCGTGGCAGCTGTGCTGGGGGGTTGGGGCTACAGCGCGGGACAGAGGTTTTGGAAAAATGTAAGGGAGGGTGACCCCATGGTGCTGGACCTTGCTTGACCCAAATGATCAGGAAGCTCGGAAGCAAGTTTTTCTTCCCCTCCCTACCTCCCAACGCCAGAAACCCTGTTCTGTGCCTTTTCCTTCCAGAGCCCTGGCCTCCTGCTCCTCAGCTCAGACAGCGCCATCACCAAAGGGCCCAGACAATTAATTACCCACCATCATGGCGCCATTTAGCCTTCAATTTTCCTGACGACCACAAGGATTAACTCAATCTGCGAGACTTCACCGGGCCATTTAAGGGAGCATCGTAACTCTTTCTGTTCCCCAGAAATTGTAACCCCGGACTCGGTTTTGTAATGCTAATTGCCTTATCTTCATAAATTCTACAGTCTTACATAATTTACCCGCATTGTAGCAGGATTTCCCAAGAATAAAAAAGCAGGTGCCGTCAATGGTAATTTGAATAAGAAAAGACATGTTAAGTGGTTCTTCTCTCACTAGTAATAGAAATTAATTAGCTTTGAGCGGCTTTGGAGGTTTCTGCATTTTTTGCTCTAACCTGTTATGTTTTCTAATTGTATGGAAAGAAGGTTTGATTTGATCACATTATTTGGTGACGGAGAGGTCTCTGTTTGGAGTCAAAGGTACAGGAAGGGTGGCAGCCAGAAGTACGGGAAGCCTGCGGAGGCATGCGGAGAACGTGGGCTTTGCAGTCAGATAAACATGGGTTCTGAGCCAGGGTAAGCCGCTTGCTGGCTCTGTGATCCTGGACAGATCACTTCCCCTATTTACACTTCCGCTTTCTCATCTGTATGACAAGGGTCACCAACTCCAACTGGAAGGGAGGGGGTGTCGAGCCGAGCGGTTGGAGCATTAGATCCAGAGCTGGACATATTCAGCTTTGAACCCCGGGTCTGCATCTTACTTGTTCTGACTTTTCCAGTTAGGATGCCTTTAACTTCAAGAAACGTCAAATGCCATTGAAACTGGTTTAAACAATACGAACATGTATTTGATTGATTGACCAATATCATCAAAGATCCAGGGCTATTTTCTCTCTTCACTCTGCTTTAACCTAATGCTGGTCCTCCCCTCCCCTGGCAAGGAATTTAAGTTCCCTGGTTCTCATCTAACAGAAGAGGGAGTGAGCCTCTCTCCCTAACATGGGATACAAATTTTTCCCTTCAATGTGACTGAGCCGATTAGTTTACTGGTCCACCCCTGGAGCAATAATTGACTCCAGGGAAAGGCCACCCATGGGTGGGTTGTTAGACTAATGAGGATCTATGTCCGTAGAGCTGGGATGGGGTCTGCTTCCCTTAAATCACATGTCCAGTCCCTGGTGTAGACACACTGCGCTGTAGTCTGTAGTGGTAACTACAGTGACTTTGGCAAGTTACATATCCCCTCTAAGCTCGGTTTCCTTGTCTGTAAAATGGGAACAATAAAAGCACCACCTCCTGAGGTTATTGTAAGGATTTCATAATACAGATCTATAAAGCATGGCAGCCCCCCTACAACATTCTAGTTTCTTCCTCCTGCTTTCTTTTCTCTTTCCTGGAAATCCTTTCCTTAAAAGAAATCCTCCAGTAGGTTATTCAAATCAATTCTCTGGGCTTTGGAAGAACTAAAAGCAAAAGAGGAAAGAGAGGAGAAATCATTTCCTTGAATATATTCTCCAAAGTAGCCTCTTTTCAACCACAAGAAAATATAGTTAAGGGAATGTGCTGCCCAAGATAAAATTAAGGGAATATGACTAACATGAGAAGAAACATTATGAAAACAGGACATGAGATGTGCAGAAGATCGTCAAAGGTTGATCTGTTCTTTTACACACTTGTACCAATCAACACCACAAACCCCACCCCAGAACCCTCCCATTGGATGGTTCCACCTTGAGTCCTGGCTTCAAATCATGGCAAGCTAGGCGACAAGCAAGTTCCTTATCTAAGGAAGAGCCTTGGGGTATCTTACCCCATTGATCAAAGCCACAGAGGCAGGAACTGAAAGGCAACTCTCCCATCAGCTGGTTGAAGCCCCTCATTGTAGAGCTTTAAAACACCTGAAGTCCAGTGATTATCAAAGTGGATAAAAATGCAAAATCCAAATATTTTCTGTCCACACACACACACAAAATGCATTTGAAATGTAAAGACCCAGATAGGTTGAAAGGAAAACGATGGAGAAAGATAGACCAGACTCTTTCTTATGCAAACAGTGAGCATAAGAAAGCTGTTGTGACTATATTAATATCAGACAAATTAGACTTCAAGATAAGGAGTATTATCAGAGATAAAGAGGGATATTTCATAATGATAAAAGGGTTAATTCATTAGAAAGACATGAGTATCCTAAATGTGTATACATCTATTCATGGATCCTCAGAAGAAATGAAACAAACGTTGGCTAGAATAGTTTCTCTCTCAATAATTAATAGAACGACTAGACAAAAAAATCTGTAAGGCTATAGAAAATTTGAACAACACTATCAACCAACTTTACCTAATGCACATTTCTGGAACACTCTACCCAACACCTGCAGAATATACATTCTTTTCAAGTGCACGTGGAATGTTCACCAAGATAAGCCATATACTGGACCATGAAATATGTTCCAATAAATTACAGAAGATTGAAAACTTAGAGGGTGTGTTCTCTGACAACCATGGACTTAAGTTAAATATCAATACATTTTCAACCTAATATGTAAAGACAACATTTTTTTAAAGTTGTTAAAACGCACGCTGTCATCAGAAGTACATGGTTTCCCTTTCATCCATCCCTCACTGCCCATCCCGCAGAAGAATCTTTCCAATGGTTTGTTTTCATTTTATTTTCTTCTCTTTATCCATTACTGGATTGGACATGTTCCTCCTCTTCATGGGTTTTACTCAAAATAATGTGGTGTGTTTCCTTTGTCTGCAGAATACTTGGACCCAGGCTCACAGTGATAAGCTGGAGAGCTGGATTCTAGGATGGTTATACCTCTTCATCTTTCTTGCAGCCTGAGAGTGCCACCGAGGTTATCTGCCAATGAGCCTTCTGTGAAGAGTGCACATCTCTGTGTAACTCATTTTCTCTGCTTTCAGTATATTTCCATTAAAAACAGACTCTTTTTTTCCACATCTACCTAAATTCTGCCCCAGGGACACAGGCTCCTTTCACACCACTGCACCTGTTTCTTGCTGCAGCTATAACCAAATAGACCACAAATTTAGTGGCTCCAAGCACTGCTTGTTTATGATCTTACATTTCTGTAGGTCAGAAGTCTGACACAGGTCTTCCTGGGCAAAAAAATCAATGTCTTGGCAGGTGTGTTCCTTTCTGGAGGCTTGAGGGGAGACTCTGATTCCAAGCTCATTCTGGTTGTTGGCAGAATTCAGTTTCTTGCCCTTTTAGGACTGCGACCCCAGTTCCTGACTGGCTGGCTGTTGAGGGCTGTCCTCAGCTTATAGAGGCTGCCCCCCTTCCTTGTCAAGTGGCCCCTTCCTCTCCTGAAAGCCAGCAATGGTGTCTTGGTTCCTGTTCATGTCAGGTCTGAAAGACCTCTGTGACTAGGTTAAAAATCAATAACATTAAGATCTGGAAAAGCTCCAAATAATTGGCAATTAAACAATACACTTCTAAATAACAAATGCATCAAAGAAGAAATTATAAAGGAAATTGTAAAATATTTTGAACTGAATGACGATAAAAATCAACATATAAAAACCTGTGGGATATAGTCAAAGCAGTGCTCAGAAGGAAATGTATGTGTGTATTCATGTGTACTTAAATGCTTATTTTGTAAAAGAAGAGAGATTTTTCAATAAATAATCTAAGTTTCTGCCTTAAGAAACTAGAAAAAGGAAAAAAATAAATAAATGAAAGAAAGGAAAGGAGGGAAATAGTAAAGAGTGGAAAGAAATGTAATAGAAAAAAAGCAAAAAAGAGAGAAAATTAACAAAGTTTAATTTCTCTCTTTGGAAAGATTAATAAAGCTCAAAAATTCCTGGACTTCCCTGGTGGTCCAATGGTTGAGACTCCGTGCTTCCACTGCAGGGAGCACAGCTTCAATACCCGGTCAGGGAAATAAGATCCCACGTGCTGCGCACTGCATTAAAAAAAAAAAATTTACTAGCAAGACTGATCAAAAAGAGAAAGAAAGAGAAATTGAGAGAGCAAGAGCTAGAGGGAGAGAAAGAGAGAGAGAGAGGACATAATATCAGGAATAAAAGCATCACAGATAATGAAAGCATCATAGGTACTATAGATAGTAAAAGAAAACTAGACAATATTTTGCCAATAAATCTGACAACTTAGATTAAATGGAAAAATTCCTTAAAAATACACATACAAACACAACTTATCAAAATTGACACAAGAAGAAATAGATGATTGGAATAGGTCTTTTTTATTGAAAAATTTGAATGTATAATTTTTAAAAACTTCCCATAAAGAAAACTCTAGACCCAGATGATTTCCCTGGTGAGTTCAATTAAACATTTAAGGAATAAATAACATCAGTTTTACACAAATTCTTTAGAAAAATAGAGGATGAAACAATTCTCAGCTCATTCAAAAAGCCAGCATAACCCTCATACCACAACTAGACAATGATATTATAAGAAAGCCATATGACAACATTTTTCATGAACCTGGGTGTAAAAATCCTGAATAAAAAAATTAATAAAGTGAATCTAGAAATACAGAAAAGGGAGGTTATATGATAGCCCAGGAATGAAAGGCTAATTTAACATTTGAAAATTAATGTAATTCACCACATTACAAAAATAAAAGGAGAAAAATAATCTTAATAGATGCAGAAATATCATCTGAGAAATTCAGCACCCATTCAGCTCTCAGAAAACTCCCTCATGGAAAAACATGACAAAAATATACCTCCACCATACACAAAAATGAATTAGAATGGATAATAGACCTAAATGTAATCGCTAAAACACTAAAGTGTTTAGAAGACAACCTTTGTCATGTTAGGGTAGGCAAATATTTTTTTCGTATATAAAAAGTAATAATCATAAAATAATTGATACCTGAGACTTCATCAAAATTTCAACACTGCTCTGCCATTACTAAAATAAAAAATAAGCCACAGACTGGGAGAAAACATTCTCTATACATAAGTCTCTGTAGCTCTATAAAGAAGTCCTAGAAGTCAATAAAAAAAAAGACAAACCATCCAATAAAAATGGGCAAAAAAGTTGAACATTCAACTCACCAAACAATATATATGAATGAGTATAAGAACATGAAAAGTTGCTCAATATCTTAGTCACTAGGAAAATGGTCTAAAGTTGCAGTGTGATGCTTTACACACACTAAATGGCTAGAATTAAAAAGATAGAAAATACTAAGTGTTGACCAGGATGTGGAGACACTGGAATTGCTAGTCAGAGTATGAAATGGAGAACTGTTTGGTAGTAGTTAAATGTACACTTACCATATGATCCAGATATTACACTCACAGGTAGTTACCCTGGAGAAATGAAGACGTGTATCTTCTAAAAGACCCGTATGTGAATGTCCTTAGCAGCATTATTCATAATAGCCCCCAAACTGGAAATAACCCAAATATCCATTAACATGTAAATTGATAAATAAATTATGGTATAGTTCCATAATTGAATAATACCCAACAATGAACAAGATTGAACTACTGATACATATTACAGCATGGATGAATCTCAAAAACACATTGAGCAAAAGAATCCTGATAAATTAATCTCTGGTAATAGAAATCAGAACAGTGGTTGACTATGGTGGATAGAGATTGACCAGATGGGAAAAACGTGGGAACTTTTTAGTGATGGATATGTCCTATATCTTTACTGGGGTGGTGGTTACATGGGTATATACATTTGTCAAAACTCATCAAATTATACCTTTAGAATCTGTGCAGTTCACTGTAGGTAAATTTTAGCTTAAAAAAAAAGAATCTGTTATGGAGAATGGATTTGAGGAAGTGTGAAATTCTGGGGGAACAGTCAGGAGGCTATTCTGTAGACAAGGTTGGAGATGATGGCCCTTGGAATACAGCAGTGGCAGAGGAGTTGAAAAGAAGTGAGCAATGTCATGAGATATTGAGGAGGTAATATAGATGGGCCTTGGTGATTAGAGGAAGAAGGTGTGTCTTGGATTACTCTCAGCTTTTGGCTTCATTCATTGAGATGAAGAACCCAAAGGAGCACCCGATTTGTAAGGTAAGATCACAATGTGCAAGAGTCAACTTTCTAGGATGAAGCTCCGACCATGTCCTTTCCCTGCTTACTCTCCTTTAGCAGGCAACATCTGCCTCAAAATACAGTCCAAGCATCTTGAACACATGAGACCCTATATGATCTGGACCCTGTGACTTCTCCAACCTCAGGTTCCCTAACTCTCCTACCCTCCTTCCCTTCAATCCTGTGCTACGTTCATTTCCAGGGGTGTTGTGTCTTTTCATGCCCTTACTCATGTGCATTTGCTGAACTTTCTGCTTGGAAAATCCCTCAACTTGAGTGATGTATCAATCCGTTCTTTTGGAATCCCAGACTATTTGGTGCATGCCACTGGTGTAGGAATCTTTTGCTGCAATTTTTGCTTTACACATCTGTCTTTCTCAATAGATTGTGAATGCCTTGAGGGTAAGGCTATTTCTCATTTAACTCTAGTACTCCCTATGCCTAGTGTCAATAATACTGAAAGAATGAGTAGATGGTGAAGGGTCAAGATGTCTATCTTCGTACTTACCATTCATTCTGCAAGATCTTGTTAAGGTTCAAGTAAGTTCTCTGCAGAAGAGGAGAAAAAACTAAATCCTTTAGGTGGTGACAGATGATCCGGTAAATAACATTTAACCAGAAAGACTCTATGAAAGTGATTTCACTGCAGCCATTCTCTGAGGCTCTGTAAAATGAAAAGAGTCATAGCTGTCCGCAAGAAAGCAAGACTACCATGCAGTGTGCTTAGGTAAGGAAGGACACCCCAAAATACAGAATCTGTTTATAGCAATATCATTAATAAGACGATACTGAAACCAAGTTAATGAGTCAGCTTTGTTAGAGTTTTGGACATAAGGGAAGTGTCAGTTAGAATATTTCCTTTCTTAAAGATCTTGAAGAGCAGAAGTAATGTTATCTTACTGGATGTTCTGCCTCCAAATCACAAATCCACTCTATCTTCCCTGCTTCTCCCTTGGTTCAAGCTCTTATCATCTCTTGCCTGAACTGCAATAGCCTTCCAGGTTTCTCTGTCTCCTAGGCTCCAGTGTCTCTAATCCATCCTAGTCTCTGGCCACCAGAGTGATCTTTTCCTAATGCAGATCTGACTGTATCACCCTCTCTTAAAACTCCATCTATATCCTACAGGAGAAAAACCAAGCTTCTCAACATGATCCAAAAAGCCCTTCATGTTGATGGCCCTGTCTCCTTTCTGCAGCTAATTTTCTGCATTGCTATCGGTGCCCACTGTTTCCGATGGAAGGTGCACCATATGAGCAAAAAGATTGAAAACTATCCTAGCCACCCTGCTTTTCCTACCATTCTTTTTACATGTTGCATTTATTTTTATTGGTCAGTAACAAATTACCACAACGTTAGCAGCTTAAAATAACCTACACGTATTATCTCACAGTTTCTACAGGTCAAGAGTCCAGGCATGGTTTAGCCAGGTTTTTTGCTTCCGAATATGACCAGGTTGTAACCAAGGTGTTGCTGGGCTGTGTTCTCATCTTGAAGTTTGGCTGGGGAAGGGTCCACTTTGAGGCTCACTAAGGTTGTCAGCAGACTTCAGTTCCTTGAAACTGAAGGACTGTGGCCCTCAGCTCCAACGAAGCCCCTGAAGCTCTTTGCCACATGGGTCCCTCCACAGGCAGTTCACAACATGGGTGCTTGCTTCTTCAAAGCCAGCAGAAGAGAGAGAGCAAGACAGCTAGACATATGGGGTCTTCTAAATGTAATGTAATCATGAGAATGGCATCCTATCACCTTTGTCATGATCTACTGGTTGAAAGTCGCAGCTCTCAACCACACTCAGGGCATGAACACCCTTAGAAGGCAGAGATCATAGAGATCATCTTAGGGTCTGTCTGCCAGATGCCTTGGACTTTCAAGCTTCTGAGCCTTTGTCCATGCTGTTCCCTTTCTCTGATATGTCCTTCCCCTGATCTCTTGCCACTGGTGTAGAGGAACAAGCATTGCACTTGAGTTACCCAAACAGGTTCCAGATCCACCTCTGTTAAGATGTAAACTAGACAGACAGCCTCTGAGAAGACAGATGGAAAAGCTTCGGTTCAAGTCTGCCTCTGTCACTTAACCTGTTTGACTTTTGAAGAGATACTGATCTTCTCCCAGTGTCAGTGGTCTCATTGGTACAATGGAAAAAAAAAATGCAATCCACTGCCAAGAATGTTTGTGAGGATTAGATGAGTTAATACATGTAAAGTGCCTGTGGAGTGCCTGGCACACAGGAAGCCCTCAGTAAGGGTTTTGTCCTATTGAAGATGATTCCTGGGTTCAGCTGTTCTGAGGCGTGTCCTAGTGAGTCCCAGATGCCATGGGAACTTGGATGGGGACATTGTCTCTGGGTGGGGGCTCCCCCTCCTCTCTGCAGACCCTACCCTTGTGTGGCTTACAGAAATGACTTTTTCCAGATGGCATCCTCCTCCTGCAACCCCTCTCCACACAGGCCTACCCCTCCCGAGCCTCAGAAGTGGTCAGCACTGCGGACAGCGGTCAAGCTCTCAGGGGACTGGGGTGTCTGCTCTTTAGGGGAAGAGAGAGCAGCCAGCATAGCCCCAAGACAAGTACAGCTCCTGCCACAGCTCTCAAAGCCTGGTTCCCTGGGGGCAAGAGGGGGGGCACCATCCACCTTTTCCAGGGCTGCCTCTGAGTACTTTGAATTTCATTAGGGCAATTATTTCAAATGGAATTAAAAGGGTTTAAAATTAGACCCTAAACTCTTAACAATTAGTGACGCAGCAACCTGCCATCCACAGAGCCACAATAGACCTATGTCGATTGGTACACGAGCACAATGCCAGTCTCCAGATTTGCATGCACTATTACAATAAACGGCTTTTAATAAAATGAATATTCTTAATTACCACCGCATTAATAAGCTGCAAATTAGTCATCATTAAAGGCCCCACGGTCCCTCTCCACCTCTCTGAGAATCACTGGTGGGCTTCACCAGCTCAACTGCTTCTGCAAACTCTCCAGTTTTCCTGTGGCCTCTTAGGAGGTGCCCAGTTTGGGGATAAACCCCAGACTGGCCTCAGGCCAGAGGTTTGAATGCTGAGTTAGGTCTCTGGGATCCTTCTTGCTGCCCTGGCCTGAGGCTTCCAGTGTTTTCTAGGCCTGGGAAGCACTATGCCAGCTTAGGACCCTCAAACACCTTGACCATATCATTTATTCACTCCATTTTCCGTTCATTTATTTGCTAGACACTATGTTAGGGATACTCACTGAGAAGGTATCCAGTATCTGAGTAAACCTCTCCAGGAGCTGGGGGCAGCCCTGCTAAAGCAGGGCTGAGACCTGCCTGAACTTGACTTCTGGGGCACTGGGTTCCACCCACCCTCATGCCTAAGGAAGTTCTCTTGGGTAAGAGCACTAGACTTGTAAGTCTGGAGTCTGCCCACAGGCCCAGACTTGGGGAGCTTGGACAAGTCACCTGCCCTCCTGGCCTCTGGTCCCCCATCTGCATTGTGGAGGCATTGATCTAGGCCAAGAGCCAGCACATTTTTTTTTTTCTGTAAAGGACCAGATAGAAAGTTTTTTAAGCTTTGTGGCCATGTGGTCTTTGTCATAAAGTGAGAGACACAACTCAGAAACTGGCAGGGACCAAATTTGGTCCCTGGGCTGTAGTTAGCTGACCCTGGCCCAAGTGAATCATAAAAGCCCTGGTAGCTCTTATATTCTATGAATCTATAAGAGGGTTATTCTTCTACTAGGAAGTTTGGGAAAAACTTTGAGCAAGCTTTCATGAAAATCATTTAGACCGAATTATTAGGATGTTTTGTTTGGAAGGTGACTGGTATCAATGGGACAGAGGATGTGCTTTTCTTTCCTGTTTCATATTACACCCACCAACACACACACACACACACACACACACACAGACACACACACTGCAGTGGGCCCCATGATGTAGCAGATCCTAATTTTTGGAACCTGTGAATGTTACCTGTATGGTAAAGTTTTGCAACTGTGGTCAAGGACCTTGAGATGAGGGGATTATGCTGGATTAATCAGATGGGCCCTAAATGCCATCACAGGTTTCCTTATAAGAGAAAGGAAGAGGAAAAGTAGACAGAAGAGGAGAAGACAATGGGAAGATGGAGGCAGAGACTGGAGTGATACAACCACAGCACAAGGATTGCCAGTGGCCACCAGAAGCTAGAAGAGGCAAAGCACAGATTCTCCCCTACAACCTCCAGAGCAAGTGCAGCCCTGACAACACCTTGATTTCAACCCAGGGAAACTGATTTCAGACTTCGGGGCTCCAGAACTGTGAGAGAATAAATATTTGTTGCTTTATGTCACCAAGTTGAAGTCATTTGTTACAGCAGCCATAGGAAACTAATACACACATCTTTTCTCCTATAGGAACCATTGACATTCTTCATGCCTCTGTAGCTATATTTTGGCTAAAAGGAGAAATAATAGTAATGATGAACCTTTCCATGTACTCCTGAACTCCACCAAGCACATACTGTGGTTTATATCGGTAAAACACTTCTATATGCATACAGAAGCCCTATGAGGAAGATGTTAAAGTCTCTATTCCATACGGGAAGAACTAGACTCCAAAATGTGAGGGGCTTTGCCCAAGGTCACTCTATTAGTAGGTGTCAGAGCCATAACTTGAACCCAGATCTTCTGATTTCAAGTCTACACTGCAGTCCACGTTGAGGGCTATGCTAAACACAACAGCTGCAGGGAAACAAGCAGGATGGATGGGAGGATTGGAATCAAATTGTGGTTTAAGAAAGCAGTCCCCTGGGAATGGAATGATACTGCGTGTGTCCCCAGGTAATGCCTGACTCAACTTCAGGCTCTAATGAGGATTTATTGTGTATTCAGTGCCCAGGTAGCTGGCAGACCCCATCTGAGGGCAGCTCCTGGCTAGCAATCAGTAGATCTACTGGGGGTTTGGACCCACCCAGGAGCCAGGACTGTTGTGTGCCCTGAAGACAACTCATTGATTTAGGCCTTTTCAAGCCATTTGGGAAAGTCCCAAGCAACACTGTGGTGATTGCCAGAGAGGGACGCTCTGCAGTTAACTACTCCAGTATTCATTCCACCATATCACAGCTGGAAAAACCAGTCAACAGATGTGCTGATGCCCTTGGATATGCTAGTGTGAGGTGGAACAAACCCAGCCAGAAATCCCCCTTGCTAAAAAGCAACGTCCTGTAAGGGAGGCTGGTTATCTAGTTTGCAACCAGAATCATGACTGTTATAGCAGGGGACGTCACCAGCCTGGATCTTTATTTATTGCCAAATCCAAATGAGTACTTTAACTCAGCATTCTCAGAAGACCACATTATTGACAGAATAATTGAAAAACCCACACTAGGAAAGGATAATGTATACAATTTATTATACATTTAATTCAAGTACATTTATTTCTAACAATCACAAATGATATATAGCCTGGCATTCTAAGGTTGGAGGACTTACTTATACTACCTGATTTCAAGACTCATTATAA